>NW_016824383.1:3013061-3044482 GCF_001698545.2 Rhinopithecus bieti
TTTTTGTTTTGTTTTGTTTTGTTTTTTTGAGACGGAGTCTCGCTCTGTCGCCCAGGCTGGAGTGCAGTGGCCGGATCTCAGCTCACTGCAAGCTCCACCTCCTGGGTTTACACCATTCTCCTGCCTCAGCTTCCGGAGTAGCTGGGACTACAGGCGCCCGCCACCTTGCCCGGCTAGTTTTTTGTATTTTTTTAGTAGAGACGGGGTTTCACCGTGTTAGCCAGGATGGTCTCGATCTCCTGACCTCGTGATCCACCGGTCTTGGCCTCCCAAAGTGCTGGGATTACAGGCTTGAGCCACTGCACCCGGCCATGTACCACATCTTTATCCAATCTGTCATTGATGGGCATTTAGGTTGATTCCATGTCTTTGCTATTGCGAATCATGCTGCTATGAACATTCATGTGCATGTGTCTTTATGGTAGGATGATATTTATATTCCCCTGGGTATAGTCCCAGTAACGGGATTGCTGAGTTGAATGGTAGTTCTGCTTTTAGCTCTTTGAGGAATCACCATACTGCTTTCCACAATGGTTGAACTAATTTAGATTCCCACCAACAGAGTATAAATGTTCCCTTTTCTCTTCAACCTTGCCAGCATCTGTTATTTGTTGACTTTTCTGGCTGGTGTGAGATGGTATCTCACTGTGGTTTTGATTTCCATTTCTGTAATGATCAGTGATATTGAGATTTTTTCCTTATGATTCTTGGCCACATGTATTTCTTTTTTCTTTTCTTTTTTTTCTTTTCTTTTTTTTTTTTTTTTTGAGATGGAGTTTCACTCTTGTTGCCCAGACTGGAGAACAATGACACGATCTCGGCTCACCGCAATCTCCGCCTCCTGGGTTCAGGCGATCCTCCTGCCTCAGCCTCCCGAATAGCTGGGATTACAGGCATGTGCCACCAAGCCTGGCTAATTTTTGTATTTTTAGTAGAGGCGGGTTTCTCCATGTTGGTCAGGCTGGTCTTGAACTCCCAACCTCAGGCGATCCACCCACCTTGGGCTCCCAAAGTTCTGGGATTACAGGTGTGAACCACCATGCCCGGCCTGTGTGTCTTCTTTTGTAAAGTGTCTTTTCACATTCTTTGCCCACTTTTTAATGGGGTAGATTTTTTTGTCTTATAAATGTGTGTGTGTGTGTGTGTTTGTGTGTGTGTGTTTTGAAATGGGGTCTCGCTCTGTGCCCCAGGCTTGAATGCAGTGGCACAATCACGGCTCACTGCAACCTCTGCCTCCCAGGTTCAAGCGATTCTCCTGCCTCAGCCTCCTATAGCGGGGATAACAGGCACATGCCACTGCACCTGGCTAATGTTTATATTTTTAGTAGAGATGGGGTTTCTCCATGTTGGCAGGCTGGTCTTGAACTCCTGACCTCAGGTGATCTACCCACCTCAGCTTCCCAGAGTGCTGAGATTACAGGCATGAGCCACCGTGCCCTGCCTGTCTTGTAAATTTGTTTAAGTTCCTTATAGATGCTGGATATTAGACCTTTGTCAGATGTGTAGTTTGCCAATATTTTCTCCCATTCCATAGGTTGTCTGTTTACTCTGTTGATAGTTTCTTTTGCTGTGCAGAAGCTCTTAAGTTTAATTAGATCCCATTTGTCAATTTTTGCTTTTGTTGTGATTACTTTTGCTATCTTTGTCATTAAACCTTTGCTTGCTCCTATATTCGGGATAGTATTACTTAGGTTTTCTACCAGGGTTTTTACAGTTAATCATAACTTTGATATGCACTAGGAAACCAAAACATTTGTGTAATTTCACTTAATTGCTATATTTGCTTTATTGCACTGGTCTGAAGCTGAGTCTGCAATATCTCTGAGGTATGCCTGTATGTCATCCAGGAGGAACAAATCTGCATTTTTAGAACAAGCGTTAGATTATAGGTTACTGCACTTAAGTTCAGTGAGAAGGCAATAGCATTTTGCGATTTTTATTTCTACCTTTCCAATGATAATATCTAATTTAGTCTTGCATTGGAATTCTTTGTTGGCTGTCCTTTGCTAGGTTTGTACTATCTTCAATGTTTTCCCTAACCAAAGGTAGCAATTTAACTAACTCACGAAAATACTTATTCTGGAAATTTGGTTGATTCTTTCTGTGTCTGGGAGTATTGCCCGTTGAACTATTGTCAGATGCTGTCCAAAGTCCTTACTGTGGCCTGTGGGGCCAAGGGGTCTACCCCTCACTCACCCTGCTCTGCCCACCTGGCTCCCTTGCCAACCTTTGGAAGCTCACTTATGCTCAAGAACTTTGCACCTGTGGTCCCCAGGACCAAATGCAGCCTGGGCTCTTCCTTTAACCTACCCACTTGGCTCACTCCCTCACTTCCCAGGACTCTACCCCAAAGGTATTGAAGAGATTATAAAGAACTTTCCTGATATACCAAAATAAAATTGCACCTCTCACACCGAACCACATCATTCTGTATGCGTTTTTTTTTTTTTTTTTTTTTTTTTTTTTTTTTTTTTTTGAGACAGAGTCTTATTATGTCACCCAGGCTGGAGTGCAATAGCGTGATCTCGGCTCATGCAACCTCGGCCTCCCGGGTTCAAGTGATTATCCTGTCTCAGCCTTCAAGTAGCTGGGATTACAGGTGCCCACCACCACGCCTGGCTAATTTTTGTATTTTTAGTAGAGACGGGGTTTCGCCGTGTTGGCCAGGCTGCACTGCAACCTCTGCCTCCCGGGTTCAAGCGATTCTCCTGTCTCAGCCTTTGGGTAGCTGGGATTACAGGCTTCTGCTACCACACCTGGCTAATTTTTGTATTTTTAATAGAGACTGGGTTTCGCGATGTTGGCCAGGCTGGTCTCGAACTCCTGACCTCAGGTGATCTGCCCACCTTGGCCTCCCAAAGTGCTGAGATTACAAGCACGAGCCACCCGCGCCCAGCCTCCACTCTGTAAGTTCTTATGTAAATTCATTTTTATTTACGGCACTTTTCTTTATCTCCATCTGACACATTATATAATTGCTTATTCATTCCTTTATTGTCCGTTTTTCCCCATTAGAATGTAATCTTCAAGAGAACAGTGACCATATTTTGTTCTTAGGTGTGCCTTTAATGTCTAGCACTATGCCAGGCACATAGTAAGGGCTCAATAAATATTAATTGATGAATAAATGATTAGTATGGGTTATTAAGACTGATCAAATTAACACATGGAAGTCCACTGTTAGAATAAGACAATTAACAACAGGAACTGAGAAGTCATACATATATGCTTTTAAGATTAACCTCCTGGCCAGACGAGGTGGCTCACGCCTGTAATCCCAGCACTTTGGGAGGCCGAGGTGGGAGGATCACCAGAGGTCAGGAGTTCAAGACCAGCCTGACCAACATGGAGAAACCCGTCTCTACAAAAATTACAAAATTAGCTGAGCGTGGTGGCGCATGTCTGTAATTCCAGCTACTTGGGAGGCTGAGGCAGGCGATTTGCTTGAACCTGGGAGTTCAACCGCGGAACTTGAATCGCGGAGGTTGTGGTGAGCTGAGATCTTGCCATTGCACTCCGGCCTGAGAAACGAGCAAAACTCCGTCTCAAAACGAACGAAAAGATTAACCTCCTAATACCTTCTTATAATATTGTCTTGGGATATAGCATAGTTATAAAATGCTGTTTCAAAACGATTTTGGAGAGAAAATATTTAGGAAAAAACCGATATCAACTTAAAATTTGATATCAACAGAATTAAACATTCCATTATTCCAAAATGGAATTAAATAATATGTAGATGCTTTAAGAATATGAAAGATAATGTTTTTGTTGTTAATAATAGTAATAATTCTGGAGTTTAAGGAAATATTACTAAGTAAATTTACTTTCTTAAAGAGTCACGTAAAGAAATCTGGCAGGTACCACTTGAATCAATCAATCAGCATTAACTTCAGCAGTAACGGGACACAGTGGCATCATGGATCTCCTGATGAGATGCGCTGAGGACACCCCGTGAGTTTTGTAGCATTCCTCCCAGACTGCATAACCCTAATCTAATCATAGGAGAACAATTAGACACACCTGAATTGAAAGACCCACAAAGCAACTGGCCTGTTCTTTCAACAACTGTAAATAACATGAACAAGAAAGAAAGGCCAAGACAGTGTTCCAATTTAATGAAGACTAAAAGGACAGGACAGGCCAGGTGCAGTGGCTCACGCCTGTAATCCCAGCACGGTGGGAGGCTGAGGCGGGCAGATCACATGGCCAGGAGTTCGAGACCATCCTGGCCAAAACGGTGAAACCCTGTTTCTACTAAAAATACAAAAATTAGCCAGGCATGGTGTTGCACACCGGTAATCCCAGCTACTTGGGAGGCTGAGGCAGGAGAATCACTTGAACCTGGGAGGTGGACATTGCAGTGAGCTAAGATCACACCATTGCACTCCAGCATGGGAGACAGAGCGAGACTCCATCTCAGAAAAAAATAAATAAAAAAGAAAGAAAGAAAGAAAGAACAACAAAATGCAATGCATGATCTTGGGTTAGATGATCCTTTTTAAAAAAGGTTATTACAAAGAACATTATTGGGACCATTGGTAAAATTGGGATACAGATTGTATATTTAGACAATACAATTGTGTTTTCTAGGTACAATTAGTGTACTGTGGTTATAAAGAGGAAGTCTTTGTTCTTAGGAGACCTACGCACAAGTATTTAGGCATGAAGGGTCATGATGTCTGCAACTGACTCTCAAATGGTTACGCAAACAACAATAAGAGCATACAAAGAGACGTTCAAAGAGGTAAAGCAAACATGGCAAAATGTTAACAACTGGTGCATTTGGTTTGCATTTGGTTTTTGAGACAGGATCTCACTGTCATGCCCAGGCTGAAGTGCAGTAGCACAATCAGAGCTCACTGCAACCTCAAACTCCTGGGCCCAAGTGATCTCCTACCTCAGCCTCCCAAGTAGCTGGGACTCAAGGCACATGCCACCACCCGTGGCTAATTAAAACAATTTTTTTTTTTTTTTTTTTTAGTAGAGACAGGTCCCACTATGTTGTCCAAGCTGGCCTTGAACTCCTGACCTCAAGTGATCCTCCTGCCTCTGCCTCCCAAAATGCTGAGATTATAGGCCCGAACCTCTATGTCCGGTAATTGGTGCATTTGGATGTATTTTTTTTTTTTTTTACCAAATTTCCTGAGGGTTTGAAATTTTCCTTCCTTTCCTTCCTTCCTTCCTTCCTTCCTCCTTCCTTCCTTCCTTCCCTTTCCTCCTTCCTTCCTTTTCTTCCTTCTCTCTCTCTCTCTCTCTCCTCTCCTGTCTTTTTGAGACAGAGTCTCATGTGTCACCCAGGCTGGAATGCAGTGTGCGATCTCAAGCTCACTGCAACCACCACCTGCCGGTTCAAGCGTTCTCCTGCCTCAGCCTCCCAGTAGCTGGGACTACAGGTGCCTCCCAACATGCCCTGGCTATTTTTTTATTTTTTTTTTTTTTGTATTTTTTGTAGAGGTGGGGTTTCACTATGTTGGCCAGACTGGTCTTGAACTTCTGACCTTGTATCCGCCTACCTCAGCCTCTCCAAATGCTGGATTAATGGGTGTGAGCCCACCGCGCCTGTCTTGGTTTTTTTTTTTTTTTTTTTTTTTTGAAAACGGGACTGTCACCCAGGCTGTGGACAGTCGCTATCTGGCTCACTGCCTCCTTGGGTTCAAGTGATCCTCACCGCCCTCAGCCTCCCAAGTAGCTGGATAACAGAACGCATGCCACCACGCCTGACTAATTTTTTGTATTTAAGTAAAGATGGGGTTTTGTCATGGTTGGCCAGCAGTGGTCTCAAACTCCTGACTCAGGTGATCCATCCTCCTTGGCCTCACCAAAGTGGCTGGGATTACAGGCTCAGCCACTATGCAGCCTGAAATTTTTTCAAATTAAAAACTTTAAAATGACCATTACCGCAAAAACACTGAACAACCTGACTTCAAAATCATGCAAAGACATGAAAAGATGTATCTCCAAACAAGAGTATGAATGGCCAATGGAGCCCATGAAAAGATGCTCAACATCCCGTCATTAGAGAGATGCAAAATCAAAAACCACAAATAAGATATCACTTCAACTCATTAGAGTGCTACTATTAAAAATATAAAATAGTAAAGTGTTGTCAAGTATACAGAGAAACTAGAATGCTTGTACACTGGTGGTGGGAATGTAAATGGTACAGCTGCCATGGAAAACAGTATGGCATTTCCTCATAAAATTTAAACAGAATTACATATGATCTAGCAATTCCCTTTCTGGGTATATGCCAAAGGAATTGCAAAGAGGGTCTTGAAAGAAATATTTGTCCATACACATGTTCAAAGCAGCATTATTCACAATAAGCCAAAACAGAAAAGCACAGATATTTCACACACAGATTAATGGATAAGCAAAAGGTGGTACTACAACATACAATTTTTTTTTTTTTTTTTTCTTTTGAGACAGAATCTGTCTCTGTTACCCAGGCCTGGAGTGCAGTGGCATGATCACAGCTACTGCAAGCCCTTGACCTCTAGGCTCAACGATCCCTCCCACTTCAGCACTCCCCAGTAGCTGAGACTACAGGTGCACCACCACATGCCTGGCTAATTTTTGTATTTTGTAATTTTTGCATTTTTTGTACAGATGGGTTTTACCACCATGTTGGCCCAGGCTGGTCTCGAACCCCCTAGGCTCCACCTGCCTTGGCCTGCCAAAATGCTGAGATTACAGGTGTCAGCCACAAAACACGCCAACAGCCTGTGCAATGAATAATTATTCAGCCTTAAAAAGGGAGGAAATTCTGACACATGCTACAGATGGATGAACCTTGAAGACATTATGCAAAGTGAATAAGCCAGTCACAAAAAGACAAATAGTGTATTATTCCATTAATATGGACATCTAGAGTAGATCAAATTCTTGAGATGGAAAGTAGAATGGTGATTGCCAGAAGGCCGAGGGAAGGAAGATGGGAAGTATTGTTTAATGGGTGGCCAGAGTTTCAGTTTTGTGGAGAATGAAAGAGTCCTAGAGATGGATGATGGTGATGGTGCCACACAATGTGAATGCACTACCATTTAATACATTGAATGTAATACTATTGAACTCTACACTTAAAAATGGTTAAAGATTGGGAGATATTACTGTATGTGTAGTTTACCAAAATAAAATTCTTTTTTTTTTTTTTTTTGAGATGGAGTCTCGCTCTGTTGCCCCAGGCTGGAGTGCAGTGGCCGGATCTCAGTTCACTGCAAGCTCCGCCTCCCTGGATTCATGCCATTCTCCTGCCTCAGCCTCCTGAGTAGCTGGGACTACAGGGCCCGCACCCGCTTCCCAGGCTAGGTTTTGTATTTTTTTTTTTTAGTAGGATGGGTTTCACCGTTTTGGCCAGGAATGGTCTCGATCATCCCTGGCCCTCATGATCGCCTGTCTCGGCTCCCAAAGTGCTGGGATTACAGGCCTTTAGCCACCGCGCCCGGCCCAAAATTCTTTTTTAATAACTGAAGAGAGAAAAATATTTGCAACCATTACAATAACAATTGATTCTGGTAAGAGTCATTAATGGGGTTAAATTAGACGGTAAAAGTTTAATGAAAGACAGAATATTTATATAGTGTCAAATTATCTGTTTCCAATATATTTATATATTAATTAGGAAAGAAAACCTAGTAATTTTACAGTGGAGAAATTAGGAGGTATAAATGTACCAAGTGATGAAAGTAAACACTATCAGCATTAGTACAAATGGACATGTTCTTTCTGATATGTTGCACTAAGAAGGACACAATATCACTTCTATGTTACTGCTGCCAAAATGTATGCAAAATCTGATCTAATTATGAAAGACACACTAGACAAACCCAAACTGAGGGACAGCCTACAAAATAACTGGTCTGTCCTCTTAAGAAATGTCAAGGGCCAGGCTCAGTAACTTGTCCCTGTAGTCCCAGCTACTAGAGAGGCTATGGTGAGAGGATCGCTTGAGGCCAGGAGTTTGAGGCTATAGCATACTGTGATCACACTGTGAATAGCCACTGCACTCCAGCCTGGGCATAGCTAGATCTCATCTCTTAAAAAAACAAAAGTTAAGGTCATGAAAGGTAAAGAATGACTGAGGAATTCTTTCAAGTTGAAGAAGACTGAAAGCACATGACAATTGAATGCAATTTGTAATCTGGTATTTTCTTTTGCTATTACAGGACATTATTTTGACATTGGTGAACTCTGAATAAGAGCTGTCAATTAGATTATAGTACGACATCAATGTTAATTTTCTTATTTTGGCAATCGTGTTATGGTTAGCTGAGAGAATGTTCTAGTTTTAAAGAATATACTTAAGCATTCTGAGGTAAAGAGGTGTCATGTTTGCAACTTACCCTCAATGGTCCAGATAAAAATATATGTGTATATATGTATTGATGTGTGTGTGTGTGTGTGTGTGTGCATGCATGTGTGAGTGTGTGAAGAGACAGAGAGACAGAGACAGAGAGTGAGAGAGAGAAAGTAAACATGGCAAAATGTTGCTATTAAGGAAAATCTGAGTAAATGAGATATGGGGATATAAGGGTATATGGAACTTTTTTTGTATTATTTTTGTAATTTTTAGGTAAGGCTGAAAATTACATAAATCAAGATTAAAAATTAAAATAACAACAAAAGGCAAGTGAAACCCCAGCAGTGAATGCTGGAGGACTGATGATAATGAACCAGGTAAACATTCATGGGAAAACAGGATGTAGAACTATAGGAATTAAACTTTACCCTGAAAAGCTTGGCATCTTCCCAAACACATAGGTGGACATAATTGTGTTTTCCCAAAGTACTTTTTATCCTAATCTCCTTTGAAAACAGAATAAAGTGAGCACCAAATCCTGCTTCATTCTCATCCTTTGTCAGGGTGTCTTTTTTTTTTTTTTTTTTTTTTTAGACAGAGTCTCGCTCTGTCGCCCAGGCTGGAGTGCAGCGGCACAATCTCGGCTCACTGCAAGCTCTGCCTCCCGGGTTCACGCTATTCTGCCTCAGCCTCCCGAGTAGCTGGGACTACAGGTGCCTGCCACCATGCCCGGCTAATTTTTTGTATTTTTAGTAGAGACGGGGGGGGGTTTCACTGTGTTAGCCAGGATGGTCTCGATCTCCTGATCTTGTAATCTACCCACCTCAGCCTCCCAAAGTGCTGGGATTACAGGTGTGAGCCACTGTGCCCGGCCAAAGATGTCATTTTTATCTGAGATCACAATCGAGTGTGGGTTGTTTAAAATATTCCTGAATTAGGTGAATTCCCTGGAATTGGAACACTAATACATTTACATCTACATGGTATCTGGAAAATAAAGGAAAGCTCCATGGCCATACATGGTCAGTTTCCAATCCTCACAGGAGAGTGAGATTAGAACAAATGCCTCCTTCAGTGCTAGCCAGTTGAACTCTTTTCCCACTCGGCTGCCTGGACTTTTGTCTGAATCATCAGAGAGAAAAGTTACCTTGGGGCTGGGCGTGGTAGCTCACAACTGTAATCCCAGCTCTTTGGGAGGTTGAGGCAGGAGGATCACCTGAGGTCAGGAGTCCGAGACCAGCCTGGCCAAAATGATGAAATCCCGTCTCTACTAAAAATATAAAAATTAGTCAGGTGTGGTGGCATGCCTGTAATCCCAGCTACTCAGGAGGCTGAGGCAGGAGAATCACTTGCAACTGGGAGGTGGAGGTTGCAGTGAGCCAAGATCACGCCACTACATTCCAGCCTGGGTGACAGAGTGAGACTCCATCTCAAAAATCAAACAAACAAAAAAGTAAAAGTTACTGTGGCTTCTTATAGACACACAGCCTGAGACCTGCTTCTCAAATTTTGTGTTTCTGCCTCATCAGGATGACAGCTATCAAGAAAAGAGTGTAAGTCTCAAAAGAGCTAGGTTTATTTTTTTTAAAACTGGTGTATTACAGAATTGTGGGTGCCGTTGGTAATGCAGATATCAGATGATTCTTCAGCATATCACTGAGTTCTTAAACGGTTAAGAACCATGCACATTTTATTCATGTGTATGCAGCGTTGGGCTAGGCTCTGTGAAATCAGGAGAACAAATAAAGCACATGGGCTTTGCCCCCAAAGAGCTTTTATCCCCGAAAAACATACGAAACGACTAGAAAAAAAAGACCAAATTATTATATACACTTAGAAAATGTCCAGAGCACAATATAAAAGTAAGTATTCTATGATGAATGTGTTTGGAACTACAAATTCTAAAGGAGTGACAGGGACACACTGTCCTAGTAGGAGACACAGCATCAATATCACGTCCTACAAGGACTGGGCAATGTGAGGCGAGTGCAGGGCTATAAATAGTAAATGACAGAGAATTTACCGTATATACTGGACTTACTCAAGCCAAGAGATACTGATGAAATAAAGGAGCAGAAGCATGCACAAATAGATCATGGGCATTATGTATAAACAATGGAGCAAATAGATGTTGTGGGTGGAAATAAAGGGAGAAATCTTTCCTTCCATAGAAGGGCAGGATGGTGCAGCAGAAAGAATAATATCTTTGGTGTCAGACAAACTGGGATTCAAATCCTAGTTCTTTCACTACCTGTGTGAAACTGGGCAAGTTATCTCATCGCTGCAAACCTTGTTTTCCCCATATAGGGCTACTAGCTTGTGCAGTTATTAGTATTAAATTGAATGCTACATGAAGCATCTAGCAGAAGCAGGATTCAACAAGCGATATCTCTTGTTGGTTTGTGTATTTCTTAAAGCATCGCACTGTGTTATTGCTGTGTTTGTCTCCCCAATAGATTGTGAGTTTCTCAAAGAAGGGATTGTGCCTTAATGGTCTTGGCATTTTGAATTTCTAGTATAGAAATTTCTTGATGACTTGGGGCCCCCACCTGACACTGGCTTGTGTTGTACACTGGTGACTTTGCCTCGGAGGGTGGGACCCCATTTCCTGGCGAACCATCCTTAGGTAATAAGGATGGTTTGATATTAACTGAATACTTACTTTGTGCCCAGCTAGGAGCATTTAATGAATCACCTTATCTAATCCTCATGACAATCCTTTGATTTTAACTATGAACATCCCATACAAGCGACAAGGATATTGAAGCTTAGAAACCTGCCCACGCTTATGCAGCTAGTAAATGGGGAGCCCTGACCTCAGCCAGGCTGGACTCGGGAGGCTGTGCTGAACCAGCAAAGCAGAGAACTGCTCTCCTCCTGTATTCCCCGAGGAAAGTTCCACGGATGGACCAATAGGAGTTTCAGAAGCTGCCTGAGTACCAAAAAGGGAGAGAATTCGTGAGAAGGGTAAGAGCATTCCAGGCACAGACCACAGCTTCAGAGACAGCTCTGATGTGTGACAGAGGCTGGGGTGGGGGTTTTTGAAGGAGGAGTGTTGGAGGCACAGACCAAAAAAGGCCGACAGAGCTTAGGGTTTCCCTCAACCACAGGGCATGGGGAAGTCTTGGGGCTGGTGGCGCCTGCGGGTGAACATAGAGAAGAATCTCCATACAGAGCTCCTGTAGCAGCTGGAACGGGCAGTGCTGGGGCCCAGAAGCCCAGAAACGGTCAGAACCACAGATGGCATAGAGTAGAGTCAGAAGTGTTTCTGGGGAGCAGACTGGGGACTCACAGGGCTGCATTGTTGGGAGGGAACTGAAGGAAAAGCACCGTATTTGACAACAGACTGCAGGCTGCATTTGTAACTCTTCAACAACAGGAGTAAAAGGTAGTACACAGATAGCACTTAATGCAGTGGTTATAAGTGGGGTCCTTGCAGCTGGGACACCTAGGGTCACTCACCAGCTCCCAGCTGTGTGACCTTAGCAACATGACTTAACCTCTCTGGGCCTCTATGCCCCTTCTCTGTAAAACAAGGCAGGTCTGTTTCCTAGGGTTACTGTTTCCTAGGGTTACTGTGAGTGCAAAATGAATGAGTATTTGTAGAACACACCTTGTCTCTGATGGGCAATAAATGTTATCTCTGATGGCTAATGAATTCAAAAGAAAAAGACAAGATCTCATGAGTAGATCAAAAGCGTTTTGCTTAGAAGGCATGTTTCCTTTGCTTTTTCTTCCTGTCTGCTGGTTCAGAACTCACGCCCCCTAAATTTTATACAGAATTTGCTGTTTTCTGAAGAATTATTATAAACTAGGTTCAAGGTCGTTAATTTTAGCTGCTGACAGGAAACAGGGATGTCCTGTTGACCCCTCCAAGTTAATAGGTATGACATCAAACATATCCAGCTCCAGCTGTCCCAGATCCTCTTCCCTGACGTCAAAAGGCAGTACTGGTTTTCCAGTCCTCTGAGTGCAAAACCTTGAACTCAATTTTAACTTCGTTTCTTCTCCTCCGCAATGCCAATCTTATAATCAGGTTTTGCTCCTTCTCTCATTTCAATGTTTTAGACTTGGCCCTCCAATAACTTACCTGTCTCTACCTTCACCCGGGTGCCTAATTAACGATTAACCGATTATTCAGGATACCACTTAAATCTCTTATCTCCCTTTGTCAAGAACTTTCAATAGTTTTTTCTCCCAGTAATAGAGCGAATTCAAATTCCTAGAGTTGTGATTCAAGGCTTCAACCGGTCCCTCCCCAAATCCTCTGCTGGGGAATGGTGCCCTGAATCCACCCGGCTCGGTCCTCCCCCTCCCTTCTCTGCCTCCTGATGACATCCCATTCCTTCCAGAGGACCTGGGTTGATTCCCGCCATCCCATCTGCAGCTTTCTCCGCCAGTTTTTCCAGCCCTAATGTCCTTGGTGACGTGGGGCCCTCTCCTGACACTGGCTTGTGTTGTACACTGGTGACTTTGCCTCGGAGGGTGGGACCCGGTTTCCAGGCGAACCTCCACAGTAGGGGGCACAGGATCAGGCACTCAAAAATCGCTCAATGAATGGGTGGATGAGCCCATGAACGTGCTGGTGGCTCGGTCCCTTGGCTCATTCCCAGCTCCCACTCGGTCTTCCTACCAGGGTCAAGCGAATTGGAACCCGGACGCAGCCGAGCGGCAATGGGGTGGTCGCCGTTCCTGAATCCGGAGCGTTTCCACGTCGCGGGCTCTTCACGACCCAACCCTAATCAGAGGACCATGGTGCGGGTCCCGCGCTCTGCTCCCCCTCCCGGAGGCGCCGTTCGGTGGGAGCCGGGCTGCTTTCGAGAATCGCAGGCACCGGCGCCCACCGCGGGAGGTTCGGCTTCGCCCCTCGCCCTCCCCCTCGTGGCCATTGGGCTGCCCCGAGGCGCGCCCGCTGGACGGGGCGGGGCCCTCCCCTTTCCCCTCCGCTCCCCTCCCCTCCCCTCCCCTCCCCTATTTCCCGGGGTGGGAACGCCGGGAGGCGGGAGGTGAGGGGGCTGCTAGGGGCGTCCGGTTACATCCCCGCCTTCCTCTGCTCTGGCCGCGGGACTGGGTTTGCGGGACCGCAGTTCGGGAACATGTTGGCCTCGAGCAGCCGGATCCGGGCTGCGTGGACGAGGGCGCTGCTGCTGCCGCTGCTGCTGGCGGGGCCTGGGGGCTGCCTGAGCCGCCAGGAGCTCTTCCCCTTCGGCCCCGGACAGGGGGACCTGGAGCTGGAGGACGGGGACGACCTCGTCTCCCCTGCCCTGGAGCTGAGTGGGGCGCTCCGCTTCTACGACAGATCCGACATCGACTCAGTCTACGTGAGTGAGCCCCGGGAGGGCGGGCGAGGGGCTGCAGGGCGCGGCTGGCCGGGGGCGCCCGTGGAGCCGGACGGACGTGGGCGTCGCAGGCGGGGACCGGGACTCGCTGGCCACCGGGGCACCAGGCACGGCGCAGGGTCTCCCGCCTCTGCAGGGTCCACGAAGGTCTCCCCGACCCGGTCCCTGTCAACCGAAGAGCGGGTCGCGGGGCTCTGGGTGGCTCCGCGCGCCCCCGGCCGTGACCCCGGCACCTCGGGACCCCGCGGAACTTCCTCCCCGGCGGCTGTGGGCTGCATCGCCGCAGGGAGGTCAGTCCACGACCCTCGGTTGTCCAGTCCCTTCGGGGCTAGGACCCGGCCGGTCCCGGGTAGAGCCAGGTTCTCGCGCGGAGCCTCTGCAGGGCAAGAGCCGGAGCTGGGTCGCAGCCGGCGCGCGGGCCCCGGGACTCTTGTGGCCACGGGAGATTTCGCTGGCAGCCTCCTGTGTTTGTGTGTGGACTCCGGATGTGTCTTGGCAGTGATGCTGCTTTCCAGTTGGGCTCGTTTCAGAGTCCAGAGTCCAGAGCGGGAAACACAGGGCTCCCAGTGATCCAATTTCCTGTGGCCAGGCATTGTCACCACTGAGGCCCCAAACGAGGAGCAGGGCCAGATGACCTACAGCTCCCTGGAGCCTCCCCGGGACCGGCCCGGCCTGGGGGCGCTGTCAACTTGTTGAAGTCCTTTCGTGCCGCTGCCTTCCTCCGCTGCGCACCATGTGGATTTCATATAAGGCTCGTGCGCATTCCAGAAATGTGGGGGGTTGGTCGTGGGGAAGGGGGTTGGAACTGCAAACGCGGCGGCTGCAGCCTGTCCTGCCCGTGACATGGCTGTGCTCCCGGTCTGGCCTGGGCACACTGCGCCTTAGACAACACTCACGTGGAACTTGTAGGCTTTGCCTAAAACGAATGAGCCCTTCAAGTCTGGATCCACAAAGAGCCCTCACTCTTGTTGGTTGACTGCCCTGGCCTCTTTAGACACTGGTGAAGCCTGTAGATCCCTTTTCAGTATAACGCTTTATTTTAGTTTTTAGAGAGATGAGGTCTTGCTCTGTTGCCCAGGCTGGGTGCAGTGGCGCCATCTTGGGTCACTGCAGCCTCCAACTCCTTGGCTCAGGCTGTCCTCTGGTCTCAGTCTCCTGAGTAGCTGAGACCACAGGTGAGTGCCACCATGCTGGGCAGTATAAAGTTTTAAATGCATAAAATAAAATCCACAAGATGACCAAGGAAGGCACTTATGTTGAAATACAGATCAAAATATTAAAAAACACACATCTTATGTTCTTATGTACTATATATGCTTATATGTGTACTTTTTTTTTTTTTTTTTTGAGACAGAATCTCTCTCTATCCCCTAGGCTGGAGTAGTTCAGTGGCACAATCTCAGCTCACTGCAACCTCCATCTCCTGGATTCAAGTGATTCTCCTGCCTCAGCCTCCTGAGTAGCTGGGATTACAGGTGCCTGCCACCATGCCTGGCTAATTTTTGTATTTTAAGTAGAGACATGGTTTCACCATGTGGGTCAGGCTAGTCTTGAACTCCTGACCTCAGATGATCTGCCTGCCTCAGCAGGTGTGAGCCACCATGCCTGGCCCAATATATGCTTACCTTTTTTTTTTTTTTTTTTTTGAGACAAAGTCTCACTCTGTTGCCCAAGCTGGAGTGCAGTGGCGAGATCTCAGCTCACTGTAACCTCCACCTCCCAGGTTCAAGTGATTCTCCTGCTTCAGCTTCCTGAGTAGCTGGGACTACAGGCACACACCACCATGCCTGGCTAATTGTTGTATTTTTAGTATAGATGGGGTTTCACCATGTTGGCCAGGCTGGTCTTGAACTCCTGACCTCGTGATCCACCCACCTCGCCCTCCCCAAGTGCTGGGATTACAGGCATGAGCCACCACGCCTGGCCTATATGCTTACTTTTAACAACATTAAATAACAAGGTATAGCAGTGGATCCAAGAGCAGTTCAGGTAACGATTGAACTTTGAAGATCATGAGCAATATTCTGAGACACATGTAGCAACTATGATATGATATGAAAAGATCTGTGACTTCTATTAGTGACTGCTTTGTTGCCTGCATTCATAATTAGAGGAAATGCTAAATACCAGTTTTTTTTTTTTTTTTTTTTGAGACAGAGTCTCGCTCTGTTGCCCAGGCTGGAGTGCAGTGGCTCAATCTTGGCTCCCTGCAACGTGCACCTCCTGGGTTCAAGAGATTGTCCTGCCTCAGCCTCCTGAGTAGCTGGGATTACAGGCACTCACCACCATGCCTGGCTAATTTTTGTATTGTTAGTAGAGATGGGATTTCACCATGTTGGCCAGGCTGAGTCTTTAATTCCTGAACTCAGGTGATCTGCCCACCTTGGCCTCCTAAAGTACTGGGATTATAGGCATGAGCCATCGTGCCCGGCCAGTTTATGGTTTTTCTCATGTAGAGACCCACTGAATAAGAACCTCTTTTTTTGTTTTCTTTTGAGACACAGTCTTACTCTGTCGCCCAGGATGGAGTACAGTGGCTTGATCGTGGCTCGCTGCAAGGTTTGCCTCCCGGGTTCAAGCGATTCTTGTGCCTCAGTCTCCCGAGTAGCTGGGATTACAGACGCTAGCCACCACACCCGGCTAATTTTTGTATTTTTAGTAGGGATGGGGTTTCACCATCTGTGGCCAGGTTGGTCTTGAATTCCTGACCCCAGGTGATCCACCTGCCTTGGCCTCCCAAAGTGCTAGGATTTCAGGCCCGCCTAAGAACCCTTTTGTTAAATTGGGACCTGCTGTCTTCCTTTACTTGTGACATCAGACTAACCGCACTAAATTCTAAAGGTCTAGAAAATCTATTTTTTTTTTTTTTTTTTGAGACGGAGTCTCGCCCTGTCGCCCAGGCTAGAGTGCAGTGGCACGATCTCAGCTCACTGCAAGCTCCGCCTCCCAGGTTCATGCCATTCTCCTGCCTCAGCCTCCCGAGTAGCTGGGACTACAGGCACCCGCCACCTCGCCCGGCTAATTTGTTTGTATTTTTAGTAGAGACGGGGTTTCACCGTGTTAGCCAGGATGGTCTCAATTGCCTGACCTCATGATCCGCCCACCTTGGCCTCCCAAAGTGCTGGGATTACAGGCGTGAGCCACTGCGCCTGGCCTAGAAAATCTATTCTCACAAAACAATTCCTGTCAAAGACTTTCCTGTCTATTTGGGTTTGATCTGCACTTCCATGAGAAAGGATCCCAGAGGTCTCTTTGCATCTTCTATCTGTCCTGTAGGTTGGGTTCCCAGGAAGCTGACTTTGACTACGCTGGAGATTGGGAGGCAGATTATTTCATTAGGGTGCTCCTTGGGTCCACACCTGTGGAACGGTGGGAAATGAGGCAGGATTGAGCAGAGGAGAAGCCCAACCGCAGGGCAGTCCCAGCAAAGGTCTCCGCCAGCCCCTGGGGGAGCTCTGAAGCTGGGATGGCCTTGCAGAGTTGTCTCAAGCCTTGAGGGGACTGGGCCCCTGTGCCCTTGCATGGATCAGTGAGTCAGTGAATCACTTGATAAGAGCTGTCCTGGATGGAGATACACCCGGGGGGTAAGGCAGTTTTTTCCCTGGAAGTAACCCTCAAAGCTGACAGTGGAGGGCTACATTTCCAGGAGCTGAAGGGGGATCTGGTGACACACTGCAGTGTCCACCCCTATCTACAGCTGTGCAGATACTCTTTGCATATTGATGGAAGAAGGTGAATTGATAGGAAGTGTAGGCACGAAAGGATGGTCTTCACCATTCTAGGCATTAGGAAAATGTAAGAGACACCCACTAAGAAAGAGAAGTTATTGGTTGGGTATATCTCTGTATGTTAGAGAGGCTTGCTAGTTTTATATGATTTAATCCTCAAAACATTCCTCCCTTTCTTCAAATGAAGAAACAACAATAATATCAATAATTAGTGATATGCCCAAGGGCATGTGACCAGTCAAATGCCAAAGCTTGAATGCTAACCCCAGTCTGTGTCTGACTCATAGTACTTTCAAGCATGAAGCCTAAAACATGTAGCAATGGATGTGAGGGATTGCTATGAGCAAGAGTAGTAAGAGAAGACTTCACAGAGGAGGTGACATTTAAGATTTCGAAGACAGGTCTAATTGCAGTAGGTGGATAGGAAATGGAGAGGCCATTCCAGATGTACTGCAGGAGTAAATGCATGAGGATGGGAAAAAGTTTGGGAAAACGATGAGTATCATCTGATGAAAGCAGGTAGTTCTATTGGAATAGGAGGTTTCTGTCTGGACAGGCATGTGGGGGTCAAAAGACAGAATGCATCAGTTAGCTTTTGCTGTGTAACAAACAATCTTGGCTGGGCACAGTGGCTCACGCCTATAATCCCAGACTTTGGGAGGCCAAGGTGGGAGGATTGTTTGAGCCCAGGAGTTCCAGACCAGCCTGGGTGACATAGTGAGACCCTGTCTCTATGAAAAAAAATTAAAAAGAAACCAACCTCAAAAACTTGTGGCATGTAATAATAAGCATCTATTGCTCACATGTCTGCAATCAGCTGACAGTGGGCTGATCTAGGGTGACCTTGATGGGGTATTTGAGATGATTTTGTTCTGCTCCACAGGTCTTTCCAAGCCCATTTTGGCCAATATGGCAGCCACTAGCCCTATGTAGGTATCTAAATTTGTATTTATTGCAATTAAATACTATGAAAATTTCAGTCTTTCAGTCACACTAGCTGCATTCCAATGCTCAATACCCTCATCTCTAAAGTCCAATTTATCTTGGATCTCTAATACTTTATTTTATTTTATTTGAGATGGAGTCTCACTCTGTCGCACAGGCTGGAGTGCAGTGGCGCAGTCTCTGCTCACAGCAACCTCCACCTCTCAGGTTCAAGCGATTCTCCTGCCTCAGCCTCCTGAATAACTGGGACTACAGGTGTCTGCTACCACACCCTAATTTTTGTGTTTTTAGTAGGGATGGGGTTTTGCCAAGATGGCCAGGCTGGTCTCGAACTTCTGACCCCAGGTGATCTGCCTGCCTTGGCCATCCAAAGTGCTGGGATTACAGACATGAGCCACCGAGCCTGGCCTCTAATATTTTTTGATTGACTGAGTACATTAATTTTTTCAGGACACTGGGTATCATTTTTTGTAAATTGCAGTGCAGTGTTAACATCTGTCATATATTCATTCCACAGATGTTCAACTTCTTGCCTAACAGTGCTAGGCTTTGGGGATAGAGATTGAAAACAACACCAGTGTTGCCACTGCCCTCATAGAGTGTAAGGTCTAGTGAGGAAGACAGACATTAAATCAGTAATTATGCCTACATTGTGATGAGTTCAGGGCGGGTATATATTGGGGTGAAAGCTGAACTGATTGGAGAGATCAGGTGAGCCTCCCCCAGGAGAGCTGAGATCAGGGGGTGAGTGGAGTTTCACTATGTGGAAAGGGGAGGAGGCAGGAGGGTGGTTCCGAGGAAGAGGAGGAAGCATGACCGTATGTGAGACCCTGTCCCCTGAAAGGAATAGGAGCTTGGTGTGTCCTAGAATGGAAAAGTGGATGGGAGTGCAAGGCAGTGGCGTCAGATGAACTTGGAGAGCTCAATAGGGGTGGATCCCGCAGCGCCAGGTAACTCAGACCTTGCCACTCCCAGCCTAAAGCCCTCTAAGGGTTTCCTTTGTGCTTAATGAAATCCAAACTCCTCAGGCTGCATGGTCCGCAAAGCCTCAAGTGGCCCAGCCTCGCTGGTCGCTCCGCCCACATGGCTTCCCATGTCTGCCTCATGTGCCAGGCTGCAGCCACCCTGGCCTTCTTTCTCTTCCTTGGCCATGGCCAGCTCATCCCATCCAGGTCGGGGCACCTCTCCTCTTCTTTCTACCGGGGACACCCGCCCCCAGCTCCCTGGGGCTGCGCCCTCCTGTGGTCAGGCCTCTGCTCACATGTAGCCTCTTCAGGGCGCCCTTCCCCATCCACCCCCTCGCTGTCTCCTTCCCCTCATAGCATGTCTAATCACCTAACATTAGTTTGTTCGCTTTTTGTGTTTCTGAGATAGAGCCTCACTATGTTACCCAGGCTGGTCTCAAACTTCTGGGCCCAAGTGATCCTCCCACCTCAGCCTGGCTGATTCTTTAAAATTTCATTTGTTTGTTGCTGGTCTCCCCCGTTAGAGTCTGAGCCCCATGAGTGCATGCCCACCATGTTCACCACCATCTGCTGGGCACTAAGGATCATGCCTGTGGAACATAGTGAGTGCTCTGTTATGATCTGTTGAATGAATGAATGAATGAAAGCCTGTTAGGATTTTTAAAATTTTATTCTATGAAGCAATGAGGAGCCACTAGAGATTTCTTTCTTTTTTCTTTTCTTTCTTTTTTTTTCTGAGATGGCGTTTTGCTCTTATTGCCCAGGCTGGAGTACAATGGCACGATCTCAGCTCACCACAACCTCCGCCTCCCAGATTCAAGAAGAGATTCTCCTGCCTCAGCCTCCTGAGTATCTGTGATTACAGGCATGTGCCACCACGCCCGACTAATTTTGTATTTTTAGTAGAGACAGGGTTTCTCCATGTTGGTCAGGCTGGTCTCGAACTCCTGACCTCAAGTGATCCGCTTGCCTCGGCCTCCCAGTGTTGGAATTACAGGCATGAGCCACCGTGCCCGGCCATTAGAGATTTCTAAGTAGATGGCTGACACGATTTAACTTTAAAAGATTATCATTTTCTTCAACAAATAAATGGCACGGTGGGGAAAAAGAAGGAAGGAGACCTGGTGTGGGTCAAAAGAGACTTCAGAGACTTGTTGACCAAATGCAAGTGAGGACTTTGTTTCAGTCTGATTAAGACAAATCGGCCATAAAAAGATGTCTTTGAGACAAACTGCATTTCCGGAAGAGGTATACATGCAAATGTGTAGATATAAGTTTCATTTCTCTTGGGTATATACCTAGGACTGGAATTCCTGGGTCATACGGTAACTCTATGTTTAATATTTTGAGGAACCGTCAAAGTGTTTTCCAAAGTGACAGCACCATCTGACATTCCCACCAAAAATATATGAGGGTTCTGATTTCTCAACAACCTCACCAACAAAAAGACATTTCTTATTTCTGTCTTTTTGATTTATAACCATCCCAGCGGGTGTGAAGTGCTGTGTTGTGAATCTGATTTGCATTTCTCTGATGGCTAATGATGTTGAGAATCTTTTCATGCACTCATTGGCCATTTGTGTATCTTCTTTGGAGAAATGCCTGTTCAAATCCTTTGGTCATTTAAAAAAGGCGTTGTTTTTTTATTGTTGAGTAGGGCATCATCTTTCAACAAAAGTACTTCATAAATGAGACCAGCCTGGCCAACAGGGTGGAACCCCATCTCTACTAAAAATACAAAAACCAGTCAGGTATGGTGCCACGCACCTGTAATCTCAGCTACTCAGGAGGCTGAGGCAGGAGAATCTCTTGAACCTGGGAGGCAGAGGTTGCCGTGAGTCGAGATCATGCCACTGCACTCCAGCCTGGGTGAGAGTGAGACTGAAACTCTGTCTCAAAAAAAAAAAAAAAGAGAGAGAGAGAAGAATCCTTCATAAATGAAGCTGTATTTTTCACATTGGATAACATTGGCAGGCAAATGATGTCTGATTATTGCTTGGCTTGCCATGCTAAGATTAATACCTGGTGTTAAGGAGATTACAGCCAGATCATGCCTGTCAAGTTATATTTTTCCCCACGTGAGCAGCAACTGAGTTATGGGGTGACACTCACTTTAGCCTTATCATCTATTTCCTTGCCCACCAACCTTTCACCAAATAGTTTTAGCATCCATTGATGATCTTTGCCTGAAACAGTAATTAAATTAAAGGTTGCAGGATGCTGTTTTATTTTGTTTTGCTGGTTGCTTGCTTGTGTCTGTCATTCTTTCTGCATTTATTAGCTGGCATATTCTGTAAAGAGGTTTTCCTCATCAACCTTGACTTTTGGGTAACACTGATATACTGTTCCTTCTGGAAAGACAGATAAATACTTAACTCTTTTCCTGTAATTTTTTATGTTTAAGTTAAGGGATTTGTGTAATACAGTACTAGGCTCCAATTGCCACAGGCAAACTTCTGATATCTATATTCAGGTTGTTAAGGAGAAACATGTGTCTCCCCAGAGACTGGGGGTCTCACACCCCAAGGCCCTTGGTGTGGCATCCTCAAGAGCTACTTCTTTGACAGACACACCAGTGGTTAAAATTTAAAGAACCCAACAATTTTTTTTTTTTTTTTTTTTTTTTGCCAGTCAAATTTAGCGTGGAGGGTTGTATATCAACTTTAGGGATACTAATGCTAATAAGTTCTGATAACCCACTACCATCGGACAAGCCCCAATCATTTTTAAATGTTGGAAAGTAATCTCAGGTAGAAATTTTCTGTAGAAGAGAGGGGTAACTGATCCAAAGTTACTTGGACATTGACTGGAGTATGTTGACTCATCTCTATTATTCTTATGTCAGAGGCATGTGAATAAGAGCAACTCAACCTTGAACAGGGGCTGGGTAAAATGAGGCTGAGAACTACTGGACTGCATTCCCTGATGGTTAAGGCATTCTAAGTCAAAGGATGAGGTAGGAGGTCATCACAAGATACAGGTCATGAAGACCTTCCTGATAAAACAGGTTGCAGTAGAGAAGCCTGCCAAAATCTATCAAAACCAAGATGGTGATGAGAGTGACCTCTGGTCGTCCTCACTGCTACACTCCCACCAGCGTCATGACAGTTTACAAATGCCATGGCAATATCAGGAAGCTACCCTATATGGTCTAAAAAGGGGAGGCATGAATAATCCACCCCTTGTTTAGCATATCATCAAGAAATAGCCATAAAAATGGGCTACTAGCAGCCCTTGGGGCCGCTCTGTCTATGGGGTAACAATTCTTTTTTTTTTTGAGACTGAGTCTCACTCTGTCACCAGGCTGGAGTGAGTGGCGCAATCTTGGCTCATTGCAACCTCCGCCTCCCGGGTTCACACCATTCTCCTACCTCAGCCTCCCGAGTAGCTGGGACTACAGGCACACACCACCACGCCCAGCTAATTTTGTATTTTAGTAGAGATGGGGTTTCATCATGTTGGCCAGGATGGTCTCCATCTCTCGGGCCTTGTGATCTGCTCGCCTTGGCCTCCCAAAGTGCTAGGGTTACAGGCGTGAGCCACGGCACCCAGCTGCTGTTCTTTATTCCTTTACTTTCTTAATAAACTTGCTTTCACTTTATGGACTTGCCCTGAATTCTTTCTTGTGTAAGATCCAAGAACCCTTTCTGAGGGTCTGGATTGGACCCCTTTCCGGTAACCCTTAGATTGTTCCTCAGCTTTATTTACTAATCCTTTTACTTCTATTTCTATTTCATGCCAGTCATTTCTTCTGTGGAGTTAATAGGAATCACTTGCAATTTGGACTTGGAATTTTGTTCTGGCACTTATAGTGTTTGATCTTAGGCAAGTTATATAAACTGAAACTCATTTTTTCTCAAAGAGTGAAAACAATATTAATCTTTACTAGGTTTAATGAGATAACTAAAGTAAAAATGCTTTGTAAACTGTAAAGTGCCTTGCAAATGGATGAGGCTCCAGGTCCACTTGTGGGCTCTAGGCTGAAATTAATCAGTCTCCACCTTGATTGTGTCCTGGATTTGCCTATTTTCTGGACTTCCTTTTTGTGTTTTACGTTTTTTTGGATTCTTTTTTTTCCAGCTTTTCGTAGCTGCCCAGTCACTAACTTTGAAGCCATCCCAAAAAACATTGCAACTTGCATGACTTTTGCCCCCAGTGTGTCTAAACTAGGCAGCCAAGTGTAATAGAAAGAACATGGGTCATGGACTCCAGCAGATGTGGGTTCTGATCTTGGTTCCATCACTTGCTGGCTGTGTGACATTAAAGCTAAATTAAAATCTCTTGTCATTTCCTTGTCTGTTTCAAGTATGTGAAAACAGGGATGGTTGTACTAAATGCTTGTTGTATGAAATTTTAAAAGATAAAAAGAGCCTTAGTAAAGGACCTCAACATTAGGTGACAGCCAACGTTTGCTGCCTTTCCACTCTTTATGTTAAATTATTTTAAGTTCCCGTTGCCTCCCACCCATGGAGTTTGCTTTTGCAAGTTTCATGTCTTCTCAGTACAGCGATTTGCATTTGTAAAAGGACGCTGTTTTTTTCTTATTTGTTTCTACCTCAAGTATTCTCTAAACACACGTTTTGGAGAAGGCTCCCCCCAAACTATTGCAGGCCGCTTTCTGCCCTGGGGACTGTTACTAGGCTCATTTAAGCCCCCCCAAAATGGCTGTTGTTTCACTTTTTCAGGGTGTATTTGGACATAAGAAATCTAACATAAATTACAAATTTTTTGAGCATCTGCATATAGACTTTCTCCAGTGATTCTTGCTGTCTGAAAGTTCACGTGAAAGATGAAATGAGACAGGAAATGCTTTCTAAGATGGGAAACGCCCTCCCATTATAAGTTAGGTGCTCTGTCCATCCCCTTCTTGTCAGTTGGGTTGAAACAATTGTACATAAGTGGTTCCAGCTGTTACCCATGTGGTGCTTGGCATTTTCACTGTGGGTTTTTTTGTGATCTAATTGACATGCTCTGCCCTAGGGCAGCTGGATGAAAAGTCGTATTGTTTTCTGTGTTTCTTGGGGTGAGTGGGAAGACATGGTTCTGTAAAGGGGCATTAGTTTTACTAGCTGCATAGTGAGCTGAAGTTTAACTTTGCTAAAGGAACTTTTTCCCAGTGTGAACTGATATTGTAAGCAGTATTTCAGGGAAATATTTACATTGCTCAACATGCTGGAAATAGCTGTTTTTTCAGTAAAGAAGTTTTTACTCCTTAATGCAGATTCACAAAGAGCCTCACCTCTGCAATATTTGGTTACCTTACGTTACCTTAAGATGACAGTATTACATTATTATTATCAGCAGCACTCTCAGTGATTCAGATGGGCTTTCTCAGAAATGCATTCACCCCATGAGGGTTTTGCGATATGATCAATATAGCAAGGAACGTGCTGCTGCCATTGGGAGTCAGGGCTCTAAGATGCCAATTGCAAACTTAGAGAGAGAGGCAGACAGAAAGAAACATGTGATAAACCCTGGTTGGGAGGTCAGAAAGCCTTCACAAGGGAAAATGAGACTCTGCCAAGCACATGAGCTGAGGATTATCAAGAAGGTTTTTCGAGGTTTTCCCTTCCCTTCTCCTCCCTCCCCTCCCCTCCCCTCCATCCCCTCCCCTCCCTTTCCTTTCCTTTCCTCCTTTCCCCGTTTCCTTTCTTTCTTTCTTTCCTTCTGTCTTACTCTGTTGCCCAGGCTGGAGTGCAGTGGCGAGATTTCGGCTCAATGCACCCTCAGCCTCCCGAGTCGCTGGGATTACTGGTGTGCATGACCACGCCCGGCTAATTTTTGTATTTTTAGTAGAGACAGGGTTTCACCATGTTGGCCAGGCTGGGCTCAAACTCCCAACCTCAGGTGATTCGCCCACCTTAGCCTCCCAAAGTGCTGAGATTACAGGCGTAAGCCACCACACTCAGCTGAGGAGGTTTTCAAGGAGGAGGGAATCATGGATCCAAAAGCATGTAGTGTCAACAAGGAGAGACACCATGGAGTTTGGAGAATCAAAAGCAATCTAAAATTTTTCTTCTGGCACATTTCTCCTCTAGCCTTTTACTCACCAACATTCATAAAAACGAAATCGTGGTCTCATAATCCATGTACTTTTTTGAGATGGAGTCTCTCTCTGTCACCCAGGCTGGAGTGCAGTGGTGCAATCTCAGCTCACTGCAACCTCCGCCTCCCAGGTTCAAGCGATTCTCCTGCCTCAGCCTCCTGAGTAGCTGGGATTACAGGCACCCACCACCACGCCTGGCTAATTTTTGTATTTTTAGTAGAGACGGGATTTCACTTATTGCTCAGGCTGGTCTCAAACTCCTGACCTCAGGTGATCCACCTGCCTTGGCCTCCCAAGGTGCTGGGATTATAGGCGTGAGCCACCTTGCCTGGCCCCGTGTACTTTTTAAACTAGTACAAATGTAGTGAACAGAAAGTAATACTGGTGACTGCTGTGTGATTCTTAGGTTTCATAATTTCTTTTTTTCTGGACTCAGGGCACTGTATGGGGTGCCTCAGGCTCTGTAACTTTTGATTAGTTTTAATGACAAAATCTGCTTTTACCAGCACCATCTTCTGCTCATTAATGTGGTCTAATGTGCCCAGTGCAACTAACACTCCTATGTCCCTGGGAGGGGAGTGGCAGTGGTAGGAAAGTCTGGGGAAGGAAGAAATGCAAAGACCATGAGGGATGGAGGTAGAGAGTGGAAGGAAGCTCTGAGAGTGGAATGATGGTTCCCAGAGGCTGGGAAGGGTAGGGTAGGGGATGAAAAGAGGTTGGTTAATGGGTACAAACATACAGTTCAATAGAAGGAATAAGTTCTAGTGTTTGATAGCATAGTAGAGTGAATATAGTTAACAAATATTGTATATTTCAAAATGGCTAGAAAGATTTGAAATGTTCCCAGTGCAAAGAAATGATAAATGTTTGAGGTGGTGAATTTCCTAATTATCCTGATTTGATCATTACGCATTGTATGCATGTATCAAAATATATACTCCACATGCACCCCATAAATATGTACCAATATGATGCATCAGTACAAATAAAATAATAAAGTGGATCTTCGCCGACACAGAAAGGACAGTGAAGGAGTCCCGCTTCGTCATGTCAGCTTTGCTGCTTGTGCTTTCGGTGTCATGTCCAACATGTTATTGTCAAGATCAGTATCAAGGGGCTTTTTCCTTAATGTTTTCTTCCAGGAGTTTTATAGTTCCAGGTCTTACATTTAATTCTCCAATCCATTGTGGGTTAATTTCTGTGAGTGCTATAAAATAGGGGTCCATTTTCATTCTTTTGCAGGAGGATATCCAA
Organism: Rhinopithecus bieti; assembly: GCF_001698545.2. Classification (NCBI taxonomy): domain Eukaryota; kingdom Metazoa; phylum Chordata; class Mammalia; order Primates; family Cercopithecidae; genus Rhinopithecus; species Rhinopithecus bieti. Next base: position 3,039,641 of record NW_016824383.1, read on the forward strand.
TTTTCCCAGCACTGTTTATTGGAGAGACTGCCCTTTCTCATTGTGTGTTCTTGGTGACCTTGTCAAATGCTAGTTGACTGTAAATATGTGGGTTCACCTCTGGGCTCTCAGTTCTGTCCCGTTGATCTATCACGGCTATCCGTGATAGCTTTGCTAGCCAACTTGATTGTGGTATTCATTTCACAACATATACCTGTATCAAATCACATTGTACACCCTAAACTTATACACGTTTGTTTGTCAGTTATACTTCAATAAACCTGGAAAACAAAACCAAACAAAACAAGGACAATGAGCCACAGGCCCTACTGACAGAGAATGTTAATCTTGGCTTATCTATTAGAACCATTTGCCCTTCTTTGCTGAATTTCAGATCAATCAGGTTTGTTATTTTTTTTTTTTTAATTTTTTACTCTATGTTTGTTTTTTGAGATGGAGTCTCACTCTGTTACCCAGGCTGGAGTGCAGTGGCGTGATCTTGACTCATTGCAACCTCCACCCCCCAGATTCAAGTGATTCTCATGCCTCAGCCTTCCCAGTAGCTAGAATTACAGGTGTGGTTAGCCACCGCACCAGGCCTGTTATATGTTTTTTAAAAATAAACTTTTATTATGAAAAACTTCAAATATACTAAAAAATATAATGAACTCCCCTGTATTCATTACCAGCTCCAACAAGTACCAATTTGAGACTAATCTTTCATTGATGTCCTCACTTATTCCTAATGTTCCCTCCCCATCCCAAACTGAATTATTTTTAAACAAATCCCAAATATTTTATATTTTTGTAAATGTTTCAGAATGTACCTCAAAAGAAAAGACTCTTTAGGCTGAGCCCAGTGGCTCATACCTGTAATCCCAGCACTTTGGGAGGCCAAAGTGGGTGGATCGCTTGAGCTCAGGAGTTCCAGACTAGCCTGGCCAACATGGTGAAACCCTGTCTCCACTAAAAATACACAAATTAGCCAGGTGTGGTGACACACACCTGTAATCCCAGCTACTTGGGAGGCTGAGGCAGAAGAATCACTTGAACCTAGGAGGTGGAGGTTGCAGTGAGCCGAGACTGCACCACTGCACTCTAGCCTGGGTGACAGAGTGAGACGGTCTCAAAAAAAAAAAAAAAGGATTCTTTAAAAAAACAAAATAGTAAAGTCATGATCATACTTTAAGAAATGATGATAATTCCTTAATATTGTCCAATATGCAAATGGTTTCATGAAATGTTTTATTTTGCTTTTCAGTTGATTGGTTTAAATCAGGGCCCAGACAAAGCCTACACATTGCATTTGGTAGATGTGTCTCTTAGGACTTTTGTTTTGAGATGGAGTTTTGCTCTTGTAGCCCAGACTGGAGTGCAAGGACATGGTCTTGGCTCACTGCAACCTCCGCCTCCCAGGTTCAAGCAATTCTCCTGCCTCAGCTTCCTAAGTAGCTGGGATTACAGGCACCTGCTACTATGCCCAGCTAATTTTTGTATTTTTAGTAGAGACGGGTTTTCACCATGTTGGCCAGGATGCTCTCCAACTCCTGACCACAGGTATTCTGCCTGCCTTCACCTCCCAAAATACTAGGATTATAGGAGCAAGCCACCTTGCCTAGCCATCTCTTAGAACTTTTAAAATCTACAGGTCCTCCCCCAATCCCCAGCTCTTTTTTTTTTTCTTTAAAATTTATTTTTCAAGAAACTAGGTATTTCTCCATTTTAGTGCTTTATATTCTGGATTTTGCTGATTGCATCCCATTGTGTCCATTAGCATGTTCTTCTGTCTCCTGTATTTCCTGTAAACTGCCGTTTAGATCTGGAGAAATGACTGAATTCAAGTTATGCACTTTTTATTTTAGTAATTGACATTTTACTCCAGTGGTAAGAACGGCAGTAATGCACAGTTCTCTGACCCTTCATATCACCTACAACTGAGCTCACCCTCAGGCCTTATTTCTAAAATAACCTGGGTGCACAGGTCTTATCCTGCTTTGAACCTACCTGTCCCCTATGTTGGAGGAAGTCAAGAAGTGGGGAGACTCGTATGTATCAGACCATGTGTAAGCTCTGGAACTACCGTGGTGACCAAGACAAATAGAGTCCCTGACCCTGAAGAAATGACCACATAATGGGGAGAATAGCCGGAACCTACAAATATGCAGGAAGAAGACATATCAGGGGCTGGGAGTGTGAGGGAAGAGAGAAAGGAGTGAGTGGAAGGAGCTTCCACTGGAGGGGATGCCAGGAAGCTCTGAGAAGGTACTATTTCAGCTGAGGAATAAGGATAAGAAGGGCCAGTCATGTGACTAAGGAGGTGGTGGGGTTGGGCAGGGGCGTGCTGGTGGTAGCTGAGATGGAGAAAGTGCCATATATAGTAACTTCTCACTTACCATTGTGGATAGGTTCTTGGATACTGTAGCTTTAAGCTAAAAATGAATAACTAAACCGATTTGACTGTAGGGTAATTGACAGAAATAACATTTAAGTTCCTATGGCTTATTTCTGGTCAGGAACACATCACCAAAATTCCCATAAAGCCCAAAACACTTCTAGTATTAAACATTGAAATAAATAAATGTGAGCTATACATACATTTAAGATGAATAAAAACAACCAAGATATTATTTACCCAATTTTTGATGAATCAGTGAATAATGGAGGTCATGGTGGTAGTGGGTTCAGTCAAGGAAGAAATGTTTGCAAAGCAACATTGTCAGCACTTCTGATCCACAAAGTTCAAAAACAAACAATCACAAATCCGACAGCTTGCTGAGTGCTTTTGTACAGCATAATTTATTGGTGTGCATTGGGTGATTATTCGTACTTGATGCATTTTCATTCTGTGATAATTTGTATTCATTCATTCATTTTCTAGCTGCTTATTCCAGTTCAGAGTGGAGGGTGGCCGGAGCCCATCCCAGCAGCTCAGTGTGCCAGGCAGGAGCCACCCTGGACAGGATGCTGTCCTATCGCAAGAGGGCTCCCACACACCCACACTCACTCACCATCGGACAGTTTAGACACGCCAGTTCACCCAACTTTGGCATAGCTTTGGGATGGGTAAGGAAGCCAGGGTACCCAGAGAAAACCTACGCAGACATGGGGAGAACACGGACACACAGATGGTGGCTCCAGCCAGGAATAGATTTTTTTTTTTCTCTCATCAACGTTATAACAAAACGACGTTGAATGCAATGAAGTTATTTGAGGACCTGCTGTAGTTGGAGATAGGACATGCAGCGTGGGTGGTGAGAAAGCGGAAGGAACCAGGACCCACTTCCAGGTTTCCTGGCTTCACCAACTGAGTGAATGCTGGTGATGGCCTGGGCATCAGTGACCGCATGGGCCCGAGGACTCCCCAGCCCAGTCCCCTTGGGGATTGTGCCTGAGTCTGTGCCCCCTTCCGCCTGAGTCCTTTCCCTTTTTGCTCCCTGCCCTTCTGCTGTTGAGTTGCCCAATGTTACTTTCAAAAGATGGAGAAAAGGCACAAGGCTGACAGGAGCATCACGCATTTGACAGACTTTGCAAAATGAGACTTGCACCCAAGTAGACGGGAATATTGTTCATCAACTTTGCTATTAACTGTTACTTCCAGGAGAAAGAAGTTTACAGGGTAGAAGTTTAAAGCTAAGAATTCAGTGAAACTTCTGGACGTTCTGCACATTATATTTATCTTTGAAGTCATCTTTCTTCATTATCACAGATGACTGAGCTGAATGTTCAGTAAAACCAGCCGAAAAATAATTTTCCAAAGCAAATACTAATGAGGGTTACATGACCGTTGTCCAAAGCATTTGCAGTGCTGCATGACACTTGTCTAAAAACCTGACTCTTAAAACACTCCTTGTGAAAACAGAAATATTCCCATGCCTAGAAAACACTGAGAGTGTTTTCAAAATTATTGGACTGATTTAAATTTATTTATTTATTTTTTTTTTTTTGAGACGGAGCTTCGCTCTGTCACCCAGGCTGGAGTGTGGTGGTGCGATCTCAGCTCACTGCAAGCTCCACCTCCCGGGTTCACGCCATTTTCCTGCCTCAGCTTCCCGAGTAGCCGGGACTACAGGCGCCCGCCACCACACCCGGCTAATTTTTTATATTTTTAGTAAAGATGGGGTTTCACCGTGTTAGCCAGGACGGTCTCGATCTCCTGACCTCGTGATCTGCCCACCTCGGCTTCCCAAAGTGCTGGGATTACAGGCATGAGCCACCACACCCGGCCTGGACTGATTTAAATTTCACTGGAAAACAGCTTTGTAAAACTAAATTGTCTGGATGTGGCCTCCCTGTGATCGCTTCCCACCAGCAGCTGCTCACTGCCAACTTCTGGCGGCTCAAGAGAGTGAGCCGTTTCCCACGCTCCCACACGGCAGCTCCCTGGGATACTTGTGCTGGAAGATGTTTGGGTCCCTGGAAGGGAGACAGAGGGACCAGCTGGGAGAAGCCCCTTGTCTGACTCCCTTCTCCGCAGCCTGCCAGTATCTCCTAGAAAAGCTTTGCTGGTGCCTGGTGATGATGGAAAATATGTCACCCAAAGAGTTAATAGCCCATAACATGAGGTTAAAAGAGAAGGTTTTGTTAAGTCTGCATTTCACTCTCAGAGCTCTGCTTCCAGTCCTCACCTGGGAGCCAATCGGTTCTGTACATTGAACCTTTTTATTAATAACAAGTTTTTGGCATATTGAGAGTTTGGTCTTTAGTTCCTCTCTCTTTTTCTGCCCCTGCCCTCTCCTCTAGTAATGAGGTGTGAAGAGACTGAGGGATAAGACTCTGGGAGGAGGAGGAGGGAAGGGAGGGGGAGGGGGAGGGGGAAAAAAAACCACTTTGCAGTCCTCAGATATCGTTAAAAAAAAAAAAAAA
>NW_016824383.1:3046680-3048492 GCF_001698545.2 Rhinopithecus bieti
TTTTTTTTATCCAAAATGTGTTTATTGAGATGGTTTCCCACTCATCTTGATTCAGAGTGCCTTTAGTGCTGCTTCCTCCTAAAGGAACATCCTTCTGTAAGCCTTGCTTTTCCTCCTGTAGGCTGGCAGAGGACAGTGGAGCAGCCAACACACAAAACTACCGTTTGTGCATGGCTAAAGACCGTGGTGATTTTATAGCATCCTGGGCATTTCACATCCATGAAGTAGGAATTGGGGCTCTGCACCAGGCGTTTCTTCTTGTGTTTCCTCTTCTCCTCTTCTGGGGAGGGATGAAGGAGATCCTTTGCGAGAGGCATATTCTCGTGTGGGTAGGTCGTCACCGCCGGAAACGTACCTAGTCTTAAGTTCTTCTGAGCATTAGATATTAGTAAAATGCCTGGAACATGGTGAGAATTCAGTAAATATTAGCTATTATCCTGACTCATTAAACTATTCAAAATAATTAGTGATACCATAATGCCCCATAGAGATTTGCTTCTTGACACTATATTGTGTCATCATCTCTTTGTGTCAGTCCTTTCTCTTATCCTTCTGGATTGTGGGTTTCTTAAAAGGCGGGGGCTGGACCTTAACCATTTTTGTTTTCTTTCTTTCTTTTTTTTATTTTTGAGACAAGGGTTCACTCTGTCACCCAGGCTGGAGTGCAGTGGCGTGATCATGGCTCACTGCAGCCTTGATCGCCCAGGGCTTAAGCGATCCTCCCAGCTCAGCCTCCCAAGTAGCTGGGACTGCAGGCCCGTGCTACCAAGCCTGGCTAATTTTTGGTATTTTTGTGTAGAGATGGGATCTCACTTTGATGCCCAGGCTCCTAACCGTTTTTGTACGCACACCAATTAGCAGTCCTGGTAGGGAGTGATTACTCCCTTTTTCGAGTAAATTCACTGGGATTTGAATAATGACTCTTGTTCTCTTTCCACACAGCCCGTTTTGCCTAGAAAAGAATGCTGGGGTCTGCAGTTCAGGCTCGTATCTCTCTCAGATTCTGTTGTATTTTACATAGCATGGGTACTGATGATGGTATTCTGGGAGTAGGTGCTCAGTCTTACTGAGAAAGGACCCATTTCTGCATATTCCTTTTAACCACACTTGGTTTTGTACAGGTCACCACAAATGGCATCATTGCTACGAGTGAACCCCCAGCCAAAGAATCCCATCCCGGGCTCTTCCCACCAACATTCGGTGCAATCGGCCCTTTCCTGGCGGACTTGGACACAACGGATGGCCTGGGGAAGGTTTATTATCGAGAAGACTTATCCCCCTCCATCACTCAGCGGGCAGCCGAGTGTGTCCACAGAGGGTTCCCAGAGATCTCTTTCCAACCTAGTAGTGCAGTGGTTGTCACTTGGGAATCCGTGGCCCCCTACCAAGGGCCCAGCAGGGACCTGGACCAGGAAGGCAAGGTAAGCACTCCTCCAGGTCCAAATGCAGGTAAGCAGACACGCTGGCTTCATACACTTTGGTTTCACGGTTTGTGCTGCTTTGACATACATTATACACCATTGATAAAGATAGGAAATCCAAAGTTAAATCTGGTAGGCTGGTTACTGCAGGTCCTAAACCTCCAAAAGCTTATCTGCAACGTTGTATAACTATGTTTCAATGATAAGTAGACATAAAGAAAGCCAGTTCCTGGTGAGACAGCTACGTGGCAAAAATGGGGTTGATAAATGGCATCCCCTAGCTGCTCTTACCTCAGGTGGCAGACAGTAGAAGGATAGTTTCTTTCTTCTTTCCTTCCTTCCTTCCTTCCTTCCTTCCTTCCTTCCTTCCTTCCTTCCTTCCTTCCTTCCA
>NW_016824383.1:3049994-3059278 GCF_001698545.2 Rhinopithecus bieti
TTTTTGAGATGGAGCCTCTCTCTGTCGCCCAGGCTGGAGTGCAGTGACACGATCTCAGCTCACTGCAGCCTCCACCTCCCAGGTTCAAGCAATTCTTGTGCCTCAGCCTCCCTAGTAGCTGGGATTACAGGCACGCGCCACCACACTGGCTAATTTTTGTATTTTTAGTAGAGACGGCGTTTCACCACATTGGCCAGGCTGGTCTCGAACTGCTGACCTCAAATGATCCACCCACCTTGGCCTCCCAAAGTTCTGGGATTACAGGTGTGAGCCACAGAGCCTGGCTAGAAGGATCGTTTCTGATTAGAGAAATTATTAATATGAAACGATAGGTGAAAATAGCAAAGTACTCCTGAGGTATGCAAAGATAGAAAGGTAAAAGCCCAGACTCTAGTTGGGGAGATAAGGATCACTTGGACCATGTGAGTGGTTCAAAACCCAAGTATTATCATAACCCAGGGTTGGCACCTCCGTGGGCACAGTCATCAGGGAGGGCTTGAAGGACCAGGCTGTAGAGCACGGGCTTGCCCTTGAAGGAAGCAGGGCCTTTTCGTAGGTCGGGAACTCATTGCTAGACCTGAAATGACTTTTTAGGGCAGGCCTCGATTTTCCCTTGGAAAAATAATTTCTCTCTACCATAACTTCACTTTTATAGGATAATGAGGAAGAGAGAAACTTAATGGGTCCCAGAGCACTTCATATAAATGGGAGGTATTTCGGGCTGGTGGTTCCTAAAGCGTCTACCGCAAAACACCAGTCCTACAAGATAGTCCTTGAGGAAAAGGCCTTCTAGTTTGGGAAATGCTAAAACTGTATCTCCCTCTTGGTGATTCACCCTGGAAAGTCCTGCAGTCAGGAAACTTGCAACTTGCCTAATGCTGTTTTTTTTTTTTTTTTTTTTTTTTTTGAGACAGAGTCTTGCTCTGTCGCCCAGGCTGGAGTGCAGTGGTGCCATCTTGGCTCACTGCAATCTCCACCTCCTGGGTTCAAGCGATTCTCCTGCCTCAGCCTCCCAAGTAGCTGGGACTAAGGGCGTGAGCCACCATTCCGGCCTTGCCGAATATTGTTTAACTGAGCAGTCTCCAAACCTGTGACCATAGCTCTTCCCTTCCCCCGCTCCATAAAGGTTGCATTACATCCCACAGAGCACACTTTGGGAGAGTCTGTTATGGGCCTGCATGACACATTTTGCTTGCCAACTGTTATCTGTCTGAGTGCCAAATTTCAAAACAGCTTAAATGTTAAATGTCTCAACTGCTTCCCTTTCACTTGGGGATAAATGCCCAACCCCTTGGTATGGAGCCGTTGCCTGCATCTTGGGCCTAATCTGTTCCACCTCCACATACCCTTTGTAGCCACTGTACCAAATTACATGTAATTCCCTGACCTTGCCCTCGCTCTGTTTTTTAATCCACAGTATCTTGCACAGGCTGTCCTCTCTGCTTGGGACATCCCCTCTCCGACCACCCTACAGGTGGCAGCTTCCTCCTGCTTGTTCATTTAGACTGGGTCCTCCCGTGAGGCCTTGACCAACCACAGCCTCCTGGCATGGGACACACTCCCACCCCTCCTGGCATGGGACCTTCCTCTTACAGCTCCTGCAGCGCTTTGCAAATGTTTCGATTACAGACTCCAGCCTCAGGTTTTGCAATGTTTTGTTCACATGTCAGCCTTCCCATCTAGACCGTAGATTCTTGAGTGCAGGGACCACATATTTTTTTCTTCACATCCACAGAGCTCAGGACGATGCCTGGCATGTAGGAAAGGTACTAATATTTAAAGAATACTTTCTCTGTGTCTGATCTTTCTTTCTTTCTTTTTCTTTTTTTGAGATGAAGTTTCACTCTTGTTGCCCAGGCTGGAGTACAATGGCATGATCTCAGCTCACCGCAACCTCCGCCTCCCGGGTTCAAGCGATTCTCCTGCCTCAGCCTGCCAAGTAGCTGGGATTACAGGCACGCGCCACCACGCCCGGTTAATTTTTTGTATCTTTAGTAGAGATGGGGTTTCACCATGTTGGCCAGGCTGGTCTTGAACTCCTGACCTCATGATCCGCCCGCCTCGGCCTCCCAAAGTGCTGAGATTACAGGCGTGAGATACCGGCATGTGCCTCCTCTTTCATACGTGACCTCATGTAGTCTTCCTCATTTCTGTGAAGGAGGTGGTTTTATCTCCATTTTACAGATGCAAACATCGAGGCTTAGGGAACTCAAGTATCATGCCCAAGGTCACGTAATAATGAGTAGAGCAAAGATTTGGATCCAAGTCTGTTTTCTCCCAAATCTCATGTTTTTCTTTTTTTTCCTACTGTATGGTGCTTGGGTTCAATAAATGTTTGTTAAATGAGGAATGTGGTTGAATATGTTAACAGCCATGGAAACAAATTCTGTGGGTAAGAATTTCCTAAATTGCATGAGATTTTAGGCCACCGTCTGGAGGTACCATCTGTTTAATTTTTGGTTAACCTTAGGGCCACAGTTATGCAGAAGATATTTATAAATTAATCAGAAAATGTCATGTTGACCTAGTCTTAGGGATATTTCAGTGGAACTATCCCGGAATCTTTGGTTCTTGCTACGAAAGTTCTTCTTTTAGAATAAGGTGAAAATATTGCCATCTCTTTACAGCACTGTACACTTTATAGATAGTCTGGCGAATAACACATTTTAAGATCTATAGATATTTTTCCGAGTAACTGAATTTTAACTCATCTTCACAGAGAAACACGTTCCAGGCTGTTCTAGCCTCCTCTGATTCCAGCTCCTATGCCATTTTCCTTTATCCTGAAGATGGTCTGCAGTTCCACACGACATTCTCAAAGAAGGAAAACCACCAAGTTCCTGCCGTGGTTGCCTTCAGTCAAGGTTCAGTGGGATTCTTATGGAAGAGCAACGGAGCTTTTAACATATTTGCTAATGACAGAGAATCAATTGAAAATTTGGCCAAGTATGCTTTCTTTGTTCTTCAATAGATTCTCCTCTTAATAATATTTTTTAATGTGGATAATGTAATGTATATTAGAGATCATTACCTAAAAATGTTCCTATGGATTTAAGTTTTGCATATAAGTTTTGCATATAGGTTTTATATTATGAAATACTCTTTTCTGATGAACTTAAGGAAATATATTTTAGAATGAACAGATATCCTATTTTAGATATCATCCTCATTTAAAATAGTTTTTTTTTTTTTTTTTTTTTAAGACAGAGCCTTACTCTGTTGCCCAGGCTGGAGTGCAATGGCACGATCTTGACTCACTGCAACCTCCGCCTCCCAGGTTCAAGTGATTCTCTCGCCTCAGCTTCCCAAGTAGCTGGGATTACAGGTGCATGCCACCATGCCCAGCTAATTTTGTATTTTAGTAGAGACGGGGTTTCACCATGTTGGCCAGGCTGGTCTCGAACTCCTGCCCTCAGGTGATCTGCCTGCCTCGGCCTCCCAAAGTGCTGGGATTACAGGCATGAGGCACCATGCCCAGCCTTAAAAGAGTTTTTACCATTTTGTCTGTAAACACAGTGAGAAATAAGGGTTATTCAAACCTATCTCCTTTGACCTCAAGGCTGAGAAAACCTTTCCCTTCACATTGACTACGGGGAAAATTCTTACACTGAAATAGTGCTCTCAGGTTATGTTGTAGAATTTGACAAAAGGGGGAAAAGCCCAAATTGGTTTTTGAAAATTAAAACCTTTCCTCTCCCTTTATTCTTTAAAAACCAAGAGTGAATCCCCTAAAACCATCTTTTAACTTTATATCATCAAATCTAGCTTGAATTCCTCTGCCCTTCACTTAGTGGTGTGCTGGTAAATGCTTAACAACTGGTTTTATGAGGGCATGGGGAGCCCTGATTTATAGCATTTGCCTATTTCTGTGATGTAAATACTCCTACTATGGTCAATTTCAAGTTATTAACATCATGTCACTCAATGAAGAGTTCAGAAAACATGCACCATTATATATATTCTTACCATAAAGATACAATAGGCTTAATATATATAATTTCAAACGCATGGATAGCAGTATGAGAATTAGAATATGATGAGTTTTGAATATTTTTTCCTTTTAAAAAATATAAATTGTTTAATTGGAAGTTCATGTAATTTAATTGTTTAGAATGGCTGTGTTTAATAACTGGCTTGCAAGATTCCTAAAATTTTAACAGCCAGCTCTCACAAGCTAGTACAAATAAGCTCCCACACACCACTGTCTTTATTTGAATCCAAAGCAGATAAATTGATTAGACATCCTAGTTATGCAAGACTTTGGTGATTTCTCATCCCCACCCCACCTCATTGTTTTGCTCAGTATTTTCCACTGAGTAATGTATGTCCCCTCTGTCCATTGTATAATATAATCATTTAATGTGATTTCTGATAGGAGCACTTCCAATCACAGACACAGAAGAATGGTAAAAATGGTGGAGGAAGAAGTAGAGATTAGGGATATTCTGCTATATTTTATAATTATAAAATGCTTTTGGATTTTGTATCTCATTTGCTTTTCACCACTTCCTTTAAGCACCAAAGGTAAACTGAGACTAGTTCAAGATCCCACAGCCAATGGAGATGGGATTTCTTTTTTGTTGTTTTTGTTCTTTTTGTTTTGAGATGGAGTCTCACTCTGTCGCCCAGGCTGGAGTGCAGTGGCGATCTCAGCTCACTGCAAGCTCTGCCTCCTGGGTTCATGCCATTCTCCTGCCTCAGCCTCCTGAGTAGCTGGGACTACAAGTGCCCGCCACCACACCCGGCTAATTTTTTGTATTTTTAGTAGAGACGGGGTTTCACCGTGTTAGCCAGGATGGTCTTGATCTCCTGACCTCGTGATCCACCTGCCTCGGCCTCCCAAAGTGCTGGGATTTCAGGCTTGAGCCACGGCGCCCAGCCCTGGAGTTGGGATTTCTAAAAAACCATGTCTGCAATGTTTTCATTCACACTTCTGACACCAAATGGGTGGGTTTTTTTCCCCCCACACCAACCAATTCTCCGCACACCAGCTGGGTGTCCTACACTTCAGTTCAATTCTAGCACTGGCGATAGTGCAGACCCCACAGGTTAAGGGCTCAGTCCCACAGGACTGCCCCCACTTCAGATGCCAGTCCCAAGTCCTGTGTTTCCACCTGTACTTCTGACCAACCAGCTATAAATGGAGGGTTTTCATGACATGCTCCTCAGATTTGATAATTTGCTAGAATGGCTCATGTAACACAGAAAAATGCTTTGCCATTACCAGTTCATTCTAAAGGATACAATTCGAGAACGACCAAATGGAAGACAGGCATAGGACAAGGTATGGGGAAGGGGGCAGGGTTTCCATGCCCTCTCTGAGTACACCACCCTTCCAGCACCTTGATGTATTCAACCCAGAAGCTCTCTGAACCCCATCATTTTAGGGTTTTTATGGTGGTTTGCATAGGCATGGTTGATTAAATCACTGATCATTGGTGATTGACTCAATCTCCAGCCCATCTCCCCTCCCTGGAGGCAGTGGGGAGAGCTGGACATTCCAACCCTTTAGTCATGCCTTGGTCTTTCTGGCCACCAGCCCTCATCCTGAAACTGTCTAGGAGCTCCCAACCATCAGTCGACTCATTAGCCTACAAAATACGCTCTTATCGCTCCAGAAATTCCAAAGGCTGTAGGAGCTCTTGTTTCAGAATGTGAGGACAGAGACCAAATAAGTATTTTCAATTGTATCATACCATGCCATGGAAAGAGATAGTGGAGAGCATGAATGACTTCAGTCGTAAAGCCACTGTCAGTCCTATGAGCCACTTTAGCTCATAACGTAGAGCATGTAACCAGCAATTAGGATGAATAAGTTGAATTTTAAGTCCTGACAATGTCCCTGGAGCACACCTCTGGAATGACTGGGACTCAGCTTGTGCTAGTATTGTGCCCATTTGGACACAGTCTCACCAAACAGCCCTAGACTGTCTCAGCCACATGATGCCCAGACATTACGGCCAGTGCCCTTCCACTCTCCAGTCCTAGCTGCAGGTGATGGCTTGCAGACCAACACAGATCCCCAGGGCTCCCTCTGCTTGGGTAGTGGTGGCTGTTTGTGGGTTGCTGGCCTGCTTCTAAGAAGCCTGTCCTTCCTCCTAGGAGTAGCAACTCTGGGCAGCAGGGTGTCTGGGTGTTTGAGATCGGGAGTCCAGCCACCACCAATGGTGTGGTGCCTGCGGACGTGATCCTTGGAACTGAAGATGGGGCAGAGTATGATGATGAGGATGAAGATTATGACCTGGTGACGACACGTCTGGGCCTGGAGGATGTGGGCACCACACCCTTCTCCTACAAGGCTCTGAGAAGGGGAGGTGCTGACACATACAGTGTGCCCAGCGTCCTCTCACCGCGCCGGGCAGCTACTGAAAGGCCCCTTGGACCTCCCACAGAGAGAACCAGGTCTTTCCAGTTGGCAGTGGAGACTTTTCACCAGCAGCACCCTCAGGTCATAGATGTGGATGAAGTTGAGGAAACAGGAGTTGGTAAGACCATTTAAGTTGCAGTTGGTAAGGTCTTGCATGTGTGGACTTCCAGACAGGCATACTGCTGGGGAGATGTCAGTTGTGAGCATTACGTGGTGGATTGTAAGGATAAGAGCTTGGGAAAGTACAGGTTGAACTCTCACAGCTGTGGAGCCTTGGTATTATATGCCCAGTGGCTTCAGAGATGCTCAGTGATCTTTTGGGATTAGGACCATGGTTTTGGAGACTGTTGAGTGTGTCTTCTTTCAAGTTTCCTAGTATTCCATTCCGTCTGTTTTAAAGAGAAAACGTCCGTTAGAATTATTTTGAAAGTCAGATTTTCTTGTGATTTCTCAGATCAGAAATGTATTCATCCACCTGAAAAAACATTTTAGAAGTTCTTTTGGCTGTTTATGAAGCTTATCTTTGACATTTATTTCCTCTTGGTTTTGGAATTAGAATTGTTGATTATTTTCTTCCCAGGTCCCATCAGTTTCAGAGTTGGTTTGTGAAGATTAAAAAAAAAAAGCAGATAATCTTTAAAAAAAAAAACAGGGCTGGGGCGGTGGCTCACGCCTGTAATCCTAGCACTTTGGGAGGCCGAGATAGGTAGATCACAAGGTCAAGAGATTGAGACCATCCTGGCCAACATGGTGAAACCCCATCTGTACTAAAAATACAAAAATTAGCTGGGCGTGGTGGCGCACACCTGTAGTCTCAGCTACTTGGGAGGCTGAGGCAGAGGTTGCAGTGAGTCGAGATTGTGCCACTGCACTCTAGCCTGGCAACAGAGTAAGACTCTATCTCAAAAAAAAAAAAAAGTTTTACAGTACATTTTCTGGTCAACTATGTTATATCAGATTTTTGCTACATTTTGAGGGAAAATAGAACTCCTGGATGCTTTCATTTGTCTTATAAAAGATGTTCCAGCCGGGCACGGTGGCTCATGCCTGTAATCCCAGCACTTTGGGAGGCCAAGGCGGGTGTATCACCTGAGGTCAGGAGTTGGAGACCAGCCTGGACAACATGGTGAAACCCTGCCTCTACTAAAAATACAAAACATTAGCCGGGCATGGTGGCACACGCCTTTAATCCCAGCCAATCTGGAGGCTGAGGCCAGAGAATCGCTTGAACCTGGGAGGGGGAGGTTGCAGGGAGCCAAGATGGTGCCATTGCACTCCAGCCTGGTTGACAAGAGCGAGACTCTGTCTCAAGAAAAAAAAAAAAAAAAAAAATTCCAACTAAACTGTCCTCATCATTTTTTTTCGTATTAGTTTGACACAGAATCCACTAAGACTCATATAAATGGGATAGTCCAAGCCTTTAGATAAGCTTATTGCAACTCTCTACTGCTTTTCTACTAAGGAATGATCACAAAACCCTTAGAAAAGCCTGGTCCATTCCACACTGTTCCCTCATTTTCATTTGCCCTTACTTGTTCTGATTCATCTCACAGCAGTAGCCATACAATCTGGTTCTCACGAGTATCCCAAACCGTGGACGAGATGGGGTGCTTACTGGCTGGCGTGCTCACTTACTTCTGAGGCCAGAAATGGAGAAGCTGCCATTTGGTGGCAGGACAAGGACAGGGGCTCATGTCTTAGGGTTATTCTACTGCACCCGGGGTTCCTGGGGTGATGCTCACATTGCTCAGCACATGCCACTCTGCCATGGGTTTTGGAGTCATCTCCCCCAGATGTGTTGGGTGTGTTTCCTTGCAGATGTTGGGTTTTGAGTACCACCCTTTCTAGGTATCTCTGAAATTCTCATTTGTGAAGTCATCACATTTGAATGAGACCATATCTAGCCCAACAACTTGGGGCAGTGTATTACTTAAGACTGAAGAAAGCCTAGAGTTGAACACAGATTGTGTCTAAAACAGATGTTTTCCTGTCCCTCTACCCCAGTTATTTCCCTATGTTTATGAGAAAGGTCAGTCTTCTGTGGCCGGCAGTGCATTCCTGGTGTTATTTGAATAGTTCACATACACGCAGGCCATAATGACCCCTGAGAGCTCTGCCCACAGCTGGAGTTTAAGTAATCAGTAGCATCACGTGTTCAGTTCGGGGCTCAAGTGTGCTCGGCTCCAAACGCTGTCTTTATAAAGCCAGAAATTCCCTTCGGAGTATGTAGGACTCACTCATAGAGTCTACCTGGGTTTAAACTTTGCTTTGCTCTTCACTCGTAACAGTCAATTATGAATGGGATCATTATCCTCTCTAAAAGTTTACCCCTCTTGTGCTTTTGAATTTCATTCCAAATTAATTTGCTCTGGATTATTAAATATAATGAGCTAGTTCATGATTCTAATAAAATGAATGTGGAATGTGGAAATTTAAAATAGGGAGACATTCTTTTTGTTTCTTAGGTCAAAGGCTTTTTAGCCCAGGTGTGACTAGGGCATTATTTTTGTTCAGCTTTTGAGCATAAGTGCTTCCAAATTACTCCTCAGGGAAAAGTGTAAGTTGGGGTGGGGTGGGGGGTGATTGAAAATTAAAAAGCATATAAGCCAGGCATAATGGTACCCACCTGCAGTCCCTGCCACTTGGGAGGTTGAGGAAGGAGGATAAAATATAGGTACATATTTTAAGGTTGTTAAAATGGCAAATTTTATGTTACATATATTTTACCACAATAAAAAATGTTAAAAAATTATATCATATAATTATATGTAGTACATATTGTATTATACATACTATTATATAATATATAAATATATTTTATCTGTTATAATGTAATATAATGTAATATAGTGTATATAATGTAATATAATGTAAATATGTATTATATAATTTATATATTATAAATATATAATATACA
>NW_016824383.1:3060772-3075993 GCF_001698545.2 Rhinopithecus bieti
CTCCTGACCTCGTGATCCGCCCGTCTCGGCCTCCCAAAGTGCTGGGATTACAGGCCTGAGCCACCGCGCCAGGCCGCTAATTTTTGTATTTTTCGTAGAGACGGGGTTTCTCCATGTTGGCTAGACTGGTCTCGAACTCCTGACCTCAAATGATCTGCCTGCCTTGGCCTTCCAAAATGTTGGGATTACAGGTGTGAGCCACCGCGCCAGGCCAGACCTATCTTAATGGTTGTTAAGCCCCAGCAGGGCCCCAGAAGGCTGGCTTAGACCAAAGTCTGTGGCAGGTAAAGTTTATTCCATCATCCTCTCCCTCCTGTCCCTCTTTCCTGGTGCTCCCGAAGTCATAGCGTGGTTATGATTGAGCATCAGAGATGCACCATGGTTAATGCTGAGGTGCCAATCCCATTGTGTGGCCAAATGGATTTGGCTACCGGCCAATGTCCGTTCTAAACTCTGCCCTCAAAAGGATCAACTCGTTTGGATGCTTGCAGATGGTCAGGAGAATCCTTTCTGTGCAAATCTGGGGATTCTGGTAACATTCACTCAGTGCACCATCTGGGAGGCTGGAATTGGTTTTAATTCCAGAATTAACACAAAAATGGCAAAAACCCCACCATGTTAAACGTTCATCCCTTCAGATGCTGTCTTAGTCACTTTTCTGATGCTTCTGAGTAATTTATAAAGAAAAAGAATTTATTTCTTACAGTGATGGAGGCTGAGAAGTCCAAGATCAGGGAGCCGCATTTGGTGATGGCCTTGTTTCTGGTGGGGCTCTCTGCAGAGGTGGCACAGGGAGCTGAGCATCCTAGCTCAGGTCTCTCTTCCTCTTCCTGTAAAGCCATCAGTCCCATTCCTGTGAGAACCCATTCATCCATTAATCCACGACTGGATTAATTCATTCTTCAGGGCAGAGCCCTCATGACCCAATCAGCTCTGAAAGGTCCCATTTCTAAATGCTATCATATTGGGGATTAAGTTTCAGTATGAGTTTTGGAGGGGACATTCAAGCCATAGAGATGCCAGCAAATTATCTCATTTGTCAGGGGTCATTTTCCTTGTGTGTTTAATGTGAAACTTCAATTGCTTTGCAAAATTTGACTAAGTAAAACTCAGCTGGAAGAATGGTTTCTGTTCTTCAGACCCCCTGCCTGCCATAGTTACAGTGAAATTCGTTATCATTTTAAGTTGCTAAAAACAAAAAATCATTTCCTTCTGTGTCCCCACTAGTTAAAGTGAGGTTTTAAAAAAATACTACCTTCAGCGATGAAAGAAAATTGAGTATGCTTTACTTATTAATTTTAGGGGATGTTTTTAACTTCTAAACTGTTTTCGACTTTCTTCTAAATCCCATCACCCCAGGGGTGGTGTGCCTTTGCTTCTTTGTTTCAGGCTTGGCTTTTGTACTTTCCCCACCCCAGGAGAAGCTTCCAAAATCCACAATAAGAGCTTATTCTTAAAGAGCAACCCCTTAGCCTTTTCTACCCCAAATATCAGAGCTTGAAATGCTGAACAGTTTGTGTTTGGCAGCAAGCTCAGATATGACAAACTGTTCAGCCACATATTTTGACATTCTGGAATAGATTCGTGGTTTAAATATTTGTTGGATTCCTGCTACTTAAAAAAAAAAAGTTTCTAGCTCAAAGTTTGGTGGAAAAAATTTTGTTTGGTTTCTTAACTTGGCTTTCTTGCTTGTTTTCCTAATTGTTCTTGGGATGCCTTTTTGCGCTGTTGGCCAGCTAACTTCACAGCATTCCCCAGTGTAATGAGATAACATGTGTGCAGAATGACTCTGTTGGATATGCCCTGGCTGATCAGAGAACCTGTTGAGCCGTTTGGGCATACGGAACCCAGCGAAAGGTCATCGGAACGCAGCTGATCCCCAGGTGCCAGCCCCTGCCTAGGGATATTTAACAATATTCACTGAGAGCTTACTACATAAAGAAAACCCTGCCGAGCACCTGTGAGGGGCTGGGAGTGAAAATCCTGACCCTATGATGGTCATAATCTAGGAACAGAAATAAGATATGTACAATCAATAACTGAAAGCAATACCACATCAAACCTTAACAATGCAACGGAACCTCTGTTTTCCCTCTTCCTTCAGTTTTTGTTTTTCTGAGATATAATTCACATACCTTTTTAAAGTATACAATTTGGTGGGTTTTAATATGTTCACAAAGTTGTCCAACTATTATCTCTATCTAATTCTAGAACATTTTCATCACCCCCCAAAAGAAACACTGTATCCATTAGCAGTCACTCTTGATTTCTCAAAATCCCCCCAGCCCTTGCCAAGCCCTCGCCTACTTTCTGTCTTTATAGGTGTTCCTATTTCGGATGTTTCATACACATACAATCGTACGATACGTGACCCTGTGTGCCTGACTTCTTCCCCTGAGCGTGATGATTTCCAGATTCATGCATGTTTTAGCCCATATCAGTATTTTATGCCTTTTTCTTTTTCTTTTCTTTCTTTATTTTTCTCGAGATGGAGTTTCGCTCTTATTGCCCAGGGTGGAGTGCAATGGTGCAATCTCAGCTCACGGCAACCTCTGCCTCCTGGGTTCTAGCGATTCTCCTGCCTCAGCCTCCCGAGTAGCTGGGATTATAGGTGCCCACCACCACGCCTAGCTAATTTTTTGTATTTTTAGTAGAGATGGGGTTTCACCGTGATGGCCAAGCTGGTCTTGAACTCCTGACCTCAGATGATCCGTCCGCCTTGGCCTCCCAAAGTGCTGGGATTACAGGCATGAGTCACCGCACCCAGCCTCATGCCTTTTTCTAGCCAAATAATACCCTAATGAATGGAGGTACCATGTTTTGTTTATCCATTCATCAGTTAATGGACATCTGGGTTGTTTCCCTTTTGGCTCTGATGAATAACGCTGCTAAGAACATTTGTGTACATATTTTTGTGTGGACATATGTGCTCCTTTCTCTTGGCTGTATACCTGGGAATTAGAATTGCTGGGCCATACAGTAACCTTCGATGTTCTTATTCGAATACAACAAAGAGCAACTTAATTTCTTTAGTTCTGTTTTTTCCTGTTTAAACAATAATAAATATATGCAAGTTATAAACACTCAAACATTATAAAAATGTATAGTATAGGAAATGAAGGTTTACCACATTTGCCCTGAGTCAACCACTGTTAGCAGTTTTCCCCCAGGTATATGCAAACATTTATTATGAATGTAATTTTTTAAGCAAAAATGGTATCCCAGATCAATTGATTGTCAAGGTATTAAGGAGGCTTTTAAATTTATCATAGTAGGTCTCAATCCCATCATTCCCAATTGTCTGAATGGAACAATTAGCACCAGACACGCCAAGCTGGTTCTGGTTCAGAGGGCATGCCTGTGTAGCCTGGGCGGTGACTCTGCACTTGTCTATGTGGCTTGTGCTGGCTGAGGCTCCAAGACTCAGACTATCAGTGCTAACGCTGGGTGGTGGGGCTGTATATGAGCCCACAGTGTTTATTAAAATGTGTTATGGATCAGGCAGGCAAATGTCTATACTCCCAGGGCCATTCAGGTTAGCCTTGCTGTCCCAATGAAGTGAGCAATTCCGTGCTCCTTTTTACTCTCTTTTTTTTTTTTGGAGAGACTCTCGGCTCTGTTGCCCAGGCTGGAGTGCGGTAGTATGATCTCGGCTCACTGCAACTTTAGCCTCCCGGGTTCAAGCGATTCTCACACCTCAGCCTCCTGAGTAGCTGGGACTACAGGCACCCGCCATCATGCCCAGCTAATTTTTTTATTTTTAGTAGGGATGGGGGTTTCACCATATTGGCCAGGCTGGTCTTGAACTCCTGACCTCAGGTGATCCGCCTGCCTCAGCCTCCCAAAGTGCTGGGATTACAGGCATGAGCCACTGTGCCCAGCCTCCTTTTAGTCTCAAATGTGATAAATTCTATGGTCCCCTTAGTTCTAGATCACCCCGATATTGTTCTTCTTCTGAAATTCTATTTTTTGTTCCTGTAGTTCCTTGATGGCTGTATGGAGCCACTTTTTGTGCTATCCATTTTCAGTCACAGGAGGAGAGGCAGGGGCATTGGAATTTTGAAGGCTCACAGCATACAGTTGTGGATAGTCTCAGGAAGAACAACTACTTTTGCTAACCCAAAGCCATTTACCCCAGTGCTGTTTTGTTTCTTTGCTTTCTTCATCAATAGGTACAGGTCCTACATATTACTCGTGTTTGAAAGGCTGGCTTGGAAGTGATCTCTATATTCTTTCTTTGTTTTCTTGCTCAGGTTCTCCCCAGCGAGTCAATGGCAAGGTGAAAGGAAGGATCTTTGTGGGGAGCAGCCAGATCCCCGTTGTCTTTGAGAACACTGACCTCCACTCTTACGTAGTAATGAACCACGGGCGCTCCTACACGGCCATCAGCACCATTCCCGAGACCGTTGGATATTCTCTGCTTCCGCTGGCCCCAGTTGGAGGCATCATTGGATGGATGTTTGCAGTGGAGCAGGATGGATTCAAGAATGGGTTCAGCATCACTGGTAATTTATATCCCACATTAAAATTAATGGGACACACAGTAGTGCCTAGGGGGAGGCCTGGGAATGGATGGAAGGAGAACCCCAAGTCTGCAGACAACTTAGAAGCATGTTGCTGCTCCTTTTTGTCTGTAGACAGGGCATCCTGTAGTTCTGTCCTGGAAATAAAATGGTGAGGTAAAATGAACATGTAATATTATCATTAATATATAGCAACTGAGACTGCCTAGAATTGGCTTTTGATTGAGGAGCAATTTCGTCGTGGAGATTTAGGCGTTTCTGGCAGAACAAGTAATATCAGCTCGTAGAACCGCACAACCAAAACTGCAGGGCTCACAGTTTGCCTCATTCTATCAGCCTGCCTCTGAATTCCAAAGCAACATGAAACTGTTCTCAAGCCTGCCTCTGAATTCCAAACCAACCTGAAACTGATCTTTGGTATTTCCTCAGGATCTGCTCAGAGAGAAGGAACCTGCCATTTCCAGCTAGTTAATTAAGCTGCATAAACATAATCCTAAGAAGTCTTAGGAAGCCCAAATATCCTTGGAGTTTTTTAGAGACTGTGCCCTATTGAGGAAGTTCAGTCTTTATTGGACGCATAGGCAGATGGCTTGAGGGATGTTTCCTTGGTGTGGTGGCCTTCTCCTTGCTCTGCCAAGTCCAGCCCAGCCTTTGCGCGCTGGAGACCCATTCCCGGGAACAGCTGGGTTGGAGGAGTCTGTGTCCTTTATCACTGGTCACTTCCAGGACCTGGAGCTTGTTGTGCCTGGGCACAGGTACCTAGCCACTGCCTCCGACGACCTAGACCTGCCTTCTCCCTGGCTGCCTGAGCCAAACTGCAGCCTTAGCCAAGGCTTTATTAGAGGAAACACTGCTGGGAGCAGGGTCTCCATCCAGGCTGCATGCTGGTAACCCCTCCAAAAGTTGTGGCATATAAATACATAAAGTGTGGCCGTCTTAAGAAAGGAGAGGCTATGTATTAGAAAAGGAGTGAGGCCGGGCACGGTGGCTCATGCCTGTAATCCCAGGACTTTGGGAGGCCAAGGCACGTGGATCACAAGGTCAGGATATTGAGATCATTCTGGCTAACACAGTGAAACCCCATCTCTATGAAAAATACAAAAAAATTAGCCAGGTGTGGTGGCAGGCACCTGTAGTCCTAGCTATTCAAGAGGCTGAGGCAGGAGAATCGCTTGAACCCAGGAGGCAGAGTTTGCAGAGACCCGAAATTGCGCCACTGCACTCCAGCCTGGGCAACAGAGCGAGACTCTGTATAAAGAAAGAAGAAAGAAAGAAGAAAGAAAGAAGAAAGAAAGAAAAAAGAAAAGAAAAGAAAAAAAGAAAGAAAGAAAGAAAGAAAGAGAGAAAAGGATTGAACCTGCTCAAAAGATTTGCTACTTTTTGGCCTAATGTTTTTTCTCCCTAACCCACAGGCATATATATTCTGAGTGTTATAACCATATTGATGCCCTCATGCAAACCAGATGCCCTTTTCTTTGCAAATATAATTGAGCTGCAGTCAAACTCACACACCCCACTCCTTCCCTGCACAGCTTTTCACACTTTTTTTTTTTAATATGAGTTAATTTATATATATTTAATATATATTTTGTAATATACATGAACTTCGGCTGGGCTGAGGAAGAGGGAGTCTTTGCAAATTCCCAACAACAGCAAATCTCTTTACTACAATGATCCTTCTGAATTTCTCCTGGTCCTGTGTTATCAGTGAGATATTTGCCTGGGACTTGTTTAACTATAAAGCTGAGGTTGTCAAACTTTTTTGGCAAAGGGCCAGATAGTAAATATTTTAAGCTATGCCTAATTATTTTAGGCCATATGGTCCCTGTTGCAACAGCTCAACTCTGTCACTGTAGAGTGAAAAGCAACCACAGACAATATATAAATGAATGAGCATGGCTGTGTTCCAATACAACTTTTTCAATGGGCACTGAAATTTAAATTTTATATCATTTTCACATACCATGAAATACTATTCTTCTTTTGATTTTTTTTAACCATTAAAAAATGTAAAGACCTTTCTTTACATTTGTAGAAAATGTAGAAAAATAGGCAGCTGGCAAGATTTAGCCCTGAGGCCACAATTTGTCAACCCCTGCTGTCATGGGGCAGGTCATCGTGGAAAAGGGAGAAGTACTTTTCCTGCCTGTCTGGGGCTGCCACCTTGCACAGACCAAGAGGAGTTCCTAAGCCGTCATGGTAGCAGGTGATCCTAGGATGGTTTCTGGTACTGGGAATGGTTTGCCCTGAGCAACTCACCCATCCGACCAGGACGTAGCTATTTCAATATTCATCACTGTAACTGGCATTATGGAGCAATTGACAATTTGCAGAACATAGACTGTATCCTTTACAACATAGATTGTATCCTTTCTTTTAATCATCAGGAAATGGAGACTCACAGGAGTTAAGTAGCTTAGTCAGGTTCACCCAGCCAGAGCCTAGCACAGCTGGGAGTCAAACCCCTGTCCTCCACTATTTCCAGCACAACCCTTGAGCCAACCTAACATGCTGGGCTGTGGCTGGGAAGCCTCTTCTCTCCTCTGTGCATGGCTCAGTTGGGCCACAGGGATGTCTGAGTTCTGTCTTCAGTGTCACCAGCTCTACGTTCTACCAGCCAAACCAAAGCACCTGCAGATGGTTCGCACCAACCCCACTCCACACTGTGAGCCTGGGGCGGGCAGAAGGGCACACTCCCCAGTCAGCAGAGTGACAGTCTCATCTTGTTTTTCAGGGGGTGAGTTCACTCGCCAGGCTGAGGTGACCTTCGTGGGGCACCCGGGCAAGCTGGTCATTAAGCAGCGGTTCAGCGGCATTGATGAGCACGGGCACCTGACCATCGACACGGAGCTGGAGGGCCACGTGCCGCAGATTCCGTTCGGCTCCTCCGTGCACATTGAGCCCTACACGGAGCTGTACCACTACTCCACCTCCGGTGAGCCCCAGCCGTGTCCCAGGGCCAGCCCTGGACCGGCCACCAGCCTCGTGCTCTTGACCCACCACGGCAGCTGTGAGCTGGGGCTGTCTCTGGGATCTGGAGAGTGAAATACACTGGGCCTTACAGTCACCTTCCCCCCAATTATAGATGTACGACGCACTCCTTGTAGAGAATTTTGTGCAAAAAAGACAATATGCATAAGTTAGAATTATAAAACCTGGACATAATTATTATGACATTTAAGTGTATTTCCTTTCAGCCTTTTCTCCAGCATCTATCTATTTACATGTATATCAAATATCCCAACACAAAATTTCAAGCTAAAGTAAGTAATTTTATTATACATCTACATGTACTTTTCTTTTCTTTTTTTTTTTTTTTGAGACAGGTTTCCAGCCCAGGCTGGAGTTCAGTGGCGCAATCTCAGCGCACTACAACCTCTGCCTCCTGGGCTCGAGCAATCCTCCTGCCTCAGCTTCCCGAGTAGCTGGGCCTACAGGCACATGCCACCATGCCTGGCTAATTTTTGTATTTTTAGTAGAGACGGACTTTCACTATGTTGGCCAGGCTAGCCTGGAACTCCTGACCTCAAGTGATCCACCTGCCTCGGCCTCCCTAAGTGCTGGGATTACAGGCATGTGCCACTGCACCCAGCCACATCTATATGTACTTTTAAAAACTACATTTATTCTCCATTTGGTGCCTGGTTTAAAATAATTTCAAACTTACATGAAAACTGAAAATAACCCAAAAAATGTTCACATACTATTTATCTAGCTTCACCAATTGTTAACATTTTGCCACATTTACTTTACCTTTCTTTCCTTTCTTTCTTTCTTTCTTTTTCCTTTCTTTCTTTCTCTCTCTGTGTGTATATATATGCGTGTGTGTGTGTATACATGTTTACTGACCATTTGAGAATAGGTTGTATATATTATGATAGCTCATTCTTTAAACACTTCATTTGTTTTTCCTAAGAACAAGGACATTTTTTTAGAAGGCCACAGTACAGTTATCAAAATTGAGAAATTTAACATGGATACAGAGTGATATGTATAGTTTTTTTGTTGTTTGTTTGTATTGAGACAAGCTTTCACCCTGTCATCCA
Organism: Rhinopithecus bieti; assembly: GCF_001698545.2. NCBI lineage: Eukaryota > Metazoa > Chordata > Mammalia > Primates > Cercopithecidae > Rhinopithecus > Rhinopithecus bieti. The sequence goes on from NW_016824383.1 coordinate 3,069,342, forward strand.
AGCTGGAGTGTAGCCTCAACCTCCTGGGCTCCAGTGATCCTCCCACCTCAGCCTCCTGAGTAGCTGGGACTACAGGCACACCACCACGCCTGGCTAATTTAAAAATTTTTTGTACAGATGGGGTTTCGCCATGTTACCCAGGCTTATGGTTTTTATTTAAATAAAATTGCAATCATACCACGCTGTTGTGTCTTCACCTTTTCAGTTAATGTCACATCATGAATGTTTAATAGTCTCATTAAGCAGTCTTTGAAACACGTTTTAAGGCATCTGTAGGATTCTCCTGGATAGCTGTTAATTCAAACCAATTCTCCTACTCTCTAAAGCTTGGGTTGGTTCCATTTTCCCCTCTTATTGTGAGTTGAAATGATCATCTTAATCATAAATCTTGGCCAAGTTTCTGATTCTTTCTAAGACTCAATTCCTAGAAACAGAAGTGCTGAGTCAAACAATAGGAGTTTTTTATTTTTTAATTTTATTTTATTTTTGAGACATTGTCTTGCTCACGTAGAGACCCACTGAATATTCATGAACGTGAACTCCTACGGGGGTCATTGAATCCCAGGTTAAGAACACTTTTGTTTTTTGTTTTTGTTTTGGTTGCTGTTGTTTTGAGACAGGGTCTTGCTCTGCCACCCAGGTTGTCGTGCAGTGGTGTGATCTCAGCTCACTGCAACCTCCACTTCCCAGGTTCAAGGGATTCTCCTGCCTCCACCTCCGAAATAGCTGGGATTATAGGAGCCCACCACCAGGCATGGCTAACTTTTTGTATTTTTAGTAGAGACAGGGTTTCTCCATGTTGCCCAGGCTGGTCTCGAACTGCTGACCTCCAGTGATCCTCCCGCCTGGGCCTCCCAAAGTGCTGTGATTACAGCCATGAGCCATCGTGCCTGGCCACCTTTCTAAAGGCTCTCATTAAATTGCTGTTCAGAAAGGTTGAAGCAATTACTGGAGTTTTGTGGTTTGGCTGAGTTCTCCTGGGGAGCTGGGAGACAGTGAAGAAGAGGAGGTCCCAAGCACCAGGACCACAGTCGCAACTGGCTTAGCAACTGAATGGCCTTTCTGGCGTGTGGGAGCTGGACAGGAGGCAGCTTACACTGATCTTTTATTTATCCTCTGGCTTTTATCCTTCTATTATGGAGAAAACTGCAGCAGAGCACAAAAATATAAAGAGTCTTTTATGCTTCTTTTTTTTTTAAAAAAAAACAGGAAGTTGAGGGTTTTGTCATATGGGCCATAGTAGGCCCTCTTCTGAGTGGGGAAGACTGTCTCTTCTCTCCTCTGTTCAGGCTTGCTCACTGTGCTTTAGTAATTTTTCCAAACCTGGCTGCTGACACTCATTTAATATCTCATTTTTTTGGTATTGCAGAATAGCTTGGTCTAGAGCAGTATGTAGAAATCACCATTTATTGGCCAGACGTGGTACCTCACACCTGTAACCCCAGCACTTTGGAAGGCCAAGGCAGGCAGATCACTTGAGGTCAGGAGTTCAAGACCAGCCTGGCCAACATGGTGGAACCCCGTCTCTACTTAAAATACAAAAAATGAGCTAAGTGTGATAGCACATGGCTGTACTCCCAGCTACTCAGGAGGCTGAGGTGGGAGAATCGCTTGAACCCAGGGGGCAGAGGTTGCAGTGAGCCACGATCGTGCCATTGCACTCCAGCCTGGGTGACAAGGCAAGACTCTGTGTCAAAAAAATAAAATAAAATAAGAAAAAGAAATCACCATTTATTGAATCGTAATTGAGATAGCCTATCTAAAGCAGTTAGCACGTCGTGACAGAGTAAATGCTCAGTAAATGGTAGCTTATCTTACTAACACTATTAGTCTGCTTGATTCCAGAAATTTTACATACATTACCTAGTCTGATCCTCACCTTTACCTATTTTGTATTAGAAATTGAGATCAAAGACGTTGAGTCACCAGCCAGTGGCCACACAGCTTGTGAGTGGTACTAAGTGTGAATTCAGGGGCGTCTCTTTCCAAGTATATGTCCTCTCCACTTGACCTTCATCTCTAGTTCTGGGAGTTTTCAAAACTTACTGAGAACCAATTGATGAGAAAAGCAACAAATATACATAATATGAATGATGCCAGTTATCATTTGAGAAATCCAGGTATTTCACAAAATGAGTCCCAGTACAAACAAATGGTCTTATTTAAGCTGTTCTGTCTGATCTGTCATCTGGTGGCCTTATGGGTAGGGAATGCCACTGTTGCTTTTAAAGCCTTTGATTCAGCTTCTTGCATCCTTAACCATCTTCCCTTTGTCTTCCTGCCTTGTCCCCTCCATCCTTCCCACTCTGCAGTGATCACTTCTTCCTCCACCCGGGAGTACACAGTGACTGAGCCCGAGCGAGAGGGGGCAGCCCCTTCCCGCGTCTACACTTACCAGTGGCGCCAGACAATCACCTTCCAGGAATGCGTCCATGATGACTCCCGGCCAGCCCTGCCCAGCACCCAGCAGCTCTCGGTGGACAGCGTGTTCGTCCTGTACAACCAGGAGGAGAGGATCCTGCGCTATGCTCTCAGCAACTCCATCGGGCCTGTGAGGGGTAAGGGGACACAGCTCATGCTGGGCACAGGTGCTCATGCAGTTTTTAAAACCCTACTCTTTGACATTATTTTTGGTCTCTTTATGCTAAAGTATCTTCTGGCAGGAAAAAAAGAATGTCTTATTATTTGTGATTCTTTGAAAAGCTGCCTGTCTGTTCTTCTAACCAAAGGCCTATTCATGATTCTATTTAGAGTAAAGTGCAGAATGCTAACCTGTTGAGGTGCCTTACAGAATGGACCCTCTCAAGGGTACTGCTGGCATTGGCAGGGCTTTTAAAACCCTTTAATATTCAACCTTGAAAGAAATTGTAGGCCAGGTGCAGTGGCTCACGCCTGTCTTCCCAGCACTTTGGGAGGCTGAGGTGGGTGGATCACTTGAGGTCAGGAGTTCGAGACTAGCCTGGCCAACATGGTGAAACCCCATATCTACTAAAATACAAAATTAGCCAGGCATGGTGGCACGTGCCTGTAATCCCAGCTACTTGGGAGGCTGAGGCAGGAGAATCGCTTGAACCCGGGAGGCAGAGGTTGCAGTCAGCCGAGATTGCGCCACTGCACTCCAGCCTGGGCGATGGAGTGAGACTGTAGCTCAAAAAAAAAAAAAAAAAAAGAAAAAAAAAAAAGAAAAAAAGAAATTGTAAGGCCAGGTGCAATAGCAAAAAGAAATTGTAGGGCCGAGCGTGGTGGCTCACGCCTGTAATCCCAGCACTTTGGGAGGCCAAGCTGGATGGATCACCTGAGGCCAGGACTTTGAGACCAGCCTGGCCAACACGGAGAAACCCTCTCTCTACTAAAAACACAAAATTTAGCCGGGCGTGGTGGTGTGTGGCTGTAATCCCAGCTACTCGGGGAGGCTGAGGCGGGAAAATCTCTTGAACCTGGGAGGCGAAGGTTGCAGTAAATCAAGATCACACCACTGCACTCCAGCCTGGGCAACAGAGCGAGGCTGTCTCAAAAAAAAAAAAAAAAAAAAAAAGCAATTGAATTGTGTGGTTAGTGCCCGAGGAAATTAAATAAAATGAGGGAGGGAGCCTAAAACAAACACTTACCCTGTGACTGCACACCACTGGCGCTGTGGTCCGGTCTTTGCGCGTTCCTGGCTGGCGCCGTGGTCCGGTCTCTGCGTGTGCCCGGCTGGCGCCGTGGTCCGGTCTGTGGGCGTTCCCGGCTGGCGCCGTGGTCGGGTCTCTGCGCGTCCGGGCTGGCGCTGTGGTCCGGTCTGTGGGCGTTCCCGGCTGGTGCCGTGGTCCGGTCTCTGGACGTTCCCTGCGGCGCCGTGGTCCGGTCTCTGCGCGTTCCCGGCTGTCGGGAAGGAGCTGAGGTTTAGTGAGCTTTTGTGACATACCAGTGTCAGACTTCACATTTGTCCATATCTTTAAGACTCGGGGTCCTGTATAATTGGGTCTGGTCTGGGCCTTAAAATCTTTCCTTTTTTTCAGTTGTCTTTGATTCTTCCTCCATATCCAAATCATTTCTCCAGCTAATTAATTCGTCCTTGCTTTAACTTTATGAAGCAGAAAGAAGGTAGGCGCTCTCCCTCCTGTAGCAACTGTGGCTCCAGGCATCAGGAATCGGTGCATTTTTCGTGAAGGACCAGATAGTAGATATTTTAGGTTTTGCTGGCTATACAGTCTCTATCACGACATGTCAGCTCTGCCATGGTAGCACAAATGCAGCCATAGACCATACATTAACAAATGAACGGGCTGGTTGCTAATAAAACTTTATTTACAAAAACAGGGAGGGGGCCATGCTGGTCCTGCCCCAGGGCAACACAGGAATTGGCTGGTGTCCCATTCCACTCTGCTCTTCTGTGATCACCTTCTTGCTCCCCAGTTGTGGTTGACTTTCTGTGGAAGAAGGAAACCTGCAAGAGCTCCTGAAGACTCACTTGGTTCCAATGTCTCTGTCCTCACAGAAGGCTCCCCTGATGCTCTTCAGAATCCCTGCTACATCGGCACTCATGGGTGTGACACCAACGCGGCCTGTCGCCCTGGTCCCAGGACACAGTTCACCTGCGAGTGCTCCATCGGATTCCGAGGAGACGGGCGGACCTGCTACGGTACAGCCTTTGATTCTGACTTGTTGGGGCTGGGAAATCAGGCGAGGAGGAGGCATCCAGATTCTGTAAGCCAGAGAACTGGGTGCAGCGAGGAAGCACGGATGAGATAAACACTGGTGGATATGCCAGGCCTGAATCATTTATGCTTCACATTCACTGTTCCCATGGGTAGACTCAGGAGTACTGGCCCATTCTTTCATCTGATCTAAGCAGCAGAGTAGAATTCCTAAGGCCACACTCCACTCCATCTTAAGAATGCACAGGTTTAAAGGGAGTTATAAGTCAGAGTTGTTAATGATAACATCAGTAATATAACGATAGCTATAATTTACCCAGGCGCTGTTTGAACTAAGTGCTTCACAAACATCATCTCATTTAATTCTTCAACAACTGTAATGAAATGGATTTTTTGTTCCTTTATTTAAAAAAAAATTGATTGTGGTAAAATATATGTAACATAAAATATACCATTTTAACACTTTTTAAGTGTACAGTTCAGTAGCATTACATACATTCGTTTTATTGTGTAACCATCACCACTGTCCATCTCCAGAACTCTCCATCTTGCAAAACGAACTCTGTACCCATTAAACAACAACTCCCGTTTCCCTCTTCCTTTAGTCCTTGGCAATCACCATTCCACTTCCTGTCTCTATACATTTGATTATTCTAACGATTGCATATGTGGAATCGTATTGTATTTGTTCTTCTGTGACTGGCTTATTTCACATAGCATAATGTCCTCCAGCCTCACCTATGTTGTCACATGTGTCAGAATTTTTTTCCTTTTTAAGATGAGATAATATTCCATTGCATGTACGTATCACATTTTGTGTAGCCATCCATCAGTGGGCGCGTGCGTTGCTTCCACCTTCCGGCTATTGCAAATAATGTTGTTATGAACGTGGGTGTGCAAATGTCTGTTGAAGTTCCTGCTTTCCGTTCTTTTGGGTATACATTCAAAAGTGGGATTGCTGACTCATGTGGTAATTCTATCTTTAATTTTTTTTTTTTTTTGAGATGGAGTCTTGCTCTGTCACTCAGGCTGGAGTGCAATGGCGTGATCTTGGTTCACTGCAGCCTCTGCCTCCCAGGCTCAAGTGATTCTCCTGCCTCAGCCTCCCGAGTAGCTGGAACTACAAGTGCTCACTACTATGCCTGGCTAATTTTTGTATTTTTAGTAGAGACGGGGTTTCACCATGTTGGCCAGCCTGGTCTCGAACTCCTGACCGCAAGTGATCCGCCCTCCTCAGCCTCCCAAAGTGCTGGGATTACAGGCGTGAGCTGCCACGCCTAGCCTTTCCATCTTTAATTTTTTGAGGAACCACCACAACGTTTTCCATAGTGGCTGCAACATTTTATGTTCCCACCTACAGTGCACAAGTGTTTCCATTTCTCTGTCTCCTTGAAAACACTTGTTTTCTGTGCTTTTTAAAATATGAGGCCAGGCGCAGTGGCTCACGCCTGTAATCCCAGCACTTTGGGTGGCCGAGGCGTACGGATCATGAGGTCAGGAGTTCGAGACCAGCCTGGCCAACATGGTGAAACCCCGTCTCTACTAAAATGCAAAAATTAGCCAGGCGTGGTGGCGAGTGTCTGCAGTCCCAGCTACTTGGGAGGCTGAGGCAGGAGAATTGCTTGAGCCCGGGAGGCAGAGATTTCAGTGAGCCGAGATCACACCACTGCACTGCAGCCTGGGTGATAGTGAGACTCCGTCTCCAGAAAAAAAAAAAAAAATAGGGGCCATCCTAATGGGTGTGAGTTTCATTCTATTTATTTATTTATTTATTTATTTATTTATTTTATTTTTATTGTTTTTGAGACAGAGTCTCACTCTGTTGCCCAGGCTGAAGTGCAGTGGCACGATCTTGGCTCACTCCAGCCTCAACCTCCTGGGCTCAAGTGATCCTCCCACCTCAGTCTCCCGAATAGCTGGGACTACAGGTGTGCCACCACGCCTGGCTAATTTTGTATTTTTTGTAGAGATGGGGTTTCTCCATGTTGCCCAGGCTGGTCTCAAACTCCTGGGTT
>NW_016824383.1:3076077-3162895 GCF_001698545.2 Rhinopithecus bieti
TCATGAGGTCAGGAGTTCGAGACCAGCCTGGCCAACATGGTGAAACCCCGTCTCTACTAAAATGCAAAAATTAGCCAGGCGTGGTGGCGAGTGTCTGCAGTCCCAGCTACTTGGGAGGCTGAGGCAGGAGAATTGCTTGAGCCCGGGAGGCAGAGATTTCAGTGAGCCGAGATCACACCACTGCACTGCAGCCTGGGTGATAGTGAGACTCCGTCTCCAGAAAAAAAAAAATAGGGGCCATCCTAATGGGTGTGAGTTTCATTCTATTTATTTATTTATTTATTTATTTATTTATTTTATTTTATTGTTTTGAGACAGAGTCTCACTCTGTTGCCCAGGCTGAAGTGCAGTGGCACGATCTTGGCTCACTCCAGCCTCAACCTCCTGGGCTCAAGTGATCCTCCCACCTCAGTCTCCCGAATAGCTGGGACTACAGGTGTGCCACCACGCCTGGCTAATTTTGTATTTTTTGTAGAGATGGGGTTTCTCCATGTTGCCCAGGCTGGTCTCAAACTCCTGGGTTCAGGCGATCCACTTGCCTTGGTCTCCCAACACTCTTTTCTTGTAGACGAGAAAACTGAGGCTCATTAAAGTGAGCTGTGACAAATAGTATTTGAACACAAGTCTCTGACTCAAGCATCTGTATTACTCCATCTTCTAGTTGCAGTTATTTTATTATTTATAACTTAAGTTCAAATACTTTCATGTAGGCAGCTTGATATTTGTTTGTTACTAAATTTTAATCTACTGCCAAGGGGAAGTCAGTCCACTACCAAGGGCAAGAATGCCAAGTGCTTCAAGCAGTGCTATTTAAGCCTGTAGTTAGTGACAGGGCTCACTAATGAACATAAGGAACGCTGGAAGGAAGCTTCCCTAGTGGGATGAATAGTGTGTTCACATATGGTTGGCTAGAAAAATGAACAGTTCCCTCTACCCCTGCTTGACCGAGGTATAAGAATCTGGCAAACCCAGCAGTCTCAGAATTTGGGAATCATGCCTGAGGTCTGGAATCCAGCAGCCGTGGCTAATGGCAGATTTGGTGTGCTGATGTAACATGAAGGTTAGAAGATCCTGCTGTCAGGGTCTTGCGGTGTTTGCTTCATAGTGAACCTGCCATGCAAGGTGCCTGTCAGGATGTCTGAAATACTGGAGGGCAGGAACTTGTGTGCATTGTACGTGCTGTATGGCCAGCTTGCTGATAGCTTTGTGTAAGTGGTAGAATTCAGTCTGAGACTCACCTTCCTGGTAATGTATCGCTAGGGAGGGGATATAGTGCCTACTCACCTACAGTAGTCAGTTTCCCAGTATATCCTGCAAAGAGCCTGACAGCCTCAAATGGCTGAATTGGCTCTGGCCAGTTCAAAGCAGCATGATGCCATGGTGTGTGTGTGTGTGTGTGTGTGTGTGTGTGTGTGTGTGTGTGAACGGGGGCCCTCCCAGGCTGCGAAGACGGCTGGTGTGCAGGGGTAGGGCTCCTTGACCGATCCACGCCTCCTCGTTACACAGCCATGCTTCAACTTCGTAAGCCTCCTGGATAGTAATAAAGTGTGGAAGTAACCCGGTCTGCTGCTGTTGAACTGTGACCTCCTGGCTAATTCTGCCCTTGGTGCCTGAGCTTGCCACAGTGGGAGTGCTTCACTTCAGAAGGCACAACCAGCCATCCCTTATGTAATCTGCACCATCCTAGAAAATCCTCCAATATCCTTGTCCAGGAACACAGGTGGTTGCATGTAGACTTGCTTTTGTCCCGTGGTGAGTGTTTGTTCTGACTTATTACCTCCGTGGAATGCGAGTGTATTCCCAGTCAGGACACTTATTGTTCTGGGTCACTAGAACATGACTTGAAGTGTTAATGCATCGAGACATGAGGCTTAAAATAGGAAATTGCATTAAGCAGATCACTTCATGTGTTATTTTGACCTGGGAAGTGCGTTAGAGGAGAATGAGGATGAGCCTTTGTGATTCAGTGTGCAGCGCTGATATAATGGTATATGACACCCCAAACAAGGGTGGTTTTGGTGAGACGTCACACAGTGAACCTCCACAGTAATTTGGAGAAGATTTCACAGAGCTCTGTGATTCACTCTGGTCCATGGCAGGATGGCTCCCACTGTTTCTCAATTTAGAGCATGTAGAGATAGTTTGGGCTCATCTCTCATTGAGTAATCATTGAGTATGTAGAAGGCATTTAGCAAATTGGCAATGAGACTCTTCTCCTCTAAGAGCCTGGCCTTTATGAAAGGGAAAAATTGGAGAAACTTACAGTTGTTGAAAATACGTGAAAAGTAACCACTCTGAAAAAAGTCAAAAAGGAGGCAGCAATGACAAGAAGGATCCAGGATTTTCCTATTGAGTTAGAAAGTTATCCTGTGAAAGGAAATCTCTTTCCAGAGAAGAGGTTGACCAGTTGCTAAATAACAGGAATCATCATTTTCCAGCAGATACTGTGGTATGTTTTGAGAGACAGTTATTGACACTTTACAATTTCCACTGAAGAAAGGGTTAAGGACCTGGCTTCAATTTATAGAAAAGAAGATTTTTTTTTTTTTGAGACAGACTCTTGCTCTGTCACCCAGGCAAGAGTGCAATGACGCAATCTCAGCTCACTGCAACTTCCACCCCCTGGGTTCAAGTGATTCTCCTGCCTCAGCCTCCCAGGTATCTGGGATTACGGGTACATGCCACACGCCCGGATAATGTTTATATTTTTAGTGGAGATGGGGTTTCACCATGTTGATCAGGCTGGTCTCGAACTCCTGACCTCAGGTGATCCGTCTGCTTCGGCCTCCCAGAGTGATGGGATTACAGGTATGAGCCACCTTGCCTGGCCCTAGAAGAGAAGATTTAAATTAGGAAGAATTTCCAACTACGAAGACCATGAACTAATTTCCAAACTACGAAGACCATGAGCTGGGAAATTGAATTGCTAGGGTCTTGTCCCTTAAGAAAGAGTGTTATCTAGTCTAGCATGTATGCGTAAGCCTGCATGGAGGAGGAGGTTGTGTTAGGGAACCATCCCCTCCATCATCCCAGCAGCCCTGAGGTCTTATTTGTCAATAGCTTTTCAGGTAGGGCAAGAGAGAAGAGCCTGGTCAACATAGAAGCTTTTTTCAAAACACAGCTTCCCCTTGCATAAATGTTCCCAGGCAGAAACAGAGCTTGAAGAAGATCCCCTGTGATTTTGCTCTGTCTTCTTGATTGAAAACTGCTGCTGTATGCTCTCGTGCTTTGGCAATAGAGTCTAAGTCACTGAGCCCTGCAGTGTGTACAACGTTTTCAGACATCTGTGCTGGGAGTGTCCTCTGAGAGTTGCAGCACAGAGGCAGTGGAAACAGGAAGCCCCTTTTTTTCTCCCATGTTGGAGCGGCAGCTAATGGATGGAGCTGTGAAGTCCGCACGTGCTGGGTGCACTCCTCCCCCACGGCCATCCCCAGCTTCAGCTTGCATAAGAGCCTGCTTTGGGAGGGGCTTTGTTCCAGAACCTTCTGGCTGTGCCTGGTTCAGTACTGAGACCTTGTGTCTTAAACATGTCACAGAACACACACATATCAGTATAGTCTCTAAAAGTTGAATAGCATTTGGTTTGGCTATTTGCCTAGGTACATGACAAACTATGGGGCTGATGTGGCAAGAATGCTTGTCTTGTGCAATGTTGACCAATAGGCCAGCAGGACATTTCTCTCACCAACAAAGGCCTGGCTAGACTGGCCATTGAAGGTGGACATAGGAGGCTTTGACTCCCACGTGTCAAAGATTCACATGAAAGCATTGGGGAAGAGATTTATGAGTGGTGGAAGAGTTGTGTGGTCTCAGCCATTATGAGAAACATGTCTTATTTGTTTTAGGTCTAAAACATGTCTAAATTTGTTTTAGAATAAGAGCTGTGGCTCACGCCTGTAATCCCAGCACTTTGGGAGGCCCTCCTCATGCACGTCTCAGGGTTTTAGAAACGCCAGAAGTAGCTGTCTACACTCTTGAGTATGAGGTTGACGTGGGAAGAACCTTGTGTAACTGTTCATTTCAACCCCCATCAGTGGCCACATAACCAGGGGGATGACAGGTTAGCTTAATTTCTTGCCTGGGCTCACCAGCCTTACACGAGTGGTAGCCATAGCCTGGTGCCCAAAGCCTGGCGGCCATCCGAGGGCCGTGTTCCCAGAGTCAGCTGAATTCATCACCATGGCTGGGGTGCTGGATGAATCCCTGGTTAGTATAATCATAGCTGGGTGTCTGGAACGTTGCTGGGTGCTTCTCTGGCCTCCATCTATTTTCTGTAATCTGCAGAAGAACCCTCAAGATGAGTAGTAGTATACTTATTTACCAAAGGGGGAACTGAGGCTGAGTAGTTGGATAACTTGCCCAAGACCACACAAGTTAGTAGCTAAAGGAAGCAGGATTTGAACCTAGCTAGGTCCAACTCCAAAGCCTATGTTTGTTTACTCCATGTTACCCCATGATGGTGGCTGTGGTATTGTCATAGAAAAGGACATCACTCTCCTAGTTCATTTACAGTCTTATGAGTGAATGACTTCCCTTTTAGTCCATTAAGCCCTAGATAATATTCAAAAATTCACAATTAAGCTGTAAATTGTTCAACTTTCCTTTGTAACAGTAATGGAGAAAGTAATATTTTTGAATAACAGCATATTTATACAAGTTTAGAACTTAAATATAGGACTTGAAATTCTCAAGTTTAGGACTTGAGAATATATTTAATATTCAGAGACTCTCAGTATTCAGAGTCCAGAGATGTGTCTCTGTGTCCTTGTAACATGTATTTGGCAATCTAATGGGAGAGACTCATGTTCAGGGGTCCCAGGCTCAGCAATTAACTCCAGGAGAGGTGAGGGAAGCACACGTTTCCCTGGGAGAAGGGTGTGGGGATCACTCTCTCCAGTTATGCACAGACAAAAATTGTATTTAACACTACTTTTGGTATATAGAAAATTTGTTTTAGGCTGGGGCAGTGGATCACACCTGTAATCCCGGTACTTTGGGAGGCCAAGCCGGGTGGATCACGAGGTCAGGAGTTTGAGACCAGCCTGGCCAACATGTTGAAACCTCGTCTCTACTAAAAATACAAAAATTGGCCAGGCGTGGTGGCGCACACCTGTAATCACAGCTACTGGGGAGGCTGAGGCAGGAGAATCGCTTGAACCCTGGAGGCAGAGGTCGCAGTGAACCGAGATTGCACCATTGCACTCCAGCACTGGGCGACAGAGCAAGACTCCACCACGGGAAAAAAAAAAAAAAAAGAAAAATTTGTTTTAAAATTGATCTATTGTTAGGTGAAAATGCTATTTTATTATAGTCAGTAATGTTTGAAGAGGTTTTTAAAAAGCCTGCATTAAAAAAAAATTTGCTGCAGATATTGACGAATGTTCAGAACAACCCTCAGTGTGTGGGAGCCACGCAGTCTGCAATAATCACCCAGGAACCTTCCGCTGCGAGTGTGTGGAGGGCTACCAGTTTTCAGATGAAGGAACGTGTGTGGGTAAGTTCTCCAGGTAACTTCTCAAAACATTATTCACATGGTGTGCATTAGCTCTTGTGCAAAAGGTCTGGTTCCAGGTAAAAATGAGTCTGGTCAAGTTGGAAGGAGCTGGGAAGGGTAATTTACAAAGATGAATCAGACTTAGCCCCTGCCCTCCAACTATCTGGAGAGTCACAAGTACAGTGAGTAAGCAACATTATTGCCTACACTAGTAATACCATCACCTCTCCTGTTGCCAGCTTTTGCATTACATTTGCCTCTTATAAACTTATTTTAATCGTTTTTATTATGCTTTTAATAACTATAAAGCTATTAGACATGTTTCTTCCAGTAATCAGTAGCCTTGGGATTCATACTGAGGAACCACCTTATAGGTACTTTTGTTATCATTACCTATCTTAGATTGAATTCTACCTGAGTTACATCTAAAATTCCAATTGGGGTCATTCTCTTTATGGATTTTGATTTTACCAACCACGAGCAGCAGCATAATTTCTTAGCCTTATTGAAGTAAGTTGCAGCTCTTGATTAGGCTAATTATGCTCTTGCTGAATGATGATTTTGGTGGTGATAAGGAAGGGCGAGCCACAAACAGCCAGATTGTTTAAATTCTTCCTCTTTTTCCTCCTGCTGCACTTTGACCTGGTCGTTCAAGATTCTTGAACGACCAAGGCCAGCACGTTCCCAGGTCTGGAGGGTGACATATCAAACGGGCATCTGAACTCAACATGTCTTCCCAATTTAAAACAGATTCCTCTTGTACCATGTCAGCAAACCATCTTCTTGCCTTTCCCTCACTGTTCACCAAACCCTAGAATATTTTCTTTTGGCTCTGTCTCAAAGCTTGGGTAAGGCTGCCAAGGTCCTGGGGTGAGGTGGTGTCTTGAGGGTGGGAGGGAACAGGCAGTTCTCATGTTTTGAGTGTGACCCAAACATCTGTGAGCTCAGGGAGGCCAGTCCCCTCTGCACAGTTGAGATTTTCACTCTGCTAAAGTTACTGCTGCTGCTTTTTTTTTTTTTCCTCAGTAAAGAACATCAGTTTCTGCGTATTTGGCATGATTTCTTTCTCTGCTGCTTGAGGCTAAGGAGATTCAAAAGTTTAGTTTTAACGACCATACCATTTACATTACACTTCAGCTCAAGCTTGGGCAGTGGATACCTTATCCCTTGGGTGATGATGTGCACGGTAGCTGAGATCCATCCTGGGACACCTGTGTGGAGCATGGTGACCTAGGTTTCTGGATCCAGTCATTCCTGATGTCCACACTCACTGAAGGGGCAGGGCGGGGTGCAAGACGGGTGCTGGGCAAATGTCTGCTTCAGGCATTTACTTCTGAGGAAGGCACCCTTTCTGGGGCTCAGTTCCTCGTCTGTAAAATGAGGTGATTAGACCTGATCATTGGTTTCCTGTGACCCATGGAGCTCTTGGAGGTGCCTCCAGAGCTGTCAAGGAGGACACAGGCCAGCTGCGGGCAGGCTCTCATCCTCTCCCCTGATCTCTAGCCTCCTTTTTTGAGACAGAGTTTTGCTCTTGTCACCCAGGCTGGAGTGCAATGGCGCGATCTTGGCTCACTGCAACCTCTGCCTCCAGGGTTCAAGCAATTCTCCTGCCTCAGCCTCCCAAGTAGCTGGGATTACAGGCATCTGCCACCGTGCCTGGCTAATTTTTGTATTTTTGTAGAGATGGGGTTTCACCATGTTGGCCAGGCTGGTCTCGAACTCCTGACCTCAGGTGATCTGCCTGCCTCAGCCTCCCAAAGTGCTGGGATTACAGGTGTGAGCCACCATGCCCGGCCTATATATTTGAGGGAGAACATCTTCACCACTTTTAATTGGCTCCTTTGAGACTCACTGTGCAGAGAGAAGGCTCACTGTAGAACCAAGTCTGCCTACATGCATTCAAAGAAATAACTCTGGCTTGTCACTGAGTAATTGAGTGGTCATTCTATCTCTCTTAGGATTCCTTGTTAAAACAGTGTTGTAGATTGGAAGCCAGCACTGGGAAGGTTACCCTGCAGGTCAGAAAGGGGCAAGGTGAAGAAATAAACAGGGCAAAGTGTGCTCTGCCAACTGTGAGGGGCTGGGGGCTCAGGCAGGGTTGTGGGCTGGCCAGGAGGAGTTCTCTTTTCCTGAGGATTGGTATCCATTATGGGGGAAGGGATGTTTGTGAACTTCCATCTTTGGCATTTTCTGTAAGCTCATGACTCTCTTTGCCCCTGGGTACCAACTTTTGCAGTTAATTGAAATGTGCAAAACATGTTTTTCTGAAGGAAAGATGGGCCTCAGCTTGCCTGTAAGTCACCTTGATGTGAAGACGTAGACACCCCTCTGAATGGACATAGCCCTGTGACACTGGGCTGGCATATGGAGTGTGGTGAACTTGCGGTCCTACTTCACCTGCCCTGGGCATCTTGGTGCAGGGCACGATGGCATGCATCAGCTCTTCTCTCGAGGCAAGAACAGGGCCAGGCTTAGGCAAAAAGCTGCAGCAGTTAACTTCCAGTATGCCAAGCACAGAGAGGCCCGTAGATGGGACTGTGGTTCTCTTAAGAGTCCTGATGATAGAACTCATGGAAGGAGGGCTGAGGAGTAGGTGAGTGTCACAGAGGCTAGGTGATAGTACCCCATCTTGTGCTGCTGCCTCAAAGTGGAAGGCAAGGGTTGAGGTCTACAGGGTGATTTTCAATGACTGGTTCAGTTACTCTGGGGTTCCTAAGGCACCATTGCATTTTGCTTCTGATTTTCTAAAAGCATTCAGAGCCAGGACAAAGCCCCATCCTCCCAATGTCAGAACACAAATCTTTCCCTCCCAGCAGGTCTTGGGTAGCTGGATTATCCCAGATGAAGAAGGACTCATGTTTCTCCTCCATGAGTCTTCCTAAGATTGATTTCAGTTTGTCCTGCCTTAAGTGCAGACAGACAGAGAAAGAGAGAGAGAGAGAGAGAGAGAGGGTTGGGGGTGGGGGGAAGAACATAAGCCTCTGAGAATTACACAATTTGTCTAAGGCCGTGTGGTTGACCCATGGTTCCTGATATATACCAAGGCTGCCTACTCCAAAGGCTCACAGTCTTCTAACCATAACCATACCCATCTCCTTGGCTTGGAAACATTTATTTGTCCTTCCTTGGTAGCAAGTGGGTGACTGACTTGGGCATTTGTAGTGAATGTTCCACCTGTCCAGGGTGGGCCAAGGCTGAAGACACCACGTGGAAGTCTCAGCTCCTTCCTTCCACGCGGTCTCTACAGAGTTGCCATCAGAAGTGTGGCATCGGCAGATGTCCCACCCCCATATCCAGATGAAGGGAAAGTTGGGTCCTGAGGATCCGTGATGGGGATCTGGTTTGGAGAGTGGCCTGAGACAGACCCCCAGAGTGAAACTGAGGTCAAGCCAGGCGGAATGACCAACCACAGTGTTAGTCAGTCAAGACCGATCAGAGGCAGAACCCAGGTGGGAGGAAACGGTGACGGCAGTGGTACCAGCCCAGTGAGGAGTGGGGTGGGGATGAAGCTGTGGACGTGCCTAGAGGTCTAGGGTCCAGGCATGGACCCTCTTTATAGAGCTGGGAGGGGCACGTGGCCTGCTCAGCCGACTTTCTTCCTAAGACTGTGCATCAACCTTTTGTTGTGAAGCTGTTGTGGACCAACGCCCCATCAACTACTGTGCAACTGGCCTGCATAACTGCGACATACCCCAGCGGGCCCGGTGTATCTACACAGGAGGGTCCTCCTATACCTGTTCCTGTTTGCCAGGCTTTTCTGGGGATGGCCAAGCCTGCCAAGGTATGTGGTTGCTCTGATTTTCCCCTGTGTGTAACCTGAGGAAGTTTCCTAGGTGGTACCTGGCATGTGCCAATCACCACCTCACTCCCAAATAAAAGAAAGAATTCTTCTGTCATCTCCATTGAGTTAATGAGTTGCTTTTCATATTTCTCTAGTAGTTTGAACTATGCATTTTCTTTCGGTGGCTGTTCTCATTGGTGACTGTTTTGTTCTAGGTGACTAGTTCATTCAGGTGACAATTAGACACCTGCTCTCTGCTAGGAACTGGGGATATTTTCTGTCTTTCACGAAGAAACAAACTGTCCTTTTACATGGAGGACATGCATGGAGCTTAAAGTCCATCTCTTTATTTAATAAGATGTATTAATATATAGTCATTCAACTGGCTTGTTCTAACCTTCTTCTTCAAAAAAGCAAAGTTCTCTGATTGAATAAATGACTGCAGGTCAAAGAGTAAATGACTTAATATAATTCCCTCAGACTTGAGCTTCTTGGCTGCCAGGGTGCTCTTACAGGTAATTTTAGGTAAGATAACCCACGAATAGAGTACCCTGAGTCTGTTGGTTTGCACAATCGCTTGATATTATACCATAGAGTATTTCTAAAAAGTCCCAACTAAGATAGAATTTCTGAGATACTTTCTCTATTACTGAACATGTGGATGTTTTCTCCCATTCTGTCAAGTAGTTAATAATCTGTTGGTCAACACTCAGACAGTTTTGAAGCTCTCATTTATGACAGGAGGGATCATTTTATAATGCAAATAGATCCTGTCTTTTCCCCTGTTGTAAGGTTGATACAAACATTCTTTTCTTTCTTTCTTTTTCTTTTTTTTTTTTTGAGATGGAGTTTTGCTCTTGTTGCCCAAACTGGAGTGCGGTGGTGCAATCTCAGCTCACTGCAACCTCCGCCTCCCGGGTTCAAGCGATTCTCCTGCCTCAGCCTCCAGAGTAGCTGGGATTACAGGTGCGCATCACCATGCCTGGCTAATTTTTTGTATTTTTAGTAGAAACAGGGTTTCACCATGTTGGTCAGGCTGGTCTCAAACTCCTGACCTCAGGTGATCTGCCCGCCTTGGCCTCCCAAAGTGCTGGGATTACGGGTGTGAGCCACGGCGCCTGGCCAAAAACATTTTTCATGAAAACATTGTTGCCAAAGTGAAACACATTTGTAAGTGCAACAGATAGAAATTGGGGAGTTAGTGATTTGATAGTTAATGTTTAGTGAGTTTTGAAATACTCTTCCCAGATCAGAAGCAGGTTCCCATAGATTTGAGTAAGTGGCTTAAATTATTGGGTAAACTCCGAATTCCAGAAGAAATCTCATTGTCCCTGGGCCTGGTGGCTGTTTTACAGATGTGGATGAATGCCAGCCGAGCCGATGTCACCCTGACGCCTTCTGCTACAACACTCCAGGCTCTTTCACGTGCCAGTGCAAACCCGGTTATCAGGGAGACGGCTTCCGCTGTGTGCCCGGAGGTAAGGTGGTGGGACATCTGGAGTTGGTAGCCCATTGCCCTATCCATAAATCCAGTGCACATGGCCCTGGGAGAGAAGGTGAGGTGGGAAAGTAGGAGGCTCCATGGAGAGTTCTAAGAGTTGTTGAGGTGGGAGATCAGAGCATGGACTGCAACGTAGAACATTCTTTGAAATGGTAGAACATCAGATGGGAACAGTGCCTGTAATCCCAGTACTTTAGGAGGCCAAGGTGGGTGAATCACTTGAGGTCAGGAGTTCGAGATCAGCCTGGCCAACATGGCAAAACCCCCTCTCAACTAAAATTACAAAAATTAGTCAGTCGTGGAGGCATGTGCCTGTAATCCCAGCTACTCCGGAGGCTGAGGCATGAGAATCGCTTGGACCTGGGAGGCAGAGGTTGCAGTGAGCTGCAATTGAGCCACTGTAGTCCATCCTGGGTGACAGAGTGAGACTGCCTCAAAAAAAAAAGAAAAAAAAAAAGAATTTATTTGACACCTTAGACTGGAGTTAACCAATTGTGTTATTTATTTTTAATTACTGCTGCTGTTGTTGGTCAGATATATTCATGCCACTATAAATGTTTTCAATTAGAGATAAGTAAACATGTTCATCTTATCGCTTTTAAGCAGTTAAAACTGTTTAAATAACCATCCCCTTCACTAGTCTGTGAGCACATTGAGGGTGGTGCAGGTACACTTTATTTTTTTGTATGTTTCCAGCACCCAGTGGAGTATTTGGTATATGGTGGGGCTCACAGCTGTTTATAGCTGTTGAAGAAATAAATGATGCACCAGCTCCATTCCTCCAAAAGCATTTGGAAATCTTTGTTTATCTTCACTCTCAGTAAGACTAGTTTTTAGAGTAGCTATCTATCAAAAAAGAGAAAATATCAGATTAAGATTTAAATTTTGATGTATAGTAGCACAAATTGTTAGTCTAAATTATTTTCTTCTGCTTAAAATGGGGGTTAGCAAACTACGGCTCATGGGCCAAATCTGGCTGGCTGTTTTTGTAAATAAAGTTTTATTGGAACACAGCCATGCTTATGTATAGTCTATGGCTGCTTTCATGTTACAAAGGCTGAGTTCAGTAGTTGTGACAGAGACTGTAAGCTCTGCAAAGCCTAAAAAGCATAAATAGGCTGGGTGCCATGGCTGTCACCTGTAATCCTAGCATTTTGGGAGGTCGAGGTGGACAGATTACTTGAGTCCAGGAGTTTGAGAAACCAGCCTGGGCAACACAGCGAGACCCTGTTTCTACAAAAAATACAAAAATTAGCTGGGTGTGGTGCAACACACCTGTAGTCCTAGCTCCTCGGGGGGCTGAGGTGGGAAGATTGAGCCAGGGAGATTGAGTTTGCAGTGAGCCAAGATCACACTACACCCCGGCCTGGGTGACAGAGTGAGATCCTGTCTCAAAAAAAAAAAAAAAAAAAAAATGTATAAACAGCCTACTATGTGGGCTCTTGACAGAAAAAGTTTGCTGACTCCTGGCTTCAATAAACCCAGGCAAGGCAACCTTTTGTTCCTGAAATTATGGGAACAAATACCACCACTCATAGATTTTAATGGGTGGGTTAGAGAAGAGTTTATGATCATTTGAGTCAAGACATTCCAGCCACTATTAAAAATGACTAATATTCTTAATCCCAGCACTTTGGGAGGCCGAGATGGGCGGATCATGAGGTCAGGAGATCGAGACCAACCTGGCTAACACGGTGAAACCCCGTCTCTACTAAAATACAAAAAAAATTAGCCGGGCGCGGTGGCGGGCGCCTGTAGTCCCAGCTACTCAGGAGGCTGAGGCAGGAGAATGGCGTGAACCCGGGAGGCGGAGCTTGCAGTGAGCTGAGATCACGCCACTGCACCCCAGCCTGGGTGACAGAGCGAGACTCCGTCTCAAAAAAAAAAAAAAAGACTAATATTCATTATTTCCTTAGACTTGCTTCACATCTCCAGTTTAAAGAGAAGCAGATGTTTCCAATTTTGTTTTTTTGTTTTTTTAACCTGACTTTTTGTCCCCTCTTGAAAACTCTGTTGACTAAACAGAAACAGATCCAGACGTGTAGGCTGGGATCTAAAGATGGGACAAAGATAAAATCAATAAGGGCTGCTTGCCAGGATCGTTTATATACTGGATCCTGTTCCCTTAAGAAGTTTAACATTTGGTTATATACTGGAGAGAGTGTGCATTAGAAACGTGTAAGAGTGTTCATTGAGTATTGTTTGTAATAGAAAAAGATCTAAATGACTGCAAACAAGAGGAACAAACAGATGACTTTTGGTATAATCCATACAATGAAATAACATATAGCAGTTAAAATGAATGAACTAGAGTTCAGGGGTAAGTCTCAAAAACATAATGTTGAGCAAAAGAATTTATAAAAGGATATGTATAGCATGGCCCCATGTGTATAAAACATAAGCCTATGTGAAAATATGCCTACATGTGTTATGTTATGTACATACATAAGAAAGCTACAACATGCACAGTGAATGAGAAATGAAAAGTTCGGGATAGAGGTTATCTCTATAATGGGAGAGAGAGAATTGGGATTGGGGAGGGATACATGGTGTGTCTTAGTCTGTTTGGGGCTGCTCTGGCAAAATACCATAGACTGGGGGCTTATAAACAACAGAAACTTGTTTCTCATAGTTCTGAAGGCCGGAAAGTCCGAGATCGATGTGCTGACAAGTTGTGTGTCTGGCGAAGGCCCACTTCCTAGTTCACAGACAGCCAGACATCTTTCTGCGATGTCCTTATATGGTAGAAAGGGCAAGGGGTCTCTTTGGGGATGCTATTATAAGGGCACCACTAAGGTCATTCATGAGGGCCCCCCCTGTCATGACCTAGTCACCTCCTGGTGGCCTCACCCCCACTGCCATCACCTTGGGAGTTAGGATTTCAGTATATGAATGTGGGAGGGAACGTAAACATTCAGCACAAGAGCTGCATTTGTGTTTCTAAAGTTTTATTTTTCAGTCAGAATATGAATACAGATATTTTCATCATATTATTCTAAATTGCATATGACTAAAATACTTTATGAAGGCCGGACACAGTGGCTCATGCCTGTAATCCCAGCACTTTGGGAGACCAAGGAGGGTGGATCACCTGAGGTCACGAATTCAAGACCACCCTGGCCAACATGGTGAAACCCCGTCTCTATTAAAAATACAAAAATTAGGCCAGGTGTGGTAGCTCACACCTGTAATCCCAGCATTTTGGGAGGCCAAGGCGGGCAGATCACCTGAGGCTGGGAGTTCAAGACCAGCCTGACCAACATGGAGAAACCCCGTCTCTACTGAAAATACAAAATTAGTCGGGCGTGGTGGTGCATGCCTGTAATCCCAGCTACTCGGGAGCCTGAGGCAGGAGAATCACTTGAACCCGGGTGGCAGAGGTTGCGGTGAGTCGAGATCACACCATTGCACTCCAGCCTGGGCAACAAGAGTGAAACTCCTTCTCAAAAAAAAAAAAAATTAGCTGGGTGTAGTGGCGTGTACCTGTAATCCTAGCTACTCAGGAGGTTGAGGCAGGAGAATAACTTGACCATAGGAGGCGGAGGTCGCAGTAAGCCAAGATTGCACCACTGCACTCCAGCATGGGTGACAGAGAAAGACTCCATCTCTAAATAATAAATAAATAAATAAATAAATAAATAAATACTTTATGAAACATTACAGGGAGAAAAATAATGCATAGTGTCATCTGGTCTCCTGGTGCCTATCATAGTGAAGGACAGGGATCATACAGCACTTATTTGGTACTTACTGTATACAGAAGGGGCTAGTTTCCAAAAGAAAACTAAACTGGCTTTGAAGGTGAGCCAGTTAAGATCATGGCTACTGTAACGTCAACTGATAACAGACAAACTACAAGAAATGGTGATTTGTTCCTCTTTGTCTTCTGCACGCTGCTCCACATCCTGTGTATGGATTGTAAAGTTAGTTTAGTGGCTTGCTGTTCTCACTTTCTTTTAAATGGAATGTTGAAATAGCAAACAATAATCTAGAAAATATCAGATTGAGAATACATGTAGTAGCAATAAGTATTGCTCCATGAAGCAATGCTTGTATGTATATTTGTGTATGTGCATGGGCAGTGCATGCCAGCATGTGTGCATGTGTGTGTGTGTGCACATGTGTATGCATGTCTAAATGTGCATGGGCTGGTGTACTGGGATGCTGAGGAAAATGTATTTCTTTCTGTGGGTCATGGTTAGAAAGTTAGAAAGTCACCATATTAGTTCTCTATTGTTGCATAACAAATCATCCCCAAAGCTAGCCACTTAAAACAATGAACATTTATTTTCTCACAGTTTCTTTGGGTCAGGAGTTCAGGAGCAGCTTTCCTGGGTGGTCTCTGGACCCAGGGACTCTCAAGAGATTGTTGCTGAGACATCAGTCGGGGCTCTGGTCTTCTGTGACGGCAAAGAAGGAACCCCGCTGAACGACCCGCGTGGTTGTCGGCAGGCCTCAGTTCCTCGCAATGTGGGTCTTTCTACAGGGATGGCTAAGTGTCTTCAAGACCTAGCAGCTGGCTCCCTCCAGAGCAAGTCAAAGGAGAGAGAGAGAGAGAAAAAGAGAGACTGACCAAAGTGGAAGCCACAGTCTTTTATAAATAAATCTTGGAAATGACAAGTATTGCTTCTGTTGATACCATCAGTCTCGGGCCATCCCTCTTGCAGTGTGACAGGGGTCTGTCCAAGTATGGAAGACCAGGCAGTGGGGAGAATGAGGGCCATCTTGGAGGTCGGCCACCGTAGCCACTGACCCTGACCTTGCCTGGACAACATCTGAGGGAATGTACCTGGCTAGGTTTTTGTAACATAGGGGAGTTTATTAGAGGATCAAAGAGAGGCATACAATGTCTTGGGCTAGAAATGTAAAACCTGGTCGCAAATACCAAGCCTGGAGATGTTGGGTCACTTTGCTATACCCTTAGCACTGGTTTTGTTTACCAGCATTCTGCATCTAGATCTGGCACCACACATCTGAGACAGGAAGAAAATGAGATTTTAGGAAGCAGGGCTACAAGGAAAGATGAAAACATGTAGGATGATACAGCTCAAAGGACAGAAAGCTGAGGAACAACGTAATGTGGCTTCTGTTGTTTATATTATAGTTTACACTATGTTTCAAGCAAAGCCAGTGTGAAAAAACTAGAATTTCCTAATTAGACCTGGAAGGGACACTAGAAAATGTGTCATTTATCCTATTTGTTTTCCAAATAAGGAACATGAGGCCTGAATAATTTCTTAGTTTACAAAAAAAGGTTTCTTGAATCTTCTTTTTTTTTTAAGAGACAGGACCTTGCTCTGTCACCCAGGTGCAGTGCAGTCATACAGTCATAGCTGACTGCAGCCTTGACCTCCTGGGCTCAAGTGATCCTCCCGCCTCAGCCTCCTGAGTCTCTGGAACTACAGGTGTGCACCACCATGCCCAGCTAACTTCTTTTTATTTTTTCTAGACACGGGGTCTCACTATACCCAGGCTGATCTTGAACTCCTGGCCTCAAGTGATCCTCCCACTTTGGCCTCCCAAAGTGATGGGATTATAGGCGTGAGCCACTGTGCCCAGCCAAATTCTTTATATACATATACATATCTTTGTGTTAGTCTGTTCTTGAGTTGCTATAAAGAAATACCTGAGGCTGGGTAATTTATAAAGAAAAGAGGTTTAATTGGCTCATAGTTCTGCAGGTTGTACAGGAAGCAGAGCCTGCACCGGCTTTCTGGGAGGCCTCAGGAAGCTTACAATCATGGCAGAAGGTGAAGGGGGAGCAGGCGTCTCACGTGGTAGGAGCAGGAGCAAGTGAAGGGGGATGTACTACACACTTTTCAACAGCCAGATCTTATGGGAACTTACTCACTGTGCTGAGGACGGCACCAATGGAATGGTGCTAAACCATTCATGAAAAAACCACCCCCATGATCCATTCATATTTCACCAGGCCCCACAATACAATCATATTCCACCAGGCCTCACCTCCAACATCAGGGATTACAATTGAACATGAGATGTAGAGGGGACAAAAATCCAAACCTTATCCATTTTAAATGAAAACAATTCCTAAGGCCTCCACTGTTGGCTTACATTACTTTTATTATAGATAAATCTAGGTATCAACTTGTTTCCTAACTATAAGGTCAAAAGAGATTTGCACATTAAATAAAACAGTTATAAATCATAAATTTCCAAATCAACATTAGTTTAATGTGCTGATTATTGTTTGAGATGAAATTGCCATTCCTGCTGTTGGCTCCCTGACCCTGGATGGGCATTCTTTCTGTCTCTACTGGGTAATTCCAGTCAGCCTATGAAGAAGTTGTGATCGTTCTCACCTAAAAGACAAATAAAAATGGCCAGATGTGGTGGCTCATGCGTGTAATCCTATGGTTTGAGGCCAGGAGTTTAAGAACACCCTGGACAACATAGCAAGAACCCATCTGTATCAAAAAATTTAAAAATTAGCTGGGCACAGTATTAGCTAATTGTTACAAAAAATTAAAAATTAGCTAGGCATGGCATTTAAAAATTAGCACACACCTGTAGTTCCAGCTGTTCATGAGGCTGAGGCAAGAGCATCACTTGAGCCTGGGAGTTCAAGGCTGCAGTGAGCTGTGATCGTGCCCCTGCACTCTAGCCTGGGGTGACAGAGCTAGACCCTTTCTCTAAAAAAAATTTAAAAATAGTAAACAAAATGAAGCTTTCCCTCAACCCTGCATCCGTCTCTCACTGCCATCCCCTCTCCCTCCTCCCTTTGTAGTTTAACTCCTCATCAAGGTCGTCTGGAATTGCTACCTCCACTTCCTCCTCTCATCTTCCATTTTTGTCTTCCATTTTTGTCCTATCTTTATATTGTAAAATAAAACAGATGCAGAAAGTCCAAGAAAGCAATAGGTAGTTCAAGGAGTTACTCTAAGGTGAGTCTGATTGTCACTACCACTCAGATCTTGAAATAGAGCTTTACCAGCAGCCCCAGGAGTCCCACCTGCCCCGATCATAGCCTCCTCTCTCTTCAAAAGCAACCACTAACCTGACATTTGTAATAATCTCTTCCTTGCATTTCTGATAGTTTTATCACACTTGAGTGCATTCCTAGACATTGTAGGTTTAGTGCTGCTCATTTTTCTATCTGTAGTTTTCTTCGCCATCCCTTTCTTTTCCTTGCATTTGGTCTGTTGAAGAACCCATGCCTTTTGATCTGTAGTTTCCCACAGTCTGGATCTTGCTGATTGCACACTCATCGTACAGCACAACAAGCTCCTTTGTCCTCTAAATTGCCTGCGTATTGTCAGAGGCTTCACCAGACTTAGGTTCACTCCTTTCGGCAAGGTGGTGGTGTGATCTTTCATTAGGAGTGCATGTCTGCTTGTCTCACTTTTTGTGATGTTAGGAGCTATTGATGATTACTGCCTAGATCCATTAATTTCTAGGGAGTGACAAATGGTGATATTCAGATTTCATCATTACTTTCTCATTTATTAGTGAAATTCGTGCTCATTTCCTGGGTCCACTCATTTCTAATGGGGGGAGCAAAATGGTGATAGTCTAATTCTATTTATTGCAACAAAATAACAACTAAAACTGTATTTGTAATTTGGGAGCTGAGAGGTAACTTTATTCAGCATATGGGTGGAGAAGCAGAGGACAGTCAGTCTCCCAAGAGAAAAGTAAAGCAAGTGAGTGACAAGGAGAGAGGAGCTCTTAGTTCCTGACAGTTGTCTATTTCTGGTTCCAGTCCCTTTTTTGATTCACATGACATAACTATATTTTCATAATAAATTCTTCCTTTGGTTTTAGGTTAAGTCAAAGTGGTTCCTGTTACTTTAGTTAAAGAACTTTGACCAGTGAGGGCACTGTGCACACTTATGATGATATTATTACTATTAGAAAATGCAGGCTGGATAATTAGCTACTGTGCTCTGTACAGAAGTTAGTTGATGTTTATGGATTTTTGTTCATTTTAAAATTCAGGTAAGCTGTTTCTTTACCACTTTTCCTTTCTGATGTGTCTTCATTGAAGAATGCCTCCCTAAAATAATATGAATAGATACCTCCAACACCAAACAATAGTTTCAAAAGTGAAATTTTATCTAGTGGAAGGAATAATAGTAAAGTAATAATAGCTAATACTTATATAGCACATAATTTTGCCCAGTATTTTTTAAAATAACAAAATGTAAGGTAAATTAGAAGAAATCTTTTTAGTAAATGAGATTTTATGTCAAAGTGTATGGCATATGAATCATTTTGCAATCAGAAAAAACAGACAATTGGTTCAAATATCTTGAGAATTGTATCTTACAAAATTATGATCATGTGTTGTTTATGCTTTCCAAAAGCAGTTGTTTAGGTTTTTGTGTTTAGACTGCTAGTAAATATGCTTTCAGCAGAGCAAAACACTCTTGCATCTTCAAAAAAAAAAAAAAGCATTACAATTTGCTTTTGAGATTTCCCGGCTCTCTCCCCATCCCCCGCCTATGTCTGGGCCTTCTCTTCCCTGGTTTCTGCTTACATTTGCTTGTTTGTTTGTTTGTTTGTTTTGAGACGGAGTCTTGTCTCTGTCGGCCCAGGCTGGAGTGCAGTGGCCACAATCTCAGGCCTCACTGCAGCTCCGCCTCCAGCGTTTATGCCATTCTGCCTGCCCCCTCAGGCCTCCCGAGTAGCTGGGGCTACAGCGCGGGCCCCGCCCACCTCGCCCCAGCTAGCTTTTTTTGCTATTTTTTAGTAGAGACGGGGTTTCCACCGTATTAGCCAGGATCGCTCTCTGCCATCTCCTGAACCTCATGATCCGCCCGTCTCGCGGCCTCCCAAAGCTGCTGGGATTACAGGCTTGAGCCACCGTGCCCCGGCCTGTGTTTTTTGTTTTTTTGATGGATGGGGTCTGTCTCTGTCACCCAGGCTGGAAATGCAGGTGTGTGATCTCGGCTCACTGCAACGCCCCCCACCTTTCAAATAATTTCTCCTGCCTCAGCCTCCCGAGTAGCTGAGACTACAGGCGCATGCCACCATGCCCAGCTAATTTTGTTTTTTTTTTTTTGAGACGGTGTCTTGTTCTGTCCCCCAGGCTGGAGTGCAGTGGCGCGATCTCGGCTCACTGCAACCTCCGCCTCCTGGGTTCACGCCATTCTCCTGCCTCAGCCTCTTCAGTAGCTGGGACTACAGGCGCCCGCCACCACGCCTGGCTAATTTTTTGTATTTTTAGTAGAGACAGGGTTTCACCGTGGTCTCGATCTCCTGACCTTGTGATCCGCCCACCTCAGCCTCCAAAGTGCTGGGATTACAGGCGTGAACCACAATTTTGTATTTTTAGTAGACATGAGGTTTCACCGTGTTGGCCAGGCTGGTCTCAAACTCCCAGCCTCACTGATTTGCCCACCTCAGCCTCCCAAAGTGCTGGGATTACAGGCGTGAGCCACTGTGCCCGGCTCCATTCTTCTTATGTTTGATCCCACTCTCAGCACTGTCTTCCCAGCATGATGCCTCAGCCCGGTCAGTTTCCTAGGGCCTAGCTCTTCCAGCACCTTTAGTGTTTACCTTTTTTTTTTTTTTGAGACAGAGTCTTGCTCTGTCACCAAGGCTGGAACGCAATGGCATGATCTCGGCCCACTGCAAGCTCCACCTCCTAGGTTCACGCCATTCTCCTGGCCTCAGTCTCCCGTGTAGCTGGGACTACAGGTGCCCACCACCACGCCCAGCTAATTTTTTGTATTTTTAGTAGAGATGAGGTTTTACCGTGTTAGCCAGGATGGTCTAGATCTCCTGACCTCGTGATCCACCGGCCTTGGCCTCCCAAAGTGCTGGGATTGCAGGGGCGAACCACCACACCTGGCCTAGTCTTTAACTTAAAGTAAGAAAAACCCTCCCAGTTTTGCTGCTGTTTTTACATTGGCATGCAGTGCCTTCTAGAGTGCCTGTTAGCGCTGGGGCTTGCCTGTTCCCACACCGTGAGATGCTCTGCCGCTTTCCTCTGCTGTCTTCCACACAAAGATAACGGTTGGTGGTGTGTCCTTTCACCCTTCCTTATCACTGTGTTGCTTTGCAAATGTCACCCACGGGCTATGGATTTTGTTATCTAGTTAATCCATCTGGAACTGGACTCTAAAAAGTAGGCTCCTGCATTCTTCCACAGTCTCTCATTCCCTCTCTTACCACTGCAGTCGGCTTCCTTCCCCACCACAACACCCAAACTGCTCTCGTAAAAGTCAGCAACAACCCTCCCTTTGTTAGATCTGAGGCCTCATTTCTTTTTCTTTTTTTTTTTTTGAGACAGAATCTCACTCTGTCATTCAGGCTGGAGTGTAGTGGCGCGATCTCTGCTCACTGCAACATCTGCCTCCTGGATTCTTGTGCCTCAGTCTCCTGAGTAGCTGGGATTACAGGTGTGTACCACCACACTTGGCTATTTTTGTTGTTGTTGTTTTTTGAGACAGGATCTCACTCTGTTGCCCAGGCTGGAGTGCAGTGGCACCATCTCAGCTCACTGCAGCCTCTACCTCCCGGGTTCAAGCAATCCTCCTGCCTTAGCCTCCTGAGTAGCTGGGATTACAGGTGCTTGCCACCATGCCAGGCTAATTTTTGTATTTTTAGTAGAGATGGGGTTTCACCATGTTGGCCAGGCTTGTCTCGAAATCCTGGCCTCAAGTGATCTGCCCACCTCTGCCTCCCAAAGTTCTGGGTTTACAGGCGTGAGCCATCGTGTCTGGCCTGAGGCCTCATTTCTTGATAGCACTTGGCATAGTTGGTCTCACCCTCCTTCCTGAAACACTTTCTTCATTTGGTATCCAGGACAACACACCTCGGGGTTTTCTGCATTTCCGGCTGGTGCATATCACTGCTGGTACGATTAGCCCCATCGAATGCATGAAGATATGTGGGTTAGAGAGACTAGATAATTTGTCCAAGGCATCCAACTAACTAGTAGCATAGTCAGGACCAATAGCTAAATGTTTCTTTTTTTTTTTTTTGAGACGGAGTCTTGTTCTGTCGCCTGGGCTGGAGTGCAGTGGCCGGATTTCAGCTCACTGCAAGCTCCGCCTCCCAGGTTTACGCCATTCTCCTGCCTCAGCCTCCCGTGTAGCTGGGACTACAGGCACCCGCCACCTCGCCCGGCTAGTTTTTTGTATTTTGTATTTTGTAGAGACAGGGGTTTCACCGTGTTAGCCAGGATGGTCTCGATCTCCTGACCTCGTGATCCGCCCGTCTCGGCCTCCCAAAGTGCTGGGATTACAGGCTTGAGCCACCGCGCCCGGCCGCTAAATGTTTCTTAAGCATCTCTTGTGTGCTTGTCACTGCACTTGACACGTGAACAGTAAAATGTCTCCACCCTGGATGAGTCTGCACTGTAACTGGGCAGGAAAAGGGAATACTTCAAATTAGTAGTGAATAACTAGTAGTTATCACTAGGAGTGATAACTAGCAGTGGAAAGCAGAGATGCAGGTGGGCTGGAAAAGCTGGGGAAAGTGAGAGAGGGAGGATTCCCACTCAGGCTTTTCTGCGGGTGAGATTTGACTAGGAGACAGGGAGGAATAATGAGGAGGAGGGGCCGTCAAGCAAATGGGGGAGGTGAGGTTGAGGAGGGTCCAAACCAGGCCACCCAAAGGCTTGAAAAGCTCCCGGTCTTGATGCCTGTGGCCGCATCTGACCGCCACCTCCTTCCTTTGTGAGTCTCACATGGCCTCATTTCCAAATCTGCGGAGTCATCGTTCAGCCTGTGGTTCCTCCATCCCTTCTTTTTCTTGAAGTCCTCTCTAACCTAACCCCAGGGAGCATGAAGTCAACCGTCCTCACCAAGGCCTGGAATTTCTTGACTTCCTACCCCTCTGCACTCTCAGGCTGCAAAGCTCTTGCCTTAAGTCAGTTCAGCCACTGTGCGTAGGCTGCTGTGACTGGGTGTATTGGAGACACTGCAGATGTATTGCCTTGTTTTTTTTGTTGTTGTTGTTTGTTTGTTTTTTTAGAGCCTCGCTCTGTCGCTCAGACTGGAGTGCAGTGGTGCCATCTCGGCTCACTGCAACCTCCGCCTCCCGGGTTCAAGCGATTCTCCCGCCTCAGCCTCTGAAGTAGCTGGGATTACAGGCACGTGCCACTGCGCCCAGCTGACTTTTGTATTTTTAGTAGATACAGGGTCTCACCATGTTAGCCAGGCTGTTCTCGAATGCCCTACCTCAGGTGATCTGCCTGCCTCGGCTTCCCAGAGTGCTGGGATTACAGGCATGAACCACTGCACCCAGCCTGATCTATCGTCTTTAATGTCAGCCAAGCCCTTGACCAAGGCAGGTGTGGTGCTCTTCCTCTCTGTCCCATAGCAGCCTGTCCAGACCACGGCCAGCCACTTCTCTCACTGTGCCACTGACCAGGGTCCTCATCTTTCGCCCTAGCCTGTACAGTCAAGGACTCTCCTATGTAGCCCTTGCAGCATGCCTGGCTGATGGCAGCTGCTTATAACACTAGTGAGTAAGTGCTTCACATGTCCATGGGACTCTTGACCTGAAGAGTGTGATGACTACAGTGATTTTAAAAGCCTGCAGTGGTAGAATTTCGGGAGAGGGAGGCAGCCGGGAACCAAGAGCTACTCCAGGAAACAGGTGTGACGAAACTCAACAATGCAGTTTCACACCACGACAGAAAAGACCGCACACAGAGGAGCAGTGCGAGTTCTCTTCTGGTGCTGGTTTACGACCTTTCTGTTTTCCCTTCCTTGTTTGCCTTTTCCTAACTGTGAATTCAGTGGCCCCTTGACCATTCGTCTTCCTCTCCAGCCCTGTGAGAAGGGGGTAAATGTTGAGAAGGGACATGCAGAGAGTTCATAAGTAAAGAAGGCTGTCATCACCATTATTGTTATTGCTACCACTATTATTAGTAGTGTTCTTAGTAGCCCTAGGAACATGAGGATGAAGACCGTGTCAGATGGACATTGCCCCCTTGACTTGTAAATTCCCATTCTTGGGAATTTGGCAGTCTTGCTTGGAATAACAAGTGTCTATTGGGCAGCGAATGAGATGGGGCTATAAGCCAGCAAAATCTCAAAGCCAGGCTGGGTGCGATGGCTCATGCCTGTAATCCCAGCACTTTGGGAGGCCGAGGCAGATGAATCATGAGGTCAGGAGTTCGAGACCAGCCTGGCCAACATGGTGAAACCCCGTCTTTACTAAAAATACAGAAAATTAGCTGGGCACTAGTGGCAGGCGCCTGTAATCCCAGCTACTTGGGAGGCTGAGGCAGGAGAATCGCTTGAACCCGGGAGGTGGAGGTTGCAGTGAGCCAAGATTGCGCCACGTCACTCCAGGCCGGGCGACAGTGAGATTCTGTCTCAAAAAAAAAAAAAAAAATCTCAAAGCCAGCAGAGACCAGGGACTGTTCACTGCACCCGAGTGACCTTGTCCAGAGATGTGTGTCCCCGAAGTGCATGCTCAGAGTCTGTGTAGGCCCTGGGAGTAGCTGCCCCTCCAGTGAGGCGCAGACTCTGTGCAGGAAGATGCTGAAGAAACAGCACCTTCCCAAACAAGTTCCATTCTGAGTAGCCCATGGGTTCTCCCGTGGTTGCATGTCATCTCTTCCCAGAGAGTCTTGTTTTTTTTTTTTTTTTTTTTTTGAGACGGAGTCTCGCTCTGTCGCCCAGGCTGGAGTGCAGTGGCCGGATCTCAGCTCACTGCAAGCTCCGCCTCCCAGGTTTACGCCATTCTCCTGCCTCAGCCTCCCGAGTAGCTGGGACTACAGGCGCCCGCCACCTCGCCTGGCTAGTTTTTTGTATTTTAGTAGAGACGGGGTTTCACCATGTTAGCCAGGATGGTCTCGATCTCCTGACCTCGTGATCCGCCCGTCTCGGCCTCCCAAAGTGCTGAGATTACAGGCTTGAGCCACCGCGCCCGGCCTCCCAGAGAGTCTTGACATCTGTGAGCACCTCCCCTCCCTCCACTCTATTGAGTATATGAGCGGCTACAATGGTCATTTATTTGAATGAACACAGAGAAATCAATTTAATCAAGCAAGGGAATGGAATGCAAACCCAAGGTCAAGCATGTACCTTCTTCTTAGTTCTCCTTGTAAACCAAAAAGTATCCGAGACAGATCTCCATCAATTTAACAATTTATTTTGCCCAAGTTAAGGAGATGCCTGTGACACAGCCTCAGGAGGTCCTGAGGTCACGTGCCCAAGGTGGTCAGGCTACAGCTTGGTTTTATAGACCTTAGGGAGACATAAGACATCAATCAATATAGGTAAGATGTATGGTGGTTTGGTCCAGAAAGGTGGTACAACTGGGAGCCGAGCGTAAGGTGGAGAGCTTCCAGGTCATAGGCAGATTCAAAGATTTTCTGATTGGCAATTGGTTGAGTTATCTAAAAACCTGGAACCGATAGAATGGAATGTCTGGGTTATAATAAGGGCTTGTGGAGACCAAGGTTTAATCATGCAGATGACGCCTCCAGGTAGCCGGCTTCAGACAGAACAGATTGTAGATGTTTCTTATCAGAGTTAAAGAGTCTGTTCTGTCAAGGTTTTTATTATTTTTTATTGAAACAGAGTCTTACTCTGTCACCCGGGCTGTAGTGCAGTGGCGCAATCTCGGCTCACTGCAAACTCCGCCCCCTGGGTTCAAGCAATTCTCGTGCCTCAGCCTCCCAAGTAGCTAGGATTACAGGCGCCCGTCACTATGCCCCGCTAATTTTTGTATTTTTAGTAGAGATGGGGTCTCACCATGTTGGCCAGGCTGGTCTAGAACTCCTGACCTCAAGTGATCCAGCCGCCTCGGCCTCCCAAAGTGCTGGGATTACAGGCGAGAGCCACTGCGTCTGGCCTGTTCTTTCAGTCTTAAGGTTGATGTTAATGGTAATGAGACATAGCCAACCTTCCCCCTCCTCTCATGGCCTGAAGTAGTTTCATAGGTTTACTTTGGGATGCCCTTGACTGAAAGGAGGGGTCCGTTCAGTTGGTTGGGGAACTTGGAATTTTATTTTTGGTTTACACTCTATTTCATTTTCCTTTCATTCTCTTTGTCCCCCCATCTTGAGAAAAGTCACCCCAGACTTCCTGCCATTCTGCAGATAAGTATCAGGTCTTGAGTGCTTTCTTCCCTAGCAGCTCGAACTAGATGAGAAAGAAGAAGCTTGTCTGAGTCATCAATTTATCAACCAGAAACAAGCTCAGGAAATGCATCTTTAGCATCCCCACTACCCCCACCCCATCCACCAGGCCTTTAATAGAAAGTTTCCCATGGGGCCTGGGAGACTCAGCAGGGGGCTCTCCCTAGAGGCCCCGGGCTGCTCCCACTGTCTGCTGGCCCAGGAAGTCCGCCGAGATCACAGCTTTTTATAAACACACTTGAGATTCTATTTCCTGAGTACAGTCGAGGTTGCCCCTCCTTTTTACAAATTCAAGATACAGTACTTCGAAGTTCCACTATAAATTCTAGATCCCTTGAGATTTTCTATTCTGGCCAAATACTTTGTTAGCACAACTCTGTCGGCCACATAAAATGGAACAATCCTTACTGCCTGAAAAGGTTTGTTTGGTTGACAGCACACAGAATACCAGTTTTGTTTTCCAACTGGAAAAGCACCACCATATACAGATGTGCTTGGTAGGAAAATGGGTCTGTGGCTGCACGGATAATTTTGGTGAATGTGCTAAGGGTAATGTGCGTACACTGTTGTTGTTGTAACAGGTTCAGTGTGTGGGAGCTGTCCTGAGCACTGGCAATGTGGACTCCAGATGCCAGACCAGAATGGCGGGGGCTAGACCAGAAACCCAGAGACTTAGGTTCTTGTTAGAACTGAGCCACCAACCAGTGCTGTGACCTGAAGGAGTCTCAACTTCTCTGAGTTTCAGTTTTCTCATTTGGTGTAAAAACTGCAGTTGCTTATCACATAGGATTACTATGAGAATCAAATGAAATATATCTGTGAATGGAAACAGCTTATATGAAAACTCTAAAACCCTATGCCAACATAAAATTTTGTGGAAGTAAACACCTTTTACATTCAAGAGTGAACAGAACCAGAAGTCTTTTTTTTTTTTGAGACAGAGTTTTGCTCTTGTCGCCCAGGCTAGAGTACAATGGCAAGATCTCGGCTCACTGCAACCTCTGCCTCCCGGGTTCAAGCAATTCTCCAGCCTCAGCCTCTGGAGTAGCTGCGATTACAGGCGGCCACCACCACACCCAGCTAATTTTTGTATTTTTAGTACAGAAGGGGTTTCTCCATGTTGGCCAGGCTGGTCTCAAACTCCTGACCTCAGGGTGATCCACCTGCCTCGGCCTTCCACAGCGCTGGGACTGCAGGTGTGAGCTACCACGCCTGGCCAGACATTTTTTATTCCAACCAGATGGCTTGCTTCTATCTTTGTTTGGTGCTTCCTACATCAAATGTTTGGTTTTGTTTTTTATATTAATTAGCCTCTGGGACAAAAGAAAAGCATGCATGGTTTTCTCTTGCCGGGTTCAACAAATACTTTCCTGGCATGCTGACTGCTTGTCACCATGGGCGCAACCACAATAAGCAAGCCAACATGAGAACTGACAACACAGACAAAGGTCCTTCAAACATTCGCTGGCAACACACTTGTGGAATGTCACCGTGTCTGCCTTTCGGGGATCCAGTCGCAAATGAACATCTGCAGAGCTCGGGTGCAGAGCTCGAAATGTCTCTGTGCACCTTGTCTCGTCACCTCCCACTGACTCCTCAAACAGGCCTGTGAGATCTGTTATTACTGCCGTCCCTATTCCACAGCTGCAGGAAGCACAGCTTAATCTGTATCATTGATACATGCAAGGTGACACCAGAAGTCATGGAACTGAGGCCAGGTGTGGTGGCTCATACCTGTAATCCCAGTACTTTGGGAGGCCGAGGCGGGTGGATCACCTGAGGTCAGGAGTTCTAGACCAGCCTGGCCAACATAGTGAGACCCTGTCTCTACCAAAAAAATACAAAATTAGCCGGATGTGGTGGTGGGCACCTGTAGTCTCAGTTACTCGGGAGACTGAAACAGGAGAATCTCTTGAGCCCAGGAGGCAGAGGTTGCAGTGAGCATTTCACTCCAGCCTGTACAAGACAGAGTGAGACTGTAACTTAAAAAAAAAAAAAAAGTAATGGAACTGAGAATCAAAAACATTCCCAGGTGCAAAATTCTGAGAAATATATAATATTCTAGTTTATGTGATTACAGCATGTTTTTATTATTAACATTTTAGTATATATTAATTAATGCACACATACATAAACATATATACAAATAAGTACATATTTCCCCTTAACATAACTAGTAATGCCCTAGAGCAGGGGTTGGCAACTACAGTCCCCATAGGCCAAATTTGGCCCACTGTTTGTTTTGTAAATAAAGTTTTATTGGGAAAGCCACACTCATTCATTGATGTATATATAAGACATGATTGCTTTCATGCTACAACCACAGAATTGCATAGTTGTGACAGAGACCTCATGGCCCACAAAGCCAAAAATATTTATTCTTCCTCTTAACAGGAAAAGTCAGTTGAGCCCTACCCTAGACCTACTCAACCACTATCTTCTACTCATCAAAAAAAGCACAGAGGAGGCTAGGCATGGTGGCTCACGCCTGTAGTCCCAGCACTTTGGGAGGCTGAGGCGGGCGGATCACCTGAGGTCAGGAGTTCAAGACCAGCCTGACCAACACGGTGAAACCCCATCTCTACAAAAAATACAAAATTAGCTGGGCATGATGGCAAGCATCTGTAATCTCAGCTACTCAGGAGGCTGAGGTAGGAGAATTGCTTGAACCCAGGAAGCAGAGGTTGCACTGAGCTGAGATTGCACCACTACACTGTAGCTTGGGCAACAAGAGCAAAACTCCATCTCAAAAAAAAAAAAAAAAAAAAACACAGAAGACTGAGACAGGAAGATGACTTGAGTCCAGGAGTTGGAGGCCAGCCTGGGCAACATAGCAAGACCCTGCCACTTAAAAAAATATATAAAGTGTCCAGGCGTGGTGGCTCACACCTATAATCCCAGTACTTTGGGAGGTCAAGATGGGTGGATCACTTGAGCTCAGTAGTTCGAGAACAGTCTGGGCAACCTAGTGAGACCCCATCTCTACTAAAATTATGAAAAATTAGCCAAGTGTGGTGATACATGCCTGTAGTTCCACCTATTCGGGAGGCTGAGGTGGGAGGATTGCTTGAGCCTGGGAGGTGAAGGTTGCAATAAGCTGAGATTATACTACCACACTCCAGCCTGGGTGACAGAGTGAAATCCTGTCTCAAAAAAGGAAAATAAAAACAACAAAAACAAAACAAAACAAAAAAAACTATGGAATGAAAATGGACAGCATTAAAAGGAGAAATACAAATTATATATTTAAAGAAAAAGCACCTAGGCATTCCTTGGCTCTCCATGCCGTGTGGACGATCTCTTCTGAGTATCTGCTGTCTCCTGGTCTCCTCTGTCAAGGCAGCCACTCACTGAATTGCAAATGTGTGTTCAGTTGTTGACTTCCCTCCAGACTGTGAGCTCCCTGAAGGCAGGTGCTATGGGTTATTCCTGTGTGCATTCCCCCAGCACAGTCAAGTAGGCACTTCTTGTTTTTTTGAGTTTTTGTTTTGTTTTTTGGGAGACAGGGTCTTGCTCTGTCACCCAGGCTGGAGTGTAGTGGCATGAAAGTGGCTCATTGCAGCCTCAAACTCCTGGGCTCTACAGATCCTCCTGCCTCACCCTCCCAGGTAGCTGGGACCACAGGTGCATGCCACCACACCCAGATAAGTTTTTTATTTTTTGTAGAGATGGGTCTTGCTGTGTTGCTCAGGCTAGTCCTGGGCACTCCTGGGCTCAAGTGGTCCTCTCTTCTTGGCCTCCCAAAGTGCTAGAATTACAGGTGTGAGCCACTGTGCCTGACCGAGTAGATGCTTCTTGAGTAAACGTTAAGGAGATTTTTGTCAGGGAGATGGACAAGGCACAGCTCCTTAGAGTCAGTGAGATACAGGTATGGTGTGGGCAAGCCCAGATCACCCTGGGAGGTCATAGAGGGGATTGGACTCAGCCTCGGGGAGTTGAACAGGCTTCCTGAAGGGAGTTAAGTGCCTAAGCTGATTTCTGAAGGATTAACCAGACAGGGAGAAGGAGAATCACAAAAAGAATATCACATGGAAAGGCCTGGGAGGGAGAGGCAACAAGACATGGATGAAGTATAGCTCTTAGCAGTCAGTGATGTGGAGAATGGGTACCTCCTGCCAGTGTCTGGACATTGCTTTGTGTGGTCAGTACTGCAGAGGTTACAACTCTGGACTGGTGACTGAACTCTAACCAGTGTGGAACGCACTATGACTTGGAAGTTGTTTATTCCAGGCCACAGCTGCTTATTCGCAATTCCACAGCTTCAGAAGTACACCTGTCCCTCAGTATCCACAGGGCATTGGTTCCTGAAGATACAAATCCACAGGTACTCAAGTCCCTGATATAAAATGGTATAGTATTGGCATATAACCTATGCACACCCTCCCATATACTTGAAATCATCTCTAGATTATTTATAATTCCTAATACAATGTGAATGCCATGTAAGAAGTTGTTGTATTGTTTAGGAAATGATGACAAAAAAGAAATCTGTTCATGTTCAGTACAAATGCAACCATCCTTTTTATTTTTCCAAATATTTCCGATCTGTGGTTGGTTGAATCCACAAATGTGGAACCCATGGATATGGAGTGTTCACTGTATTTCCCTGTCTTAAGATCTGAGTTGTACAGTTTAGAGGTCAATTTTCATGCCAAAAAGCAGGACATAAATAAAGGAAAACATACAAGTGTTGGTAAACGCACTTGGTGGTATCTGGTCCCTGAAATCTTTGGCCTTGACTTGTCGGTTATCAAGAAGTTTGAGATTCCAGCATGGCCAACATGGTGAAACCCCGTCTCTACTAAAAATATAAAAATCAGCCAGATGTGGTGGCGCTTGCCTGTAATCCCAGCTATGCAGGAGTCTAGGGCAGGAGAATTGCTTGAACCTGGGAGGCATAGGTTGCAGTGAGTCGAGATCACGCCACTGCACTCCAGCCTGGGCAACAGAGCGAGACTCCGTCTCAAAAAAAAAAAAAAAGAAACTTGAGATGATAAAAATGACACATTTAGAAAAAACAGAACAAAAAAATTTCTTAAAATAAAACCCAGTGATGTTCATCACTGGGTAAGCAAAATATGAGCTGTCCCTACAATGCAATATTATTCAGCCATGAATATGAAGCAGGTTCTAATACATGCTACCACTTGGATAAAGCTTGAGAACATTCTGCTAAGTGAAAGACGCCAGACACAAATGTCACATATTGTATGATTCTGTGTATACGAAATACCCAGGATAGGTAAATCTGCAGAGACAGACTGTAGATTGATGGTTGCCAGGGGATGGGAAGAAGGGGAAAACGGAGATCAACTGCTTAATGCATATCGGCTTCCTTTTGGGGTGATGAAAATGTTTCAGAACTATGTAGAGGTTGGTGGTTACTCAGCATGGTGAATGCACTAAATACCATTGAATTGTTTACTTAAAAATGGTTTACTCAGCAGGGTGCAGTGGCTCATACCTGTAATCCCAGCACTTTGGGAGGCCGAGGCAGGCGGATCACCTGAGGTCAGGAGTTCAAGACCAGCCTGGCAACATGGTGAAACCCTGTCTCTACTAATAATACAAAATTAGCTGGGCGTGGTGGCAGGCGCCTGTAATCCCAGCTACTCAGGAGGCTGAGGCAGGATAATCACTTGAACCCGGGAGGTGGAGGTTTGAGTGAGCAGAGATGGTGCTGCTGCACTCCAGCCTGGGTAACAGGAGAGAAACTCTATCTCAAAAAAACAAAAAAAAGGTTCACTTTATGCTCTATCAATTTGCTTCAATTCTTTTTGCCTCAATTAAAAAAAAAAAAATGTTTTAAAAGGAACTACCTAGGAGTAAGAAGGAGATGTAAATATAATTTTGTTGACAGTTAAACCTATTCAATAATAATGATGTTTTGGCATTTTGAAAAACTGATGAAACAAAACCCAGTGATACACAGGCAGCCCTCGTGGTTCTGAGCGAGCTGCGGGGTCTCCTGCAGCCCCGCCAGGGAGCACTGACGGATGACGCACCTGACAGCTTTCTTGTTGTCTGTTTCTCTGATAGAGGTAGAGAAAACCCGGTGCCAGCATGAGCGAGAACACATTCTCGGGGCAGCGGGGGCGGCGGACCCACAGCGACCCATTCCTCCAGGGCTGTTCGTTCCTGAGTGCGATGCGCACGGGCACTATGCGCCCACCCAGTGCCACGGCAGCACCGGCTACTGCTGGTGCGTGGATCGCGATGGCCGCGAGGTGGAGGGCACCAGGACCAGGCCCGGGATGACGCCCCCGTGTAAGTGGTGCAGGCTGTGCTTGGGCGTGTGCCTGAGAAGGACCTCGGGGACCGGAATTGCTGAACACGCACTTGGCTCTCCTGCTGCGCTAAAGCTTGAACTGTTCCATTGGCTCCAGCCCCACCCCCTCCCTCTGCACCCCTCTTCCCTCTCACCCCGCTTCTCCCCATGCTGCTTCTCCTCCTCACCCTCTCTGTCCTCTTACCCTCTTCTTTCTCTTTCCCCATCCAACACACACACACGTGTAGGGTGTAAATACCCAGTGGGGCCTGCCACAGCAGTACCCTTAATGGTAGCAGAGCGGCTGTGTGTGCTCCGGGCCTCCCAGAAGAACTCTTTGCCGAGGGAGACTGGAGGTGGAATGTTCCTGCACTGGGATATGGCAGGGACGGTGGGGACCAACCTGAACCCTTCCCCAGGGCTCTGTGTCCTAGGCAGTGGGACCTGTTCAGACCCTTTCAACCCTTGCCTCCTTCAATCATGCCCTAGGGCCTTTAGTTACTTGGGTTGATTTTTCAATCCAAGGAGCAAACAGCCACAAAGCTTTCTGCGTGAGCTGGTTTTAAGACCATCACCGGAGGCAGTGGGAAGTTGCTGTCCTAGGGGCCAGGGGCCCTGTGTGAGGCCCAGCCTGGTGGTTGTGTGCCTCTAGACAGACACCTTCCCTAGCCTCAGCGTCCTCAGTCTCAACCTAAGACATGAGGCAAAATAACCCTGAGAGTGAATGCCAGCTCTAAAATTCTGCTGTTGCAAATGTAGAAACTGGTTATTGTCACAAATTATCAAAAGCCAATATAATGAATCTTTGAATCTCCACTCACAATTTAGCTAAAAATCATAGATTGATCTCCTATCAAATATTTCCCCAAAGCTGCTAATAAACAGTAAAACAATTACTCAGAAACTTCACTCATTCACGCAGCCAACATTCACTGAGGGGCCAGTGCTGTGGTGGGTGCTAGGATATCCAGAGGAAAGTCACGGTGCTGGGTGCCCAAGAAGCGGAAAGGACGGTGAATAAACAGGAACAGTGCAGGGAGATGAGCTTTAGGAGAGGGTGGACAGCGACCAGGGAACCGAGGAGGAATCCTGGCTTGTGTGGGGTGGTGGGCCCACGGGTGAAGCTTTCCAGAAGCAACACCACGTGAGCCACGTTTCTGAGGCTGCGTATTGGTCATGAGGGCAACGAGGAGCCTGGGATGGGTTTGGAGCAGGTGCCCATGTGAAGCAGGGGTTAGGTTTAGAATATCACTGGCTGGGGGTAGAAGCTGAGAGGCAGGCATGACAGTCCCTGGCAGGGGGGAGGTGAAGGCTGTTGCACTAATGATGAATCCAGGTGAGAAACGGATGGATTTCAGAGATATGAAAGAGGTCGACCAGATTGGTTTATGTCACTGATTGGGTGTAATCGGCAAGACAGACAAGAGAAAGTGACCTTGGGGACAATCTTGTCCAGCTCTCACTGTAGAGAGCAGGAGACCAGGCCCTGGAAGATGCATGCCCCGTGCACACAGCGAGTGAGTGGGCGGGGCCAGGACAGGGCTCAGGTCTCCAGACCCCCGATCAGCCCTCTTAGCCCTCCTTACTCTGCAGCACAGCTGTGTGTCCCTCCTGGGACATTGTCTTATCAAGTGACTCAAGGAGCCAACCAGGGTTTGAGGTCAGCAGATGAAAAGGCAAGCCTGACTCTGAGGGAAAAGGAGCCCCTGGCCATGATTTTGTTCTTGAAAGCCCGTAAACGTCATGCTCTTGCTTGTCAGGCCCCAGTCTGTCCATCCCTGTGGCACTGGGACAGAGTGCACTGCATGGGGCAAGCTCATTCTGACAGGCTCCTCCAGCATGAAAAAGCTTAATAGCTTGCACTAGAGCATGGCTCCCTGTGGGCAGGGGGTTCAGGGATGCTGTTTTTGCTGTTGTGCTACCACTGGTGCTGCCGGTGCTACTGGTGCTGCCCTTACTTGCTTCACTCCTCTAGCACCAGTGCCCAAAGCAGAGCATAAGTAGCCAAGCTTTTCTATTACGAGGGAGGCCAGCCGGGCACAGTGGCTTACACCTGTAATCCCAGCACTTTGGAGACCTAGGTGGGCAGATCCCTTGAGGTCAGGAGTCTGAGACCAGCCTGGCCAACATGGTGAAACCCTGTCTCTACTAAAAATACAACAATTAACTGGGTATGGTGGTGCATGGCTGTAATCCCAGCTACTCAGGAGGCTGAGGCACAAGAATCGCTTGAATCAGGCAGGCAGAGGTTGCAGTGAGCCGAAATCACACCACTGCACTCCAGCCTGGGTGACAGAGCAAGACTCCATCTCAAAAAAAAAAAAAAAAAGGGAGGCCAAACCTTTTTTTTTCACGCGACCTTTAACGCTCTGTATTACCTTCTTCATCAGTGCCCTTTGACTGAGGGCTTCTTCTGGTGCTTTTAGCTATAAAATGGGCAGTGTGTGGCTGTGGCAGTTTGTGGTGCCATGAAGGTGATGTGACCTGATGTGTGGGTGTGTGTATGTGTGTGCATGCTTGCGTATGTGTGGGGGTGTGTGTGTGCATTTGTGGGTTTCTGGTGCACA
Source organism: Rhinopithecus bieti (assembly GCF_001698545.2). Taxonomy (NCBI): domain Eukaryota; kingdom Metazoa; phylum Chordata; class Mammalia; order Primates; family Cercopithecidae; genus Rhinopithecus; species Rhinopithecus bieti. Next base: position 3,110,759 of record NW_016824383.1, read on the forward strand.
CGGGCCTCGCTCACTGATCCCCTCTGCCATGCAGGCCTGAGTACAGTGGCTCCCCCGATTCACCAAGGACCCGCAGTGCCTACCGCCGTGATCCCCTTGCCCCCCGGGACCCATTTACTTTTTGCCCAGACCGGGAAGATTGAGCGCCTGCCCCTGGAGGGAAATACCATGAGGAAGACAGAAGCAAAGGCATTCCTTCATGTCCCGGTGAGTGCTGGCTGATAGCACCTGGTGACAGCTCCTGCTTCAGTGACCTGGAGAAACAAGCAGGACGAGGTCAGACCAGAACCCCAGGCTCAACCCCTGGAACCATGGGTGCTCATTCCATGTGGGCCCAGGTGACTGTCTCTAGATGGGGCCACTGTATTGCTGAGCTGCCCATGAGACTTACAGTAAGATGGGCACAGATGTGGGAAGGCCTTCCAGAGCTACCCCTTGGTGGTGGCTTCATGCTAATTTTGTACCTTGTTCGTGTGCATCTGCTGGCTTGATCTTTCCATTCCTGCCAAATTCATTCATCTTTCAGCAGCTGTTCAATTCGAGAGCCTCATATCTGCCCTGAGGTAGCAACAAGCATTGGAGTTTTTAGAGGCTTTCAAAGCTTCAAGATGCATTTTGTGATTTAGGGACTTCTTTTCCCATTAGATAGAGGTTAGGCAATTCAGAAAAGTCATTCTGTTTTATCTGATCCTGACTCCTGCCAAGAAACCAAACCTGAGACCTGCAGGCTTCCACTACAAGGCTGAGTCAGAGTGGCTGGAGCAGTGGGAGCAGCTATGAGGGTCCCATGAGGAGTGAAGGAGAGGGAGGGTCTGAGATCATTGGTGCTTGTAAAAGAAAGTCCCGCAGAAAGCCCTATCATTCCTCACTGGGGGCACAAAGTCTGCTTGAAAATTCTTGGTAAAGATGCTACTTGGGCCATCTTGTCTGCCACAGGCCCAGCTTCCAGTTTTTCTTCTCTTCCTCCTTTCTCTACCCATTGTGTTTTCTTCTTTTTCTATTTACTCTTCCTGAATTGATCTCCACTTCATAGATGCCACACACAGCCACATCCCTTCTTTGGGACCAGGGAGGAAACATCAGCAAAAAAGTATCCAAAATAAAAATACTTTTCAAAAGCCTCTTGCAAAGAAGTCTTTATGAGATTCATGTCCTTTTCCTGCACAAAGCCCTCAGATGGGTTCCCTCTTCACTCAGAATAAAATCCAGTCCTTTGCATGGCCCTCAAAGCCGTATAGGATCTGGCCTCTTGCTCTCTCTCCCACCCTGTTCCCTACCACTCTCACCTCACTCACTGACTTCAACCCTCTGGCCCTCTGGCTGGTCTTTGAACGTACCAGGCACATTTCTGTCTCAGGGCCTTTGCACTTGCAGTTCCCCCTGCCTGACAATTGCACAGTTCACTGCCTTACTTCATGCAAATTTCTGCCAAAGCATCATCTCTCAGAGAGGCCTGTCCTGATCCCCCTGTCCAGACAGCAGCCACTACTGCTCTCTAGCTCTTTATGCTGCTTTGTGTTTCATCAGAGCTCTTGGCACTATGTGATGCATTAAATACCCATATTTGTGTTGTGTGTCTGACATGTATCTTTCTGTTAAAATATCAGCACCACAAGAGAGGAACTGTTCATTTATTTCATGGAGGTGTTGGTTTCATGTAGTATTTCTAGACTCAAAACTGTGCTTGGCATATAGGAAGCACTCAAAAAAATATTTGCCAAACAAATGCATACATGATCATTGTATTCATCTATTGCCTTGCTGAACATATAAACCCCTTGAAGATCATCTGTGTCATTTCCATCTCCAGCACATGCTCACAGGTAATAGGAATGGGTTAAATTCCCTGTGAAAGACATTCTTTCCCAAGACCAAGGGGAGAGGCTAAATGTCATGTGAGGCAATAAAAAGCAGATAATTTACAGCCTGGGCAACAGGGAGAAACCCCATCTCTACTAAAAATACAAAAATTACCTGGGCATGGTGGTGCATGCCTGTAATTCCAGCTACTTGGGAGGCTGAGTCACAAGAATTGCTTGAACCTGGGAGGCAGAGGTTGCAGTGAGCTGAGATCCTGGGTGACAGAACGAGATTCTTGTCTCAAAAAAAATAAAATAAAAAACCCAGATAATTATTTAAGTGGGATAGGTGGAAGGGGGAATGCTGAAATAACAGGATAAACATTCACCATCTTTTGGAAAACTGTTTAAAGTGGTATTACGTATATAAACAATGTTACGCAACTATCACCTCCATTCATCTGCAGAACTTTCTCATCATCCCAAACTGAAGCTATTAAACAATACCTCCCATTATCCCTCCACTCATGTCCTAGCCCCTGGCAGCCACCATTCTACTTACTATCCCTATACATTTGACTTTTCTGGGTACCTCCTAGAAGCAGAATCATACAGTATTTGTCATTTGTGTCTGGCATATTTCACTTAGCACGATGTCCTCAGGTTCATCCATACTGTAGCATGTGTCAGAATTTCTTTCTTTTTTAAGACTGAAAAACATCCCATTGTATGGATCTGCCATATTTTGTTTATTTATTCATCTATCAGCAGTTGCTTTCACCTTCTGGCTTTTGCAAATAATGCTGCTATGAACACAGGTATACAAATATCTGTTGAAGTCCCTGCTTTAACTTCTTTTCGATATATATACCAAAGTGGAATTGCTGGATCATACGGTAATTCTATATTTAATTTTTTGAGGAACAACCATACTGTTTTCCACAGTGGTTGTACCATTTTACATACCCACCACAGAGCACAAGGGTTTAAATTCCTCCATATCCTTACCAAAACTTGTTGGCTGTTTTTGTTTTTTAATGATAGCCGTTGTAACGGGTATGAAGTGGTTTTGATTTGCATTTTCCTAATAATTTATAACATTGAACATCTTTTCACGTATTTAATGGCCACTTGTATATCTTCTTTGGAGAAATGTCTACTTAAATCCTTTTGTCTGTTTTTTGATTGGTTCTTTTGTTGTTGTTGAGTTGTGGGAATTCTTTATATATTCTGGATATTAACTCTTTAAAAGATACATGATTTGCAATATTTTCTTACATTCCATGGTTGTCTTTTCAGTCTCTTGATTGTGTCCTATGATGCACAGAAATTTGTAATTTTGATGTAGTCCAATTTACCTATTTTTTCTTTTGTTGCCTGTGCTTTTGGTATCATATCCAAGAAATTGTTGCCAAATCCAATGTCATGAGGCTTTCCCCCTGGTTTTCGTCTAAGAGTTTTATAAGTTAACTCTTACATTTAGGTCTTTGATTCATTTTGAGTTAATTTTTGTATGTGGTGTGAGGTAAGAGTCACTGTCCTTTTTGACTTGATCCCTTGAGGAGGAAGTATGTGCTCATCCTCCTCATTTTCTCAGTAAAAGATCATCCTGGTCCACCACTTCCTTGTTCCTGAGACCTTCCCTGCTGAGTCCTTCCCTGGCTTCGTAATGCCTAGTATTGTGACCACAACCAAGCACCCACTCCCAGTGTTTCTTGTAACTGAACAATTCAGTGTTTCCAGACTATTGACAGAATGAAACCTCACCACATGCTGAGATCATACAGCCCGGCAGCTTCTTCCTGAGCCTCTCATCGGCAGCATCCAAAGAAAGGAACTCCTCACTGTCTGATCAAGGGAAAAGTTTGTGCTTCTGTTTTGTTTTTGAGTTTTTATTTTCAAGTAATCAGAGCCACAGGAATTTGGAAAGGTATACAGAGAGGTCCTGTGTACCTTTCACCTGGTTTCTCCCAATGGCTAAATTTTACAGAAGTATGAATGCCTATAGTTTTAAAATATTTTAATTTGCAAAAGATCTCGACAAGGCTTTGCCAAATCAACCTATGGGCAGATGACTTGTTTTGAGCTGGTTGCTTTAAATAATTTAAGTAATTCAGTGTTCTTTCTAGGTTGGAGTCTTCTCTAAATATCACCATAGTTCGTCATACATAATGAGCACCTAATAAATACTCGTTAATGAGTTACTGGCAGGTAATTGATATGCCTCTTCTGAGGAGAGGCTGGCTTACTCAGAGCTAACTGTCAGTGGCTTTTCAAACTGAAATACAGCCCAGTAGGTTTTCACAAAACTCAAATCACATGTAAAACGTTACTCAACTTCGCTTCCTCTGGTCCTTTTCTGTCTCACTTTTGTAAGAACCAATGTGTGGAAAAGGACTCTGGATGTGTTTGCTGAAGGAAATGTTTTCTTTCCTTAATGCTGTGGAGGGCCAGAGAAGTTGATGAGCATGTTTGCTGAAGGAAATGTTCTCTTTCCTTAGTACCACGGAAGGCCAGAGAAGTTGATGGGCCTGGGATGCTGTGAAGAAGGTACCCACAGTTGGGGCCTGAGCATTTGGTTGCGATGGTTTAAGAGAGTGAATATCTTAAAAGTGCACAGCATTGTCTGGGCACACTGGCTTACGTCTGTAATCTCAGGACTTTGGGAGGCCCAGGCGGGTGGATCAGTTGAGCTCAGGAGTTCGAGACCAGCCTGGGCAACATAGTGAGACTTTATCTGTACAAAAAATAGAAAAATTAACTAGGTGTGGTGGCACATGTCTGTAGTCCCAGCTACAATTTAAATGTAAATTGTTTACATTTAACCTTATTTTTGCCTTCATTTATTTGGATCTTTTATAGTTTCATGCTGCAGTATTGTATAGTATTCAGTGTGGAATCTTGCATATTTAAAAATGTTTATCCTTACATATTTTCTGTTTTTTGATGCTGTCACAATTATTAAGGTTTATTTTCTATATTTTGCTAGTATATAGAAAAACAATTTTGTATCGACTTTGTATCTTGCACCCTTGCTAGATTCACTTATTGGTTATAGTAGTTTTTTAGATTCCGCATGACTTTCTACATAAATAACCATATTATCTTAGAATAGAGTAATTTTACTTCTTCAATATGTATGCCTTTTATGTCTTTTTCTTTGTCACCTTCAAGTAGGCAAAGATTTCTTAGTATTCAAAAAGCATTAGCCATAAAGAAAAAAATAATAAATTAGACTTACTAAACATTAAAAACTTTTGCTCTTCCAAACACTATTAAGAAAATGAAAGAGCAAACTACAAACTAAGAAGAAATAATAGGTGGGTGCAGTGGCTGGTGCCGGTAATCCCAGCACTTTGGGAGGCTGAGTCAGATGGCTTGCTTGAGCCAGGAGTTTGAGACCAGAGTAGGCAAGACAGTGAGACTCTGTTGCTACAAAAAAATTTAAGAAATTAGCTAGGCATGGTGGCACATGCCTGTAGTCCCAGCTACTCGAGAGACTGAGGGCGAGGATCACTTGAGTTCAGGAGGTTGAGGCTGCAGTGAGCAGTAATCACGCCACTACACTCCAGCCTGGGCAACAGAGACCCTGTCTCAAAAAATACATATTTATGCATGTATACACACACACACACACACAAATTCCTACACATATAGATGTACCTATATATGTATATGACAAGAGTTTTATCTGAAATATATGAACAAGTCCTACAACTCAATGATAAAAATGTTTAAATGGACAAAACACTTGGCACTTCATAACAAAAGATATCCAAATGCCTGTAGGCATGCAAAAAGATTGTCACTATCAGATGCTTGTAGATGGACCACTCTAACCACTGGTCTTCACTTCCAGGCTAAAGTCATCATTGGACTGGCCTTTGACTGTGTAGACAAGATGGTTTACTGGACGGACATCACTGAGCCTTCCATCGGGAGAGCCAGTCTGCATGGCGGAGAGCCAACCACCATCATTAGGCAAGGTAAGCAAGCAAATATCATTTTTCCTTTTTGGTTTTGCTTCTAGCAGCCCAGTGGCCACGTATGCCAGAGAAGAACAGCAAATGAAGCTGAACTTTCACAAACATTTCTCAGTCTGTTGTTGCATTACTGTGATAAAGTACATAAAGTTTAGGCACAACCTGCTTTTCAGTGTTCAACCTCAATTCCTCAACTGAGCAAATTCCTCATTAAGGATGCCAATTTCAACCAACGACTCTGTGCATTGTTTTTCATGCCTACATTCAACAAATCAAGACTATTTTACATGGGTATGATTTATCTAGTTCAAAGACCATTACAACAAAAATCCAAGGACCTCTAAAAATTCCACTGTGCTGAAATGGTCAAGTATTACACGTTGCTTGATTCAGTGACTCATCAACTGACTTAGGAATATTTTTGCTCATATGACATTGTCATGCTGATGATATTTGTTCTGTGGAGTCATCTTGCATTCTCTGCAAAATATTCACATCAAAGATACATCTTTAGAATAGAGCAGCCTCATTTTGTATTTCTTTTTACTTGGCACTGAATGTAGTTTTTTTCTATTTTCAATGGAATGTTTCCCTAACAATTGATATTCTAGACGATTTCCTGTGCCCGTGGAATAACTCCTGAAGCATTTTTTTCCCTTCTTTGTTGCCTTCAGTAGAGATGATGCAGCAGGAATGAAGCTGAGGTTGAATTAACTATGTCTGGCTTTGGACATAGGCCCTGAATCCTTTTCTGGAAGCCAACAGGCTATTTAAATCATGTCTTCTAGTTTTCACACTTTGGTTTAGTGAAAAACAGTTTGAAAATGCCTATCTCTCTGTGTTAAACATGTTTTTGTTATTATCTACGATTTCATTTTAAAACCCAGTGGAAGAGGGGAATAGGTCATTGTTTGCTATTTCCTGTTGCTTTTGGAGCTCATAGTCATCCAAGAACGCTGTAAGCACAGTAAGAAACATTCCAAGCAAAAGCCTACTTACTGTGAAAACACAGAATTAAACCAAAATGTCATCTTTGTAGAAGAAAGATCACTGGGAATAATTTTCTTTTTTTTAAGAGAGAAAGAAGCTTCCAGTTATCTCCTTAGCATGGTACAGTTGGTGTTTGCCTAGTGAGTAAGAGGGACAGCTAGGTATCATTTTCTTTTCTTCCTTATTTCATAACAGCCCGGATCCCGGGTTTTTCTTTCTTTCCTTAAGTTATAGTCCCAACCAAGTATCTTTAAAAAGTATCATATCTTTGAGGTAAGCAGTAAGGAATACTTCTTCCTCACATTGCACATTGAAGGATAAGATTTTCCAGACCTTTCCCTTGGAAGAGTAGCTCATAAAGAAGTATTTTGAGTTGAGGGAGAGGGGGATTGGTTGCTTTTGGGTTTGAGATCGGGACCAGGGCTGGTTCTAAGGAGACGATATGCATGGAACTTCCTCCAGGTGCCTCGCAGAGATACTCTCACAGAGCAGCCTGTCCCCTCTGTTTTCTTTGTGTATATCTGAGTGGCTCTTGTCTCTCACACAGGATGTGCTCGTTCCAAATATACTCTGGAATAACTTATTCTGGTTCTATCTGAAAGCCAGAAGGGACCTTTGGAGGTCAGTCTCACTGTCCCTGTTCGTCTATGGACATGGGAAATATTTTGATACTTTATAAATCTCTACTTTGGGTTTAGATAATAAAGACTTTGTTTACGTGGGGTTTCTAATTTTCAGTAAACTTCCTCTGGTGGGCTTTCTTTCTGGGGGCTCTGATGTGTTCAGCATCCAAGGTCACCATCATATTAGGGCTCTGGCGAAGGCCAATGCAAAGGGGGCTGAGGGTCTGCATTGCTTGTATATTGACAAAATAACCCAGTATTGGAGCCAGGCACGGTGGCTCATGTCTGTAATCCCAGCACTCTGGGAGGTCGAGGCGGTGGATCACTTGAGGTCAGGAGTTTGAGACCAGTCTGGACAACATGGTGAAACCCTGTCTCTACTAAAAATACAAAAATTAGCCAGGCATGGTGGTGTACACCTGTAATCCCAGCTACTCGGGAGGCTGAGGTAGAAGAATCATTTGAACCCGGGAGGTAGAGGTTTGCAGTGAGCCGAGATCGTGCCACCGCACTTCAGCCTGGGCAACAGAATGAGACTCTGTCTCAAAACAAAACAAAACAAAACAAAACAAAACAGAACACAGTATTGGAATGGTTTCCTCATAGCCCAGATCCCTCAGGTAGGGTAGCCCCTTCTCCTTCCTGCTTATACTCCAGTCATACTAAGTGACCTTCATTCCTTCAATCAGTAGAAGGGAAAGATACCCTAAGTGATATCAATAAAGCACAAATTGCTATTATTAATTTTTAAAAACTGTATAATAAAACACCAATGCAATCTTGAGCTTCCAGTAAAGTCAGATGGGTGCTGAGGGTTTGCAGGGAAGGTTCATGTTACCCGGTGGCAACTCCTGGCTTGAAAATCAGTTGCTATAACCCAGTAAAGACTGGGGTGTTATTTGTAATCACTGATACCCCTTCTTTGTACCCCTTATACTTGTATGAAAGTAATAACAGCTATGGTTTCTTGAAAGTATTATTTCTGTGAAATGACCTTTATCCCCCATAATTAATGAACAAGATAGAACTATTTTTCCATTCCCCATCTTAAGATCTTCCACTGCCTCCCCTCTGCCTAAGCTCTAAGTTCATTAACATGTCATCCTACCTTCATCTCTGACCACTCCCCCACCCTCATGGTCTCCAACCACATATAATGACATCCTGTTCACTTCAAGCCACCGTCCAGCCTTCCTTTATGCCTGTGTGCCAGTCCCGTGGCCTAAAAAGCTCTCATCCAGGATCTTTGTCTGACAAACTGCTATTGGTCCTTCAGGTGCCAGCTTCCAGCAATGTCACCTCCCCTAGGAACCCCTCCCTGGTCTCCCCAGGCTGGCGTTCCTCCTCCAGGCTCCCATGGGACCTGGAACTCAGTCTCAACTGTGGTTGGCTGTGGGCTCATGGAAAACTGGGCCTCGGCTTAGCCATTGTTACTGTCCTGGTTCTCAGTGTGCTGCATGATGGATATCCACAGAGTGAGTAAATGGCATTTTTGAATTTGTCACTTTGAGTGTTGTTTATCTTATAAACAACAAGCATTTCACATTCTCATCTGGTTTCTCAAAGTGCAGAGATTGGACACCATGTGAAGTAACGTTGAATGTTCAGAAAACCTCATCTCACCTGCTTAGAAAACAAAACAAAACAATTAGAGGAGCTCTGTGTTTACTTCCAGATCTTGGAAGTCCAGAAGGCATTGCTGTTGATCACCTTGGCCGCAACATCTTCTGGACAGACTCTGACCTGGATCGAATAGAAGTGGCGAAGCTGGATGGCACGCAGCGCCGGGTGCTCTTTGAGACCGACCTGGTGAATCCCAGAGGCGTTGTAACGGATTCCATGAGAGGGTATCTTTGTGTAAATATGTGTGTGCATCTCTTTGATTTGCATCTGCCCCTTTAGAGATTCTCAGATGTGAGGCTTTAACTCCAGCATTGCTCTCCTGAAATCAATGAGTACAGGACGAAAGAGTCTACGGTTGGTGACTTGTAGATATCCATGGTACAATGCCAGAACATGTATTACAGTGTGGACTTGATACCATGTCCCACTTTCAAATCTTTTGCTAAGAGACTTTACAAGTTGGCATGCTCAGAATTGGATATTTTCCATATGGCTTCAATGTGGATCAACACTCGGGTTATGTCAACTCCAGAAGAGTAGCAGGGCAACATAGATGGAGCCCTGAGGCTGTTTTCTGGGGCAGACCCAGCCTGAACACCCTGGACACCCCTTCCTGTGGGTTTCTTCAGCACATCCATGCTTTCTCTTCCTACTCATTGCAAGGTCTACCTCTTACACAACAGGCTCTTAGCTCCTCCACACTGATCCTTTCCCTTTGAGACCACATCTCTTATTCTGTGGCCACTCAGCCACCTCCTTGAAGGCAGGTGCTCTGACCACAACCCCTGCCAACATCTGCTTCTTGCCCTAGTCTGGTCCCCTGGGTCTGCTGTGCTCTCCTCCATGTGGGCCCCATACAGGGAATTCCATGTATTTATGCCAGTTGTAACCTTTTACTTTGTTTTCTTTTGCCAACAGCTTCATTGAAATACAATATGTCAGTTACGTTAAAGGGAACCAAATTTGTTAGTAACAGAATCACCAAATTGAAGTGAGGAACCAAATCCAAGTGTCCTTGCAAAAGAAAATGTGTTTTATCACCTCTCGATCCTTTCAGGCGTTCTGTTTTCATGTCTGCCAATCACTTCATTGTAATTCTTTTCAAGTGCTTTTCATAAACTTTTCTCACGCATCCTTATTGTTTCTTTTCCTCTTTCCCCCGCTTTTCCTCCTCCAGGAACCTTTACTGGACAGACTGGAACAGAGATAACCCCAAGATTGAAACTTCCTACATGGATGGCACGAACCGGAGGATCCTGGTGCAGGATGACCTGGGCTTGCCCAATGGACTGACCTTCGACGCGTTCTCATCTCAGCTCTGCTGGGTGGATGCAGGTGATGGAAAGCTGGACACTGTCCAGGGCGGGTCTCAATCTCCTAAGTCAGGGGTGGGCAAACTAGGGCCCTGAGGCCAAATCTAACCAGCCACCTGTTTGTATATAACCCAGAAGCTATGAATGGGTTTTACATTTTGAACTGGTACATTAAATGTATACTGGTACAAAGTTGTATAGATACCTGTGTACTGTCCTTGGTTTTCCCTCTTGGCCTGCAAAACCTGAAATAATTTACTGTCTAGTGCTTTAAGAAAAAGTTGGCCACCCTCGTGTTGTAAGTGGCACTGCACAGAGCCTGGAGTCACCCTGATACTGATAAGCAATTCGCAACTTACATTACTCTGCCCTGGCTCGTGCCTCCCCAGCAGAAGCAACACATGAGGAAGAGACAACTTCCCAGTTTGTAAGAGCAAGCCCCATGTGTTCTCTGGGATTTGTCATTGTAATGCTTAATTCCTCCCACTCGTGCCCTTATTATTCTTGTTTTTTCGGCACAAAGGGGCCATTTCTTGCGTGAACAATGAATGACTTGTTTCCACTCCACACAGGCACCAGTCGGGCGGAATGCCTGAACCCCAGTCAGCCCAGCAGACGCAAGGTTCTCGAAGGGCTTCAGTATCCTTTCGCTGTGACGAGCTACGGGAAGAATCTGTATTACACAGACTGGAAGATGTACGTCAACTCTAGCCGTGGGGGCTGCTTGGGCCTGCCCCTCCACCCACTGTCTCTGGGAGGCCAGGCCCTTCCCATCTGGCCTCTTGGCTTGACTTTTGAGCCTCCAGAAATGTCCCCTCTAGGGATGTCTCCTCTCCCTCATCCTTCTGGTTGTGAGGAGCCAAGAGAGGAGCATGAAGAAGGAGGGAGGACAAGGCCCTAGGGTACAGGAGGTGCCATTTATCATCCAGATGCTCCTGACTGTGTGGTTTCAAGTCTTTAAACCTGGACTTCCTCAGCACGTCTGCTCTTTCCCCAGGAGCTGGCCCAGGGTCACATGGCCGGTGGGCTCCATGTCCACTTCATGTCCCTGCTTCATTATAGTTGTCAAACTGCAATATTCCCACGGCCTCTTCTTGACCACCCCTTCCTGCCAAAGGAGGGATTAAACTAAGAAGACAACTGGCCAGAGGCGTCTGTCTAGAAAGCTCATTTCCTGCCTGGGATTTAGAGTGGGAGGGAAGACCTAGCTGGTCTTTATCCTTTTGTAAAAAGCCAGAGAAATGCAGGCTTGGCCCACCCCAGGAGAAGGAGGGGATGTCTAGGAAGCAAGCCCATCATGTCTGTTTATGGCCTCCAGTTTATCCTTAAAATGACAAGAGGCTGCCTTGTAGATACAAGTTCAAGCCATCAGATGTGTTTTCACCTTCTGCCCTTTGGTACTTTGTAGGAATTCCGTGGTTGCTCTCGATCTTGCAATTTCCAAGGAGACGGATGCTTTCCAACCCCACAAGCAGACCCGGCTGTATGGCATCACCACGGCCCTGTCCCAGTGTCCCCAAGGTAACTCTCCTGTGCCATTACTGTTGGGGTATTGGGGGCACCTGGAGGCTCAGAGCCCACACTATGGCCACTAGTAGCCTTGATTATGCCGTAAGAGAGATCCAGTCCTTTGCATCCAGGGTTTTCATTAGAAGGTGGACCAGTTAAATAAACAGAAAATATTAGGTCATGAAGTTGTCAGGATGAGGAAAAGCATTGAGTTTTGGGCTGGATATAAAAGTATAGGGTCTTCAGGTTCCAAATAGTCAGGTTAGAATATTACAATGTTAGGATCTCTGCTGCTTTAAAAGTCCATCCATTTGGCCTAACAGCAATAACAATAATTAATAATAAGAATTGCAAACATATGTGCAGCACTTACTATGAGCTATGAACTTTACATATATCAATTCACTTAGAGTTCTAAATATTTTGTATTCATTAGTTCATGTAATCCTCATAGCAACCCTATGAGGTAGGTACTATTATTATGTTCATTTCATAAATAAGCAAACTGAAGCAACTTGCTCCAAGTCACACAGCTCACAAGGGTGAGTCCAGGTAGCCTGGCCCTGGAGTCTGTGCTATGCTGCCTCTTGAAGGTCTCTCCCCTCACCCACTTTCCTTCTCAGCTTCACTCATCTTCTCCTGTCAGTGTGAAGCTGGGAGTGCAAGCTACATAAAAAGAACTTCACACTTTAAAATTCCAACTCCATGTTATGATCAGAGCTGGAGAACTTCCCCTGAGATCTGTTTAATAGCCTTAGTAGAAAATCTGCATAACCCCCAAGTTGGGAATCAGTGTTTGTGTCTGTCTGGTTTAATACTGATAAAACAAACAGTGGATCAGCTCAGCTGATTGCCTAGCACAGTGTCCCCACTCTCCTGAAGCCTTCCTAGCATGGCTTCAAGGAAACCAAAATTGGGATCACACACAAGAAGGAGCTCACTGTCTTAACTGGCTATGGAGTCAGGTCAGAGAGAGGGCTACTGAACTGATTTCTGCCTTTTCCAGGCCATAACTACTGCTCAGTGAATAATGGCGGCTGCACCCACCTCTGCTTGGCCACCCCAGGGAGCAGGACCTGCCGTTGCCCTGACAACACCCTGGGAGTTGACTGTATCGAACGGAAATGAAGACAAGAGTGCCTTATTTCCTTTCCAAGTATTTCACAGCAACACTCTACTTGAAGCAACTTGGTCCAGGTTGAAAAGTGTCCTCTGGCCACTAGGCCCAGACCCAGCCCAGCCTGAGCCCCAACAACTTTTCCCTCATTGTTCCCCAAAACATGCACCCTGGACTTCTCTAATAGAAAAGTCTCCACCCCCACACAAGGACGGAACCTTCCACCCCTCCCCCAACCCTCAGACAGACTTATACATCCCTGAGTGAGGATTACATGCCCATCTCAGTGTCCTAGGACCTTTTCCCAATACTAGCCCTCAGTGGTGAACAGAACCTCCCAAATTTGAGTTACACCCTTCCCTGTGGCCTTATGAGCTCAGCCTCGCTTTGAGGTACCCACCATCCTGTCAGCTCCTAGACATATGAGCCAGGGCCTGACTAGGAAAAGTTGGGAGTTAGGGAGGGAATTAGCATTCCTTAATATTTTGTTTTGGTGCTCTGAGTTTCTTCTTTATTGTAGTCCTATATTTTTACTCCTCAGTTCCTCACCATCGTCATCTTATCTAAGACCCCCATTATAAAGTTCATGCTCTGCTTTTTGATCAAAACCTACCCTGTCCTAGAGATATATGGGCATTTGGTGGATGATAATAAACAGCCCCTCCCAGATAGAATGTCAATATTTGAGCAGTAGGATATTGGCATTTGTTAGTTAAAGGCTTAAATCAAAAGAATGTCCAATGGTAGGAATTTCAAGGTGTAGTCAGATATTTGAGAATAGGGGATTGTTTTGATGTGCCTTAAATTGTACCAAAGATTACTAATTATTCCTCTTTGCCCAAAATACTTGCATCCAAGGTTCTAGTCTCTGTTGCTGTGTTGGTCTTCAGCCCCACTGCTGGCACCAATGTCCCTCCTTTTCATGGAGACCTATTTGAGGCACAGGATGGGGCTGCCTCCAGATGATTTCCCACCACAGTCCCTCACCTCTGGCCTCCACACTACAGAACCAATTTACACTCAACAATGACCTCACCCCTCCTTGGTTTCCCCCTCGATCTGTGGCCATTGTTGGATGTATTCTCATCTAACAACACAATCTGGAAAGACTGAATTGAATATTTATACTAGTGGTTCATATCCTTTATTGCTTAATGATCTAATTAAAAGGATCATTGCTACATTTCGTATTTATATTTCTATAATTTGTTTAGAAAACATCTCCTGACCATATCAGTAGCTGGTGTTATCTTTTTATCAACTGCTTCCCAGAGTCCTAAAACAATAGAAATTTTGGATTGAAAAGTTCAGCATAAGGAGTTTGAGTCAGTAAAGGATGGGATAAAGAAGTCGAGAAGAGTCAATGAAAAGTATCACAAAAAAGAGATTGATCAACAAGAGAAATAAAAAAGCCCAAGAGGAAGTGGGAGGGGAAGGAATTTAAGAACAGCAATAAGTAAAACTCTTCAGTAACTCCAAAAAGAAAATGGTACATTTTGCCAAAGACCACTTATACTTGAGAACATGGAAGAATTTGCCTGATACTCTCTTTGGGGAAGAGAGTCTCTCCTCTTTTCCTCAAACCCCAGTACCCTCAGCCTCTCCACCCGACCTTCTCCTGACTTCGTCCTCACTTGCTTCTGCAGTACATTGGAACCTGAATTGAAATAAAGTCTTTCCTTGAATAATTGGAGTCTGTCTTGAGAGGCAAATATAACCCCAAGAATCACAAGATTCAAGGACCATGTAGGTCTTTTACATAGCCCAACTCCATAAATCAGTCTCACTTTCTTTTTGTATTTATCATTTCATATTAAGCCCTCTATATCAAATGTTCATCATAATTTTGTATGATTTTTAAAACTTTTATTCATTTTATTAGATTTATTCTAAAATTTTAAATGGTAAATTCTTAAACTGTGGAAACCACTAAAGGTGCTTATTAACTGTTCTCCCAGATTTGTACAAGTATTGGAAGATTCCTTGAGTTTACAGCTGTACAAATAGTGTGGAAAATAAATTTTTTTTGTTAAAAAGAAAATCTTCCTCTATCTTTTTTGAATGAAGAGATTTAATGTTGGGAGGCTGATTCACGATAGACAGACAGACAACCACTTAATAATCTGCAAAACCTGTGGAACCCGGAAACTCTTATCTCAGTATTATGAGAGCTAGTATGTTTCTCAACCACAAAAAAACTTAAGGGTTGTAATTTACTTAAAAATGAGTAGGCTGGGTGCAGTGTCTCACACCTGTAATCCCAACACTTTGGGAGGCCAAGGTGGGTGGATCACTTGAGGC
Source organism: Rhinopithecus bieti (assembly GCF_001698545.2). Classification (NCBI taxonomy): domain Eukaryota; kingdom Metazoa; phylum Chordata; class Mammalia; order Primates; family Cercopithecidae; genus Rhinopithecus; species Rhinopithecus bieti. The sequence continues at coordinate 3,126,017 of NW_016824383.1, forward strand.
CAGGAGTTTGAGACCAGTTTGGGCAATACAGGGAGATTCCATCTCTACAAAACATCAAAAAAATAAAAAAAAATAAAAAAAAAATAAAAAATAAAAAATAAAAAAAATTAGCCGGGCATGGTGGCACACACCTGTCGTCCCAGATACTCAGGAGGCTGAGGTGGGAGGATTGTTTGAATCTGGGAGGCCGAGGCTGCAGTGAGCTATGATCGTGCCACTGCACTCCAACCTGGGCAACAGAGTGAGACCCTATATCAAAAATGTAAAAAATAAAATAAAAAATAAATTACAGATTTCAAGCCACTCTTTTTGATACTGTTTTCATTGAGAAAATATATTCTACAAGCAGGCAATAGAAAAAGTTTTCTGATTCAGCTCTGGAGATAAGCTGTGTTTTAATTCTTTTTTTACCTCCAGGAAGGGAGAAAGATGCTTTCCTGACACTGGCTATGGAGTGAGACCCCTGGTCTGTTTTAAGCTGCCACCAATAGGCAATGCCACTCATGCTGGCCCCTGGGTGGGATGAGAATGGCCTCTGACTTGGACAGAGTGAAGGAGCTCAGAAGTTACAGGAATGAGGTGTCCAGAGCTCAGTTGCTGCAGAGAAGGGAACTGGTACCATCAATGGAGCCAATATACAGCCTGCCAGTGTGAATTTCTTGAAAGAGACAACTTATATATGTTAGGGCTAAGACTTCTAGTGTTTTATTCTGGCTATAAAATATGATTACTCAAAGATGATATCAAGCTCCATGGTGGAGATAAGAAGCTCCAGGAATCTATCCCTCCATTAAAACAATTGAACTAGCAAGAGCTGTCTGATGCAACTATTTTGGAATTCGGGATCTTAGGGAACACTTGCCGCACCCAGGAGAAAGCTTGATGAGGAGGCTGGCAAGTTTTGGTCAAGTTCAGCTCTTCACTTAGTGTGGCTACCACCCGCCTTGCTCAGCCCAGGGCAGTCAGTTGTGGGGACAGCAGCTCAGGTTCTCAGTGTGGCTCGCTGGAGCCAGGTTGGACGATAAAGACCCCGTTTTCCAAAAACCAAGGTTGTGGGTTCTGATTACTGATTGCTGCTTTTGATCCTTGAGGGGCTAGCATATAGGGAAAACTTTTCACGCCCCTGGGTTTGTCACTCATTTCTTGGATAGGGTATCAAAAGCACCAGCAACAAAAGAGAAAAACAGGTAAGCCGGACTTCGCCAAAATGAACATTTTTGCATCAAAGGATACTATCAAGAGAGTAAAAAGACAACCCGTGGAATGGGAGAAAATATTTGCAAATTCTCTGTGATAAGGAATTAATATTCAGAATATAACTACATTTCAACAACAAAAAAGCAAACAATTTAAAAATGAGTAAAGGATGTGAGTAAACATTTATATGAAGAAGATATACAAATGGCCAATAAGTATATGAAAAGATACTCAATATCATTAGTCATTAGGTAAATGCAAATAAAAACCACAGTTTGCCGCCACTTTACAGCATTAGGATGGCTTTTATCAAAAACAAAAAAACAAAACCAGACAAGTGCTGGAGAGCATGTGGAAACCTAGAAACTTTGTCCATTGCTGATGGGAATGAAAAAAGACAGCTTGGTGGTTCCTCAAAAAGTTGAATATAGAATTACTCTATGATCCAGCAGTTCCACTCCTAGGAATATACCCAAAATAAGCGAAAACAAGGGCTGGAACAGATGCTTGTGTGCTGCTGTTCATTGCAATGTCATTCACTATAGCCAAAAGTTATGGAAACAACCGAAGTGTCCATCAACAGATGAATGGATGAACAAAATATGTTAGGTACATATAATGGAATATTACTGAGCCTAACAAATGAAATCCTCATACATGCTACAACATAGGTGAACCTTCAGAACATTATGCTGTGGGAAATAAGCCAGACACAAACTATCAAGCAATATATATGCTTCCATTTATATGAGGTATCTAGAATGGACCAATTCATGGAGACTGAAAGTAGATCAAAGGTTACCAGGGACTGTGGGGAGGTAGAATGGAGAATTATTGCTCAATGGCTACAGAATTCTTATTTGGGAAAATGAAATGTACTGGAAATAGATAGTGGTGATGGTTGCACAATATTGTGAATGTAATAAATGTCAGTGACTTGTACACTTAAAAATTATTAATGACCGGGTGTCGTGGCTTACACCTGTAATCCTAGCACTTTAGGAGGCCACAAGGTCAGGAGATCAAGACCATCCTGGCCAACCTGGTGAAACCTCATCTCTACTAAAATGTAAAAAATTAGCTGGGTGTGGTGGCACGTGCCTGTAGTCCCAGCTACTCGGGAGGCTGAAGTAGAGGAATCGCTTGAACCTGGGAGGCAGAGGTTGCAGTGAGCTGAGATCGTGCCACTGCACTCCAGCCTAGAAACAGAGCAAGATTCTGTCTCAAAAAAAAAAAAAAAAAAAAAAAAAAATTTCTTAAAAAAAAAAAAAAAAAAAAAAAAAAAAAGTGGCAAACTTCATGATACATACATATTTTACAATTTTTAAAATTAATAATGTAATATACCCCAAACCACTGCAGGTACACTTTGGGTGAATTACATAGCATGTGAATTGCTCACATGTGAATATCTCAATAAAGCTGTTTTGGGTGGGCACATCTGTATCTGTAAACATGGCTCACATCTGTAATCTCAGCACTTTAGGAGGCTGAGGCAGGAGGACAACTTGAGGCCAGTAATTTGAGACCAGCCTGGGTAATATGGTGAGACCCCCATCTCTACAAAAAACTTTAAAAAATTAGCCGAGTGTGGTGGCAAGTGCCGTCCCAGCTACTCGGGAGGCTGAGGCAGAAGGATTGCTTAAGCCCAGGAATTTGAGGTTAGAGTGAGCTGTGATCATGCTGCTGCACTCCAGCCTGGTCCACAGAGCAAGACCCTGTCAAATAAATAAATAAGCTGGTTGTTAAAAATCACTGTAATTAAAAACAAAAACTTGGATGCTCCTGGTTGGCAAAATGCTGATCCTTGTTGTGGCTGGCTGAATTCTAAAGATTTCAAGATTCTAATTTAGTACTGCTCTGAAGGGACTTTGCAGATGGAATTTAGATGACTAAGTAGCTGACGTTAAAACAGGGAAATTATCCTGGGTTATCCAGGCAGGCCCTTAAAAACAAAGGAGGGAGGCAGAAGAGTCAGAGAGATAAGGCAGAAACAGAAAGCAGGAGAGGAGAGGGTGAAGGGGGAGAAGGACTGTTTACACTTCCCTTTAGGTTATAGTTCACTAGGCACAGAGAAACCTTTAGGCTGAACTTAAAAATATGTACGAGCAGCTTTAGGATAAACTTGATTTAACAGGGAAAAACATGACTTTGCAAAATTCTTTTAGGGAGTGTTCTATCCACACATTTGAAGACCACAGTTCTGGAAAGTGAGGAAGACGGGGCCCAGAGCCCTCCCCAGCAGTGTCACTGCCCAGTTCTGGTTCTCAAGTTCCCTCCCCAGCAGTGTCACTGCCCAGCCCAAGGGCCAAAAAGGCTTGAAAACAGGCTCGAAGAGCGGCTTCCTGGTAGCTAGAAGCTCACGTGGGGACAGATGAGCTTAAATGGCAAGCCTGCCTGTGTGCTCTCCAGCCCCACTGATTCAGTTTAAATCTGGGCGGGTCTTCTCAGACAGTTCCAGAAGAGGCCACGTGAGGGCAGTAACAGCCTCTCAATGCCCGTTTTTGGGGAAAGAGCGAAGTGGGGGCGGAGCGCGGGGAGGGTCCCAGGCCTGGCTACCCAGATAACTTCCCCAAAAGAAGCCACGCTCAGGCCTTCCCATCGTCCCACTCAAGAGCTTTCTTCATATTGGTCAGTTGCCTAACCCGTTACGAAAAGAACTTCCCAATTATAGTCAAGACTCTGTCTAAATTCAGAGTTCCACCAAACAGCCCAGCACTTTTCCTCCCCAAGTCATCTCCTTACTCAGTAAACATTTGCAGACATTCATCACACGAGATCCCAGCCGTGGGCTCAGCATCGTACACCGAGGTAGGAATACACAGACGTATTGCTGAGTGTATTCTGTGTATGCAAAAGTGCATACGTCTCTTCATGGACCAGGTTCTGAGTGAATCTAAGAGGAGAACACGGAATAGCAGGCTAATTCCAGAAAATGCAGGGCCTTTGCAAGTAAGTGGGCGTCTAGTCACTAAGCAGATAGTAATAACAGGTGGTGCTAAATGATTGCTTCAAACCACTTTGTTAAGTGGATCAGAGAAGGGAGAAGGCTCAGAAGAGAGAGGGCAGCAAGAGGCTTTTATTAGCTAGATGCAAATGGGAAATGGGAAACTAACTCACGATAACCTTATGCAACAGAATTTTTTGTGCCCATTGAGTAAGTCAGGAAACTGAGGGTTAAGGAGGTGAGGTAACTTGGCAAAGGTCACGCCGTCAGAGCAAAGTCCAGCTCCAGATTTGGTTTACTCTAAATACCCTTCCTCACCCCCCTTTTTAAGAAATACCTTAAATAAAAATGTATTTGTACTTGATCTTACATTATTATTTATTTGTATTCAGCACATTTTCACTTAGAAAGTTGGAAAATAAAGGCACAAAAAAATAAATAACAGTAATTTCATTACTCGAGAATAGCCTCATCAATACAATCTTGTCCCAGAAATGTTGTAAACACACACACACACACGCACAATACTGTTACATATATTTTTGTAAGATATATATAACAAAAAATGTGATCCTGTTACACTTTTCAGTATTTTTGTTTTCCATTTAAATAAATGTGCATATGAACATTACTTTGAACAACTACATAATAGTATCATACTCTATTATATGAACAATAAACTCTCACCAATTCATTTACTCATGAACATTTAGGGTGTTCCTATGTGTTTTTTTGATGTGATAAATAACAATAATCACCTGCATACTGATATCAGTGTCTCAGTGTCTTTTTTTTTTTTTTTTTTTTGAGAGTCGTGCTCTGTTGCCCAGGCTGGAGTGCAGTGGCGTGATCTCGGCTCACTGCAGCCTCCACCTCCTGGATTCAAGCAATTCTCCTGCCTCAGCCTCCCAAGTAGCTGCGACCACAGGTGTGTGCCACCACATGCCCAGTCTTCTTGAGATTCTCTCTCTCCGGTTCTGTGATAGGAGGAAGAAGCCACATGAAGAGGCCATGTGCCTGGGATGGCAGCTCCAGCTGTAGTCTCAGCCTACAGCAGACATCAGTCTCTAGACATGCAAACAAAGAGACCTCCTGGGTGACTCCAGCCCAAGCCACTGTCTGACAGCAATCTCACAAGAACGGTCCAGGAGGCCCCAGTCAATTTCAGACCATGAGAGAGAAAACAGGCTGAGCAGCCCTAATCCAAAACTTATAAAATCTGAAATACTCCAGATTTCAAAACTCTTCGAGTGCTGACATGATGCTCAAAGGTCATGCTCAAAGGAAATGAATACTGGCGCATTTTGGATTTCTGATTTTTGGATCAGGGATGCTCAACTGGTGAATACAACGCAAATATTCCAAAAATTTTTTAAAAATGCAAAATCCAGAACATTTCTGTTCCCAAGCATTTTGGCTGTTTTTTTCATAGGTAATTGGGGTACAGGTGGTATTTGGTTACATGAGTAAGTTATTTAGTGGTGGTTTGTGGGATTTTGGTGCACTCATCACCCAAGCAGTATACACTGTACCCTATTTGTAGTCTCTTATCCCTCACCCCTCTCCCACCCTTCCTCCCAAGTCCTCAGACCCATTGCATCATTCTTACGCCTTTAAATCCTCATAGCTTAGCTCCTACATATCAGTGAGAACATATGATGTTTGGTTTTCCATTCCTGAGTTACTTCACTTAGAGTAATCATCTCCAGTCTCATCCAGATCACTGTGAATGCCATTAATTCATTCCTTTTTTTGGCTGAGTAGTATTCCATCAGATAGATAGATAGATAGAGATAGAAAGATAGATAGATAAATACATAGATACATAGATATCTCAGTTTCTTTATCCACTTGATTGGTGGGTATTTGGGTTGCCTCCCAAGTTCAAGCAGTTCTCCTGCCTTGGCCTCCCAAATAGCTGGGATTACAGGCCTGCACCATCACGCCTGGCTAATTTTCATATTTTTAGTAGAGATGGGGGTTTCACCATTTTGGCCAGGCTGGTTTCGAACTCCTGACCTCAGGTCATCCACCCGTCTCGGCCTCCCAAAGTGCTTGGATTACAGGCTTGTGCCACTGCACCCGGTCCCAGTTCTTACATGAACAACAACAAAAATATCTATATGCTAGAGAAGCAAGGATTCATGGAAAACAAAATAAAATGCAACAGCTTTTTTAACTCATTGAAAACCTTAGACTATGAAAATCTTAGACTATGAAATCATATCATTAGGCAATGTGAGTAAAAGGATTTATACATCATTAGGTAATCTCCTGAAGTAAAACATCCTCTCTGAGTTTCAAATATATGCACCCATCCGTGACAAGCTGTGGACAGTAATAGGTATTTCCATCTATGATAAATTGTTCCAATTGTTTGACAAAAGTTATTTCATGAGACTGTTACAATAGGTAGCTAGTCAGACACAAGCAGGGCAGGAGAGGGCCCCCTACACACACCAGGAATGTCAGGCTACCACTGGGTGATGGTCAGGCAATTGTTAACTATCTAAAATCATAATTGGTTGTAGCCAGTGCCAGGGAAATGTTGTCTCCCAATAGATAGCAAATACCTGAAACTGGGGGTCAGCAGCTTCCCGATAAAATCTGAGCAACTGGGCGAGTAGGCTAAGCTTGCACACTAAGAGGCAAATCGGTGGAGTTTAACTGGTATATGACCTTCCTCTAGAAACACTTGACTGGTAAGGAAAGAGGGCCTCAAGTGAGCTTGTGCACAATTCTGGTAAATGCACTGCACATGAGGCCCCTCCCAAGCACTGGCAGGCCACTGCGCATGTGGACAGCCCAACCAAGGGCAGAATCAGGGGAGAAGGACTGTAAGCCCCTGGAAGCACGCAGAAGTATTAAACCCCAAGTCAAAGGCCAAACAATGCACTTGGTCTCTCAAGCCGCCCTCTCGGCCGTCTTCCAAGTGTACTTAACTTCCCTTCACTCCTATCCTAAAACTTTTCAAGACATTTTCACTCCAGCTCTAAACTTGCATTGGTCTCTCCTTCTGCCTTATGTCCCTTGGTCGAATTCTCTCTTCTGAAGAGGCAAGAATCGAGGTTGCTGCCGACCTGTATGGATTTGCCACCGGTAACAAGATCTCAGAACATTGGAAAAATCGATGCAAAAACAAAAGGCTAGCACTGATTGCAACACTCTAAAATAATGACCACCATTTAGTCTTTGGTAACATTAAAGTCAATCTCATTTATAAATACATTTTTTAAAGTAAATAATCTCTTGAAGGATAACGTACATACTGAAAAGCGCACAACTCTTAAGAGTACCTACAGCTCAAGGCATTTTACCAAAGTCAATGCCACTGTAGAGAGTCACTTTTGACGGTAAACAAGAATCTGGGGGAGAAAGAGGTTGTCAGCACTAAAGTGACATCCAACTCATCAGGGACTTTTCTCACTGTGATTACCAACAAGACCAGCGGTGCCAATAGACGCAATTGCAGAGGAGCTTTTGGGGACATAGCATCAGGTGCACTTGGTGGTGTCTGATAACCACAACTTTGCTGTTCTGAATAAGGCAAATGGGCCAAGGGTCAAAAAGATAGATGGGTTATACTCCTTTGATGTCACCTGTATTAATATAGTGCCAGTCTTAGTATTTGATAGGGTGCTGAGGGAATGGGGAGGAATCTTAATAAGGATTCTAAATGTGATTAGCTCTTAGAAACCTGGAGTTACATTTTGTTGGTTGCTTTGGTCAAGCAAAATAAAGGATAATATATAACTTTTGTAGGTACCCTCTTGCCCCTCCTCCCAGCCTGTTTCCACCCCTCTTTCCCCACCTCCTCATCCCCCATGAAATAAACATCATAGTAGCACCCAGCTGTGAGGACATCTCAAACTTTCCATCCAAATGCTCTTTAGGGCAGAAGAGCTGAATTGTACCCCGTTAGGGAGGGGACAGTGGAGGGGAGGTGTAGGAGGGTACCTGTGGAAGCTGTGGGGACATATCAAAAGCTAGATATTCTTGTGACTTGTTGTGGTTTATCTTTTAAAAATCTCCACGAATCTTGCATTAAACTCTGTAGTAATATAAAGTTTCAAATGTCCCATTTTAACTCCTTAACTATCTGTCATGGTGAAACCTCCAGCTTTGTTCCTTTTGCTGAAGATTGCTTTGGCTATCCAGGGTCTTTTGCATTTCCACGTGAATTTTAAGATGGTTTACTCCCACTTCTGTGAAGAACATCACTGGTATTTTGATAGGGATTGCATTGACTCTCTAGACCTCTGGGTAACATGGACATTTAAACACTATTAATACTTCCAATCCATGAATATGGGATAGCTTTCCATTTATTTGTGTTAATTCTCTGTTATGGGTTGACTTGTGTTCCCCCAAAAAAATATTTTGAAGCCCTAACCCCAGTACCTCAGAATGTCATATTTGGAATTAAGATGTTCGCAGATGTAGCTGAGTTAAGATGAGGTCATTAGGATGGACCTTAATACAATATGACGGGTGTCCTTATTAAAAGGGGAAATTTGGATACAGACACACACGCATACACACACACAAAGAGAGAGAGAACGTCATATGATGATAAAGGCAGAGATCAGGGTAATACAATCACAAGCCAAGGAACACCAAAGATTGCCAGCAAACCACCAGAAGCCAGGAGAGAGAATGGAATAGATTCTCCCCCCATCCCTTGGAAGGAACCAACCCTGCCAACACCTTGATCTTAGACTTCTAGTCTCAGAACCGTGAGACAACAAACTTCTGTTGTTTAAGCCACCCAGTTTGTGGTACTTTGTTATGGAGGCCCTAGAAGCCTAATGTACTATTCAATAAAATTGACCCTTAAGGGAGATGCACCACAGTTTCATGTCCCTCCGTTCCTACTCCAGCTGATCGGGCACCCTGGGAGACCAGAGTGGAGCTGCATGGATTTTCAAGAGGTTGAGCAAATGCACATGAAGGCACTTTATAAATTCTTAAATAACACAAGAATGCCGGTCGTTGCTATGAAGTGGAAAGGAAGGCAAAGGGGCTTCTGGGACATGGTGATGTCAACTGAGTCAAGAAGACTGATTGATTTAGAAATCTATCAGGGCGCTCAGAGAGATTCACCGATGTCTCAGTCAGTTCGTAGGTGTAGAAAGTGTAGATAATTGCTTCTTTAATTGTTCCTAGTAAATGGGTTCAAAACGCAGAACGTTTCCAGGTGTAATTCATATAGATGCAGTTTAGAAGAACTTTGATTGAAACCACCTTTGAAAAATCATAACTGAGGAAATTATGACCGTCAAAGATCAGACTTAACCGGCTCCATCTTGCTTCTAACCTTTATGCTGTCCTTGTTCATTCCTGGGCATAGACCAAAGTAACTTTGGAAATGAATTCAGTTCTTGGTTTGACCCTGAAACAAAATTGATAATAGCCTTTTCCTAAAAAGATCCCCTTCTTGCCTGGGGACGAGCCTGCCTTTGCAGGACTAACAAATTAGCTACAAGATTAGAAATTACGGTTTAGGGGTCATGCAGCCTCTGGTTCCAGGAGTCTGAACCTCCCCAGATTGCTTCTGGGGATAACTTCACTATTGTAAAACTTTAGATCAATGCTTGAGATATTTTGCAGACCCTGCAAAATCACCTAGCTGACACCACATAGATCTGTAATCTGGCTCAACCAGTTCTGCCATTCCACCCAGGAACAGAAGACAGGAAGAAAAACTCGCTTCAACCCCCCATGATTCCATCTCCAACCTGAGCAATCAGCACTCCTCACTTCCAAGCCCCTTCCCGCCAAATTCATCTTTAAAAACTCCAATCCCTGAATGCCCGGGGAGACTGATGTGAGTAATAATTAAACCCCAGTCTCCTGCACAGCTGGCTCAGCCTGAATTACTCTTTCTCCATTGGATTTCCCTGTCTTGATAAATCAGCTCTGTATAGGCAGTGTGCAAGGTGAACCCCTTGGACATTACACTAGCATTTTATTCTATTTCATTCTATTCTAATCTAAGGTCATTATTAATTTTCCAAGCCCACCATAGTACTTGGACACCGTGTCTCCATGGTGCTACTCTTCTAAATGTAATCCTGGTATATCAATTTTAAAGAAAATGTTTGGGATGAAAATAGAATACTTGGAAATTCTAACACTGTCAACCACCAGAGGCCCATAATAAGCAGAGGGTACCTGTTAGGCAAAACAATTAGCACTTATGTTTAAATGGCAAGCCGGCCAGGCGTGTTGGCTCAAGCCTGTAATCCCAGCACTTTGGGAGGCCAAGACGGGAGTATCACGAGGTCAGGAGATCGAGACCATCCTGCCTAACACAGTGAAAACACGTCTCTACTGAAAATACAAAAAAAATTAGCCAGGCGTGGTGGCGGGCACCTTGCAGTCCCAGTCTACTCAGGGAGGGCTGAGCCAGCTGAGAACGGGTGAAACCTGGGAGCGACGTTAGCCTATGCAGTGAGCTGAGATCGCGGCCACGCCTCAGCGCTTGGGCGACAGAGCGAGACTCTTCTCAAAAAAAAAAAAAAAAAAAAAAAAAAAAAAATAGGTATAGTTATACTTATATATATTATATATGGCCAAGCAGGAAGATTAATTAATGTAGTTTATTCGTTTATTTTGTGTTTCTTTCCTTGTTTCAGGTTTTACAGTCTTCACTGTCTAGTGTAAACATGCTGGGAGGCAAGTTCAGAGCCGTGGTTTCCAATACTTATTTCTTTTTGTTTTTTTTTTTTTTTTAGACGGCAGTCTCGCTCTGTGCCCCAGGCTGGAGTGCAGTGGCCGGATTCCAACTCATGCAAGCTCCGCCCCTGGGTTCATGCCATTCTCCCACCTCAGCCTCCTGAGTAGCTGGGACTACAGGTGCCTGCCACCTCGCCCGGCTAGTGTTTTTGTATTTTTTAGTAGAGATGGGGTTTCACCACATTAGCCAGGATGGTCTCGATCTCCTGACCTCGTGATCCGCCCGTCTCAGCCTCCCAAAGTGCTGGGATTACAGGCCACTGCGCCCGGCTCCAATACTTTCAAGTAGATTTTCTTTTTTATGTTTTAATTAATATATAATAGCTGTACATTGATTTCTTTTTTAATTTCAAAATATGTTTCAGGATCCTCTTAAAATAATTGTATTTTGAGGACATTCTCATTGAGAAGAGAGATAGTAATGAAATGGTAACTATGAATCAAATAGCTCTTCTAAAGAAAGTTCCCTATTATCAAACAGAACAGCTTCTAGGGTTACTGCAAAAGGGTTATGCGCATAACTGCCTGACATGCGACTCAGTCATTATAGGCAAGACTTGGTGAATATTCGAGGTCCAAGTCCCCTTGCAATAGCATCAAAGAAGAGCCCAAGATTGAGGACCCTTCACCAAGGAAACTGAATTGGTTAGAGCAGGCTTTTATTACAGCCCTGATAGTAGCAGCCGTGGATCTAATGAAGACAGCCCTGGACAAGGCCTCTTGACTTGGCCACTTCCTAGCAGCATGTCTAATCTCATGCGGCCTCACTTTCCTCTTCTGAAGAACACCTCACAGGACAGTCATCTAAAGGAGGTGAGGCTCACACACAATACTGGACAGACAAGAAATAGGTGGCTCATGCCTGTAATCCCAGCACCTTGGGAGGTTGAGGTGGGAGGATTGTTTGAGCCCAGGAGTTTGGGACCAGCCTGGGCAACATAGTGAGACCCTATCTCTACAAAAAATCTAAAAATTAGCAAGGCATGGTGACTTACGTCTGTAGTCCTAGCTACTAGGGAGGCTGAGGTAAGAGGATGGCTTAATCAGAGGCTGAGGTGGGAGAATGACTTGAGCCTAGCAGTTTGAGGCTGCAGCAAGCTATGATTGTGCCACTGCACTCTAGCCTGGGTGCAAAAGAAAACAAACAAACAAACAAACAAAAAATATATATATATGCATGCATTTCCCCCTTATATGGGAGTATCCAATCTTTTGGCTTCCCTGGGCCACATCGGAAGAAGAATCGTCTTGGGCCACACACAAAATACGCTAACACTGATGTATTGCAAAACAATCTTATAATGTTTTAAGAAAGTTTACGAATTTGCATTGGGCCACATTCAAAGCCATCCTGGGCCACACGTGGCCTGCAGGTTACAGGTTGGACAAGCTTGCATTGAAAGAATCAAGTTGGGTGGTAATGGGGTAAGATTTCCCCATATTGCCAATTGTAGAACCTCGAAAATGGGAAGTTGCCTGGTTCAGCTTCACAACTGTAGTGACTATGGAGTAACTGCATCCTCCTGAGGATGCATCTTGCAGGAATGAGGGCAGAGGAGGAAGTTGCACACGAGCACAGGCACACATGCACCTGATGAAACACACCTGTATCTGTCATTCCCCGGGGCTGAGTGGAGCTGCTGCCCAAGACTAGGCTGCAAGCTGTTCCTCTGGGGTACATGGAACCACTTACCCCATCTCCAGAGCCACACACCCAGGACTGCTGCAGGCCCTGCAGCAGTTCCTGTTTGGGGATGAAGGTAGCCTGTGAAAGGGACAAAGAGGAAGCTGTGGCTGCAACAGTGAGAGCATGGTGTGGGGGGCCCGCTGCCCTTTGCCATCTGGTAATGGGATTCTCCCAGGCACCCATGCAATTGGTTCAGCAGGAGACAGAACGCTCCCTAGGGGAGACCATGGAGTGGGTGAGATCTTCATGCTGATTCTCCTCCTCCCTTCTCCTGTTTTTGTCCCTTACCCAACAACCTTCCCTGTCCCCTCCACACCCCACCCTTCCCTCCACTGGGGTGCTTGTTTTTGAGTTGGAGTCTCGCTTTGTTACCCAGGCTGGAGTGCGGTGGCGTGATCATAGCTTACTGCAGCCTTGAATTCCTGGGATCAAACAATCCTCCAACCTCATTCCCTCGAGTCACTGAGACTACAGGCACAGACCAGTATGCCTAAGTATTTTTTTTTTTTTTCCTAACTTTTGTAGAGACAGGGTCTCCCTATGTTGCCCACACTGCATTGAAATGACCACCTCCCAAACTGGCCTGTGAGTGTTTTGAAGGTAGGGACTCTTCTCACTGATCTTTGCTTTCCTGATACCTAGAATCATACTGGGTACACATCAGGCACCTCATAATTATCGGTTGGATGAATAGAAGGATGGAGCTAAAGCAATGAAGGCTGACATACTTCCACCCAAAACAAATGTGCCTCCAGCCCAGCCTCTCTCCCATTGCCTAGATGTGGCCTCACATCTCAGTCTGCTTTCCAGTGAGTGTGTTCCTTTGCACACACACAAGCACACCGTGGGAGACACCGCTGTTGTCCTCACTGGTCCTCCTCAACATCCAAATGCATAGCAGCCTATGAGAACAAGACAAGCCACAGGCCAGGAGAAAATATTTGCAAAACATATATCTGATGACTGATGTCCAAAATATGCAAAGACCTCTTATACTCAACAATAAGAAAAGAGATGGCCTAATTAGAAAATGAGTAAAAGACCTGAACAGATACCTCACCAAAAAAGATATACAGATGGCAAATAAGCATAGGTAAAGAGGCTTAACATCAAATGTCATTCGGAAATTATGAATGAAGTCAACAGTGAGATACAACTGCATACCTATTAGAATAGCTCAGATTCAAAACACTGAGAATGCTGAACATGCTGAGAAAGCGTGAACCCTGAGAACTTGCTGGTTAGGATGGGAGCCACAGAAACGCTCATTCACTGCTGATGGGAACGCAGCATGGTGCAGCCGCTTTGGAGTACGGTGTGACCATTTCCTGCAAAGCTGAATGCAGTCTTGCCATAAGATCCAGCAAGCATACTCCTTGGTATTTACTCAAATGAGTTAAAAACTTACTCTACACAAAAACCTGCACGCAGATGTTTATAGCAGCTTTATTCATAATTACCAAAACCTGCAAACAACCAAGATGTCTTCAAGTAGGTGAAAGGATAAATAAACCATGGAACACCCAGACAATGGCATGTTGTTTAGGGCTAAGACGAAATGAGCTACTGAGCTCTGAAAAGACATGGAAGAAACTTACATGCGTATTACTAAGTGAAAGAAGCTGATCTGAAAAGGCTACATGCTATATAATTCCACTCGATGACACTGGAAAAGGCAAAACAATAGAGACAGTTAAAAAAAAAAAATCTGCGGTTTGGGGTTGAGGTGGTGTGGGGAAGGGATGACTAGTGGAGCAGAGGGGATTTTTCGGGCAGTGAAACGATCCTGTGTGATACTTCAGTGATGGCTGCATGCCATGATGCATTTGTCTAAACCCATAGAATGTGTAACACCAAGGGGGAGCCCTAATGCAAACTACCGTCATTAGTTAATAATAGTGTATCAATATGGGCTCATTGATTTGAAAATATAAACAACACAAATGTAAGATAATAATAGGGGCTAAGGAATATATGGAGAACTCTCTGTACTTCCTGCTTGATATTTTCTGTCAGCACAAAATAGTTCAAAAAATTAAGTCTGGGCTGGCTGCAGTGGCTCATGCCTGTAATCCTAGCACTTTGGGAGGCCAAGGCGGGCAGATCGCCTGAGCTCAGGAGTTCAAGACCAGCCTGGCCATATTGGTGAAACCCCACCTCTACTCAAATACAAAAATTAGCCGGACATGATGGCAGGTGCCTGTAATCCCAGCTACTTGGAAAGCTGAGACAGGAAAATCTCAGTGGCCGAGATCACGCCACTGCACTCCAGCCTGGGTGGCTAAGCGAGACTCTGTCTCAAAAAAATACATAAATACAAATGAATAAATAAAGTCTGTTAAAGAGAAAGAGCAAGCAGCTCCTGCTAACTTATTATTTGGCCTATAAACACATCGGGTTATTCACAATAAATACAAATAAATAAATAAATAAATACAAATAAATAAATAAATAATAAATACAGATAAATAAAGAAAGTCTGTTAAAGAGAAAGAGCGAGCAGCTCCTGCCAACTTACTGTATGGCCTATAAACACATCAGGTTATTCACAATAACATGCTGCTGCTGTGATTGTTAGCATCAAATATTTGCACATCAAGGGTCTTCCCTGTGCCCTGGGACACACAGGGGTGAGAGCAGAGAGGTGCAGCAGGTTAGTCTGGTGGGACCTTCATTTCCAACCCACTCTTTTCAGTCTGGTCAGCTCGGGGTCTGCTCCTGGTCCTGTCGTTGCCCCTGACAAGGAGGCTACAGCAATACCATGGACTTACCAGTCCCATTCTAAACCACTTGAATCTCTTAGCAAACCAGGTGATTGTTTACAGCAGCTCCTGCTCCCGCCTGAATGCGTCTCCTTCACCTTCTCTGGGGCTTGTCCAAGCCCTGCTCTGTGACCTCAGCTAATCCACCTGCCTTGGCCTCCCAAGGTTCTGGGATTATAGGCGTGAGCCACTGCACTTGGCCAACTGTCCTTAAATATTTAAAACACAGTGAAATAAAACACAAAATCAAAGGTTTTGTTTTGGGGCTGGAAATAAAAGAGCTGGAATTACTGAAGATGCAGGATGGAGCTGGTCCCCAGGGTCCCCAGACCATGCAGAGGACTGCACCAGACATATTAATTCACTCAGGCTGCCATAACAAAATACCTCCGACTGGGAAGCTGAAACAACAGAAATGTATTCTCCCACAGCCCTGAGGCTGGAAGTCTAAAATCAAGGTGTCTGCAGGGTCAGCTCCTCCTGAGGGTGTGATGGGGAATCTGTTCCAGGCCTCTGTCCTTGGCGTGTCGATGGCCGTCTTTATCTTCACATGATATTCTCCCTGTATGCTGTTTGTCTCCAAATTTCACCCCCCCTTTTAAAATAGGGTACCAGTCATATTGGATTAAGGTCCACCCTTAAGAGTTCATTCCAACTTGATTATCTCTACAAAGACCGTATCTCCAAAGAAGGTCACATTCTGAGGTCCTTGGGGTTGGGACTTCAATATGGGAATTTGGGGTGGGGAAGCAACGTAATTCAACCCCTAACACCCAAGCATCCAAAGGCTGCTGGTAGAAGCTCTTACAGGGAAGGAAACACCAAGTTGCCAGCATCCTGGGAAATGCAAAGAGCACAGAACCTCTCTGGTAACCTCAAGAAAAGAGTTGTGGGAGTTCCAGTACAGTCAGGAGAGCAGAGCTCAGGGCCACTGGCTCAGAAGGCTCCTGGCTCTCGGCGATGGGCGGGGCTCGCTCTGCCTCCTGTCACTCAGCTCTCCTTCCCTCTTCTTCTACACTGCCTGGCTCCCCACGGGTTTCTGCCCCAAGTCTTACCTCCTTGAGTCAGCTGTCCATCCCTTTGGCCCACTGCACAATGGCTGGGGTTGGGAGGGAAGCAGGAGGAGAGTTATGGAACAAAGCGTGGCTGCTCCGGCCAAGGGGCCACAGCGGGCAACACGTGGCAGCCAGACAATTGGCCAGTGTGGCCAGCGTCCCCGACAGACATACTAAAGCTGCTCCCAGGGGCAGCCCTGGGAAGGTTGGTAATGGCTATTGTAAATCGGTTGCTTTGAAGTGATTGACTGCATTGTACATCAGTGGGAATTGTGGATTTAATTGGCCAACACCTGCCATGCAAAAGCCATCTTAGAATAAGCTACTTTTCCTTGTGAGTATGAGTGTGGGTCTCTGAGAAGAAACCGTATTCCTGCATCAAGCCTTCACACTCCTGCCGAGAGCCAGTTTGGGGACCCAGGGGTGGTGGCAGTGTTGGCCACTGTTTCCAGGGCTTCTTTAAAAGGAAAACAGGCTGGGAGTGGTGACACACACTTGTAATCTCAGCACATTGGGAGGCTGAGGCAGACAGATCGCTTGAGCCTGGGAGTTTAAGAGTAGCCTGGGCAACATGGCAAAATCCCATTTCTACCAAACAAACAAACAAACAAACAAACAAAAACCACAAAAATTAGCCAGGCGTAGTGGTGCACACCTGTAGTCCCAACTACTCAGGGGGATGAGGAAGGAGGATTGCCTGAGCCCAGGAGGTCAAGGCTGCAGTGAGCTGATGGTGCCACTGCACTCCAGCCTGGGTGACAGAGTGAGACACTGTCTCAAAATAAAAAAAGGGAAAGCAGATGGGCCACAGGTCTAGGTGTATCCACCCAGCAGGGTGGGAGTCCTCAGTGCTGCTGGCAGGTTCCTGAATCACATCTACATTATCACTGAACAGAGCTAAATAAATGAAATGACACTGAGGGCCTGAAAGAAAGCCTGGCTGAGGCCAGGCACAGTGGCTCAAGGCCGGGCACGGTGGCTCACGCCTGTAATCCCAGCACTTTGGGAGGCCGAGGCAGGTGGATCACCTGAGGGCAGGAGTTTGAGACCAGTCTGGACAACATGGAGAAACCACTCCGTCTCTACTGAAAACACAAAAATTAGCTGGTCATGGTGGCACACACCTGTAAGCTGCTACTCGGGAGGCTGAGGCAGGAGAATCACTTGAACCCAGGAGGCGGAGGTTACAGTGAGCCGTTATCGCACCATTTGCATTCCAGCCTGGGTGACAAAAGCAAAATTCTGTCTGAAGGAAGGAAGGAAGGAAGGAAGGAAGGAAAGAAAGAAAGAAAAAAGGAAAGAAAGAAAGAAAGNGAAAACACAAAAATTAGCTGGTCATGGTGGCACACACCTGTAAGCTGCTACTCGGGAGGCTGAGGCAGGAGAATCACTTGAACCCAGGAGGCGGAGGTTACAGTGAGCCGTTATCGCACCATTTGCATTCCAGCCTGGGTGACAAAAGCAAAATTCTGTCTGAAGGAAGGAAGGAAGGAAGGAAGGAAGGAAGGAAGGAAGGAAGGAAGGAAGGAAGGAAGGAAGGAAGGAAAGAAAGAAAGAAAGAAAGAAAGAAAGAAAGAAAGAAAGAAAGAAAGAAAGAAGGAAAGAAAGAAAGAAAGAAAGTCTGACCGATCTTTGGATTTAAGAACTTGTTCTGGTGAGTGGGCACAGAGGGAACAGCGTGGTTCACGAAGGGGTTTATTTTGCTTGGCAGACATGATGGCCCTGGGTATCAACAGGTGGGTGTGCTCATTTGCAAATGAGACTTCCTGCCCAAGGGTAAGCCAACTTATGTTATTTTAGGATAATTCTATTTAATTAATATAAATATTGTATACCTCACCTCTTTCCAAAATGTATTTGAGACAGCAACCTGTATCTTAAAGGAACTTGCTGTTCTGTATGATAAGGAGTTCTGTATTCTGGAACACTTGACCAAAAGAGTTTGAAACATTTTCACATTAGGTTCCTTTGACCCTGGCCTGAAAGGGAAAGTGGTAAATGAAAGGAAACAGGGCTTAAGCAAAACAAACTTAGAGAGAGGACTTGGAGAGCCTGAAGAGCTGGGGAGGGAAGGGCTGCCTTGGGCATCTCTCCCAGGTAGACTGCGTGACTGCGGGGAAAGATTAGATCATGGAACTCCCCCTGTACAGGCCAGAAGCTGGACATCAGTGTCAAAGTCCATTGTTTAGCAGTGTTTTCACCTGCTTTTGTGATCATCCTAGCTACGAGCTTAGTGGTTTGGGACTCCGAGTCCTAAGCTCTTCCCGCCATTGCTATACCCCAGTGATACCACTGCAGAATAATAACCTCTATTTGAAAAAGCAAGCAGTTGTCAGTCATGCATTTCATTTTTATAGAACGTTTTCACACAAGCAAAGAAGAAACTGATATCCTCCCCCAGCGCCAATGTATCATCAGCTCACTTGTTAACAAGTCCTTTAAAAATGTAAAAAGACTACCTTCTTAGTGAGTTGGCAATTTTAGCAAGGGCTTAACTAGTGATTAGACTCCCTTTGCCATGTTGTTTTATTCATTTGCTACTCAAAGATTCACCCAGGGCTTATACAGGACTGACACAACTTTCCAGCTATTAAATTCCCCATAAGTTGTATTGTTAACTTTACAAGAATACAAGAATGCACCCACATGTCCTTGCTGTGCAGAGCCGGTGGAATCTGACTCCGTAGGTCTACAGGAGCCACTTAGGGGAGAGCCGCAGCCCCTACTTGGCAAACACAGCATCAGTGGGAAGGTTCACAAGGTCAGGGAGGAAGATCAATCATCCTTGCTGTAAAGTTCTCCATGGACTAGGCGCTGGTGGCTCACACTTGTAATCCCAGCACTTTGGGAGACCAAGGCAGGGGGATTGCTTGAGGCCAGGAATTGAGACAAACCTGGGCAACATAGAGACCTTCCATCTCTTAAAAAAAAAAAAAAATTTTAATTAGCCAAGTGTGGTGGCACATGCTTGTAGTCCCAGCTACTTGAGAGGCTAAAGCAGGAGGATCACTGGAGCCCAGGACTTTGAGTCTGCAGTGAGGTATGAGTCCACCACTGCACTCCAGCCTGGGTGACAGAGCAAGACACCGTCTCTAAAAAAAGAAAATTCTTGGCCAGGTGCAGTAGCTCACGCCTGTAATCCCAGCACTTTGGGAGGCCGAATAGGGCGGATCATGAGGTCAGGAGTTCGAGACCAGCCTGACCAACATGGTGAAATCCTGTCTCTACTAAAAATACAAAATTATCCAGGCGTGGTGGCGCATGCCTGTAATCCCAGCTACTCAGGAGGCTGAGGCAGGAGAATCGCTTGAACCCGGGAGGCAGAGGTTGTGGTGAGCCAAGATCAAACCATTGCACTCCAGCCTGGGCAACAGAGTGAGACTCTGTCTCAAAAAAAAAAAAAAAAAGAAAAAGAAAGAAAAAGAAAATCCCCTATTGAGCAACCTCTCTGTTCCAGACACTGTGTCAGGCATCATGGAGGAGGCAGAGACTGCAACTTGGTCCCTGTCTACTTAGGTCAAGGAGGAAAGCATGAGGACTTAAATGTAAACACGAGGCAGAGGAGCATGCTAACCGTAGGGCTCTGCCAACACAGAAAAATCCGTGACTTTTCCAAGGTTGAATTCCAGTGAGGTAGTTTGTCCAGCAACTGTACATTGTCATCTTTTGTTTGTTTTTGTTTGTTTGTTTGAGAAAGTCTCACTCTGTCACCAAGGCTGGAGTGTAGTGGTGCGATCACAGCTCACTGCAGCTCTCAACCTCCCAGACTCAGGTGGTCCCTCTTACCTCAGCCTCCCAGGTAGCTGGGACTACAGGCACGCATCACCATCCCCAGCTAATTTTTTGTATATTTAGTAGACACAGGGTTTCACCATGTTGCCCAGGCTGATCTCAAACTCCTGGGCTCAAGCAATCCTCCCACCTCGGCCTCCCTAAGTGCTGGGATTGCAGATGTGAACCACCATGCTTGGCCTACATTGTCATTTATAATGCACATTCCAGCCCTGGCTCTTCATCCCTTCTCTATAAACAGCAAACCACAGCCCTGTTGGAAGTTATCACGGGAAAGCAGCTAGCAGAGTGTGGGGCCTCAATTGTGTGCCCTTTAAAGAACCTCCACTTATTAACCTCAAACATGAGGTTATTACTGAAAAGGAGAAGACGGACTGCCTGCTTTAACCGAGGGTTTTGTTTGCAGGACTCTCGTCTGGCAGCTGCAATCAGTAACCAAGACCTGGTTCTAGAGGGCAGTAGTGACACACTCATTCCAAACTGCAGACAGTTGACAATTACCAAACCCAGGGCTCAGCCCTTTCAGAAGGACACAGTGGGCAGCATAGAAATAGAAGATGAGTCGAGTCCACTCTGCCGTTTGCTGGTCACGAAATTACCAGATGATGCACTGAAATGGAGCGTCAAACCCAGGCGAACAGGGGGAGCTTGGAGTAGGAGACTTCATGCTTCACCTGGTCATAGAAGGTGGGGAGTCCCTAGCCTGGCCATGGGGTCATGAAAGCTTGTGCAAGGAACACTGTGTGAAACGTTATGCAAAACTCTTCCCCTAAATGAAATGCTGCAAAGGACTTCTCTCCACACAGCAAATAGAACTAAACCTAGTATCGCTTAGGGTGGAAGTCCAGTTCACAAAACTCCCTTGGTGCTCTTCCGGACACTGCCAAATTAGCCCCGCCCACCAGGCAACCCTACAACTGGGTCTGAGTCCAGACTCACAGGCAAGTTCAAGCATGTGGGGCCATCTTTGCCCAAATCAGTGCCCTTTTTGCACTCAGTGCAAACGATAGTTTTTGGAAGTAGATCTCCTCCAAAGTTTGAAAACCATTCATCATCAGGTCTTAGGCCAGACTTCCAATTTAGGGCACTTTTCCTTCAGCCTCTGTGTGGTTTATTTTTTTTTAACAGGCCTCAACTGTGAGAAGATCTGTTCTTACCACCCCTCAGTCCCTCTGAGCTTTGCTCTTGTCCCAACACACTCTTCCTCTGCCAAGGATGTCCCTCCCCACTTCCTTACTCTCCCCCAGCCTCTCTGCCGGCCCCAGAACATGAGTACACGTGTGAGTGAGCACGTGCATGTGTGCCTGAGTGTGCGTGCGTGTGTTTGCATGCGTGTGTGTGCTCGTGCGCACGTGTGTGTGTGTGTGTGTGTGAAGCTGCTCCTGAGGTAGAATCTGTAGATGGGGCAAGAATTCATTTATTCAACTCAATTGATTAGGCACTTACTGTGTGGGGGACTAGAGATACAACAGTAAAAAGACAAAAATCAGGCCAGGTGCAGTGGCTCACGCCTGAAATCCCAGCACTTTGGGAGGCCGAGGTGGGCAGATCATGAGGTCAGGAGTTTGAGACCAGCCAGACCAACATGGTGAAACCCCATCTCTACTAAAAATAAAAAATTAGCCGGGCGTGGTGGCACATGCCTGTAATCCCAGCTACTCAGGAGACTGAGGCAGGAGAATCGCTTGAACCCGGGAGGCAGAGGTTGCAGTGAGCCGAGATCGTGCCACTGCACTCCAGCCTGGGTGAGAGTGAGACTCTGTCTCAAAAAAAAAAAAAAAAAAAAAAAGACAAAAATCCCTGCCCTCCTAGTGGGTGATGGCCCCTAGGAGCAGTGCGTTGCTCAGCAGGCCAGGGAGACAGCTCTAGGGTACCAGCAAGGGCCGCCTCCACAAAACCAGACAGAGGCCAGTGTGTATGCCTCTGGGCGGTGCTGCCGCCCCACTCCCATCCCATCCCAGTGAGGTGATCCTGGTGAGGCGCTCTCCTTCCCCTCGGCGCTCCCGTATGGGAGCATTCTTTCTCCCGTGGACATTTGCACTCTGTGAGGACCAAAGCCTGTGGCAATCTCAACATTGCCTGTAGGAAGTTTTTTTTTTAGCAGGAGGTTGTAGCAGGAGGTTGTGGAGGGACACAGTACATTTTCCAGGCCATCACAGGTCCTGAACTTAGGATTGGCCTCTTTCCTTCAGTAGCCACATTGACTCTGTGTCCAGGAGAACAGTCACTGTAGATCCACAGAATGGCTGTCATGTGTCTCTGCTCACTACCTTGGAACGCAGGGGGACCCAGGAAGGTGAGAAAGCCAGGGCTGGGTGTCGGGCTGAGCATGGAGGAAGGAAGAGAGCTGGAAGTTACTGTCAATCGGGTAGGGCAGTGAAGGAGACTGGCAAAGTTGATTAAGGTAGGAGGAGCAGGTACTCAAACGTCATAGAATCACCGGAAAATGATATTCATGGAGTTCACCTCTCACTGTGGTTGCTCATGGGAGGTAGTAGAGAGAGCACTTCCCATTCAAGATGGCTTCCCATTCAAAGCCTCCTCCTATTCATCTCCAGCCGTATGTCTCCTGATGAATTATTTAGCCTCTCCGGGCCTCCTTTTGCTCATTTGGAAAATACTTTTAATTGATACTTATTTTACAAGGAGGTTGTAGAGATAATGAATAGGAAGGGCAGGGAACATTGAATAAGTTTCATAAATAATATGCACCATAATCATGGCACTTAATTCTTACAGCAAGTCTTAAAGCTTTATCTCCTAGCAGGAATTTTAGAGATCTTCCAGGTCAGCGGTTTTCGAACTTTGACCTGCATAGAACCTCCTAGATAGCATATGTGTTAAAACACAGATTTCTGGGATCCTCTCCCAGAGGCACTGATTCAGTAGGTCTGGGTTGGGACCTGAGAACGTGCATTTCTAACGAGTTCCAGGGTGATGCTGAGGTTGCTGGTCCGGGGACCACACTTTGAGAACCACTGTGCTAGTCTAAATTCCTCAATTTGCAGAGGATGGTCCTGAGGTTCAATTCTGTTAGCGCCTTCCCCACGGTCAAAAGAGTCAGCCTCCCAGATCCAGTTCCGGGCCAAGGTCAGGAGATCCAAGTTGGGAGACAGGAGAACAAAGTATAGCATTCAGGAAATGTGAGGATGCAAAAAGCCAGACTCCGGGCAATGAGCCCCAGGGACAGACTCAAGGTTCCAGCGAAAGGAATGAGCTTAACAGACAGTAAACCATTGCTGGGCCCAGGAAGAGAACTGGCCTCAGTGAGGTCCCGAGCCACAACAGTCCACATGTCTGGCCTGAGGGAACTTGTATGTGTCAGGGGTGGGGAGATAAGGATTGAGTGGGTGACATGGGAGGGTGGGAACTGAGTGTAAGTGCATCTGTGTGTCAGTGTTTTCGTGTGAGGGTGTGTATTAGTACGTGTGTGAATATGTGAGCTTGTGTGAGAGTGTATGTTAGTCTGCTTGGGCTATCATCACAATGCATCACAGACAGGGTGGCTTAAACAACAGAAATTTATTAGTTTACAGTCTGGAGGCTGGAAGGCACAGATCATGGTATTGAAATGGTAAGGATGGTAAGATATATATGTGTATTTTATCTCGACTAAAAAGACTAATAATTGTTTCAGAAGATCATGGTGTTGGCAGGGTTGGTTTCTCCTGAGGCTTCTCTCCTGGGCTTGCAGATGGCTGTCTTCCATGTCCTCACATGGCCTTCTCTTTGTGCGTGTTCATGTCCTGATCTCCTCTTTGCATAAGGATGCCAGTTAGATTGGATTAAGACTCACCCTCAAGATCTCATTTTGATTCAATTACCTCTTTAAGAATCTCTTTCCAAATAAGGTTGCATTCTGAAGGATTAGGGATTAGGGACTCAGCATATAAATTTGGGAGGGGGACGAGATTCAGCCCATAACAGCACATGTATACATGTGCACACGTGCGTGTATGTGTACATGTGTATGTGTATGTGCACGTGTACATGTATGTGTATGTGTGTGATGAGCCCGGGAGCATGAAGGAGGTACTTTACAGAAAGCCCAGCAATGTTGGGGAATACCTTGAGTGACACCTTTCCCAGCAAGCGTTCTGGCACATAAGAAATCTGACTTTCTTCTAGCCTCATCCTGGGTTTGTGAGTTTATGAAGAAGCTGAAGAGCTCCATCATTTCCCAGCTAAACATAGTTCTTCAGGTCTCAGGGTTTAAGACGAATTCCTCTGAAGTCCACGCAGCATTTTGCCTCCATTCAAGCAACCCCTTCCTCCAGGCATCGTGATGTGACAGTGCAGCGTTCACAGGCCCACCCCAGCTGATCTGCCCTAGGGCACAAGAATAACAATTGGAAAAACTTGGCTTCCCTCCGAGAGCAATGCTAGCTTTGCCCAGGCCAGCCCTCCCTGGCATAACTCTGTTCCTTCGAGCTTTCCTCATGTACGACCATCCTTGTGTGACCCCGAGGCCAGAGTCCCCATTTCTTAAAGCTAGGGAAGACATTTTTGAGGTTCCAGTTTGTTCTTTCACAGTGAAAGAGCTGTTTGTGGGCTCAAAGGGGGATGTGGCAATAGGCTATTTCAGGCTTTCGAAAGGCCTGTCTTCCATCTGGAATGGATGTATTACCTAATAGGCCGTCCTTTATAGGAACTGAACAAAGACTCACTGACACAATTTCAACGGTTGGCCATTCTTGGGACAGCTAGACAATTATTTTGCTTCTGGATGCAGCAGGCACAAAAGAAGGGGCCAAGGTACACACAGACCTTAGGGTGAGCTGGAGAAGGCCTGAGGGATAAACCATCAGGAAAGTTCATGAGTTTTCAGAAGGTTCTGGGGCCGTCAGGTTCATACCAGGGTGGATGCACCAGGCTGAGGGCCGATGAACACCACAGGGCAGTAAATACAGGGCCCAGCTCAGGGCCTAGGCATAGTTCGCACCCATTAAATGCTTGTTGATCAAATGACTAAGGAATGAAAAATGTTGTTTAAAGGAAGGCAAGTGTGTGTTCCAGGCAGGAAAGAGAGGGCTGGACGTGATGGAGAGAGGTTATAACCAGCTTCCTCTGGAAGGCTCATTGCAACAACCACATGGTCTTTGAGAAAAGTTTTTCATCAGGAGATGCCTCAGTCTGCGTAAAATTATGTATTAAGTGTCCATCGTATGCAAAACTGTGGGAGGTAAATAAAAGAAGTCCTTTAGAAAATTTCCATTTCCTGCTTATATGTCATATGGAAAAACATAATTAAAACTATAGACATAAGGAAAAGACTGAAAGAAAATGGAAAATAATAGTAATTGTACCAGGGTCGTGGGATGATGGTTAAATTTATTTTCTCTTCCTGACTTTCTATAATGCTCTTTTTTGGCTTTAACATCAAAATAGGGATTCAAAGAATCATGATTGTCTGCAGTTGTGACCACTGCAGTCAACTCAGGACAGGGGTGCCTTTCCTGGAAACCGAAGCTCAGTGCAGAGGATGGGGGTTTGGTAACAGTGGGGCAAAGGCCCCAGCAAGGCAAACCTGAGCCATTCTTGGGACAGGGGTGGTCTTGATGGGGCCACATCTCCACATGGCATCCCCACTTAATTTGCTCCAATACCCCAAAACTTGGCTTCATTTTTTTCACTCCTTTTCTCCTTCTTCCCTTGCTCATTCATTCATCAAACAAGTATTAAGCTCCTTCCTATGAAAAATGAGTCCCATCAAGCCCTGGGAAAACATAGAATGAGAAGTAGGTCCTGGGCTCGCCACTTGCAGAGGAAGCAGATATTTAAACAAATGGAGCCAGGCACAGCAACACACGCCTGTGATCCCAGCACTTTGGGAGCCCCAAGGTGGGCAGATCACCTGAGGTCAGGAGTTCGAGACCAGCCTGGCCTACATGGTGAAACCTTGTCTCTACCAGAAATACAAAAATTAGCTGGGCATGGTGGTGGGTGCCTGTAATCCCAGCTACTCAGGAGGCTGAGGCAGGAGAATTGCTTGAACCCAGGAGGTGGTGGGTGCAGTGAGCTGAGACCATGCCACTGCACTCCAGTCTGGGCAACAGAGTGAGACTCTGTCTCAAAAATAAATAAATAATAAAAAACAAGTGAAGACAGAACAGGAACAATGGAATAGCCAACAGGCTCTCAGCACCAGGAATCTGAGCATCAAGGAAGGGAGGCTTCCTGAAGGTAGCGGATGTGTTTGATGATAGATGGTAGATGATATGTTTGAAGTGAGTCCCAAAGAAAAGGTAGGAAGACAAATAGGTAAAGACTGTCTGCAAAGAAGGAAATCTGTTTGCAAAGGTACAGCTCCAGAAATGCACGGCGGGTCGTACGCATTGTTTTTACGAGGAGCTGTGATGTCATCAGTCTGGAGCCAAGGGTGCAAGATGAGAGGGGAACATGAGTAGGCATAGCCAGGCTTTGAAGGGCCTCATCTAACCCTACAAAAGTGTCTGGACTTATCCTACAAACATTGGGTTGCCTGAGTCTTAAAGTAGCATGAAGACATGGTACCATTGGTTTTATAGCCAGAGAATTCTGGTAGCCAGAAATAGGGTAGGGAAGTGGGACCAAGGGCCAGAAGAGTGATGATGAAAACAGGTTGGGTGTGGGGGTGGTGAAAGCCTAAGCTCCGTACCCAGCAGTGGGTGTCGACATGACTTGCAGGTCTGTTGGGAGGAGAATGAGGGTGGGGAAGCCAACAGGCCCGATCTCTTCCCTCTGCCAGCACCAAGTTCTGGGTGCTCATCCACTCCCTGGCCCCCAGCTGTTTGCTGTCTCATGTACTCAGAACCTTGTAGCCACACTAACCTTCCCCAGACAGTGTCATCTCGTCCCTGTTCTCCCCAACTACCTTGTAGAGCAAAATTGCATAAAGGTTAAATTCCCCCTTCTTTTTTTTTTTGAGACAGTCTCACTCTGTCGCCCAGACTAGAGTGCAGTGGCATGATTTTGGTTCACTGCAAGCTCTGCTTCCCGGGTTCACGCCATTCTCCTGCCTCAGCCTCTCAAGTAGCTGGGACTATAGGTGCCTGCTACCACTCCCGGTTATTTTTTTTTTTTTTTTTGTACTTTTAGTAGAGATGGGGTTTCACCATGTTAGCCAGGATGGTCTCGATCTGACCTTGTGATCCACCTGCCTCGGCCTCCCAAAGTCCTGGGATTACAAGCATAAGCCACTACGCCTGGCCAAGTTCCCCCTTCATTTTTAAACATTTAAATTATTTATACATTTTTAAAGCTATCTTTTGTTTTAGAGATAGAGGCTTACCCTGTCACACAGTCTTGAGAACAGTGACATGATCATGGCTCACGGCAGCCTTGACCTCCTGGGCTGAAGAGATCCTCCACTTCAGCCTCCCAAGTAGCTGGGACCACAGTGTTCACCACCATGCCCGGATAATTTTTTTATTTTTTTGTAGAGATAGGGTCTTGCTATGTTGCCCAGATTGGTCTCGAACTCCCAGACTCACGTGATCCTCCAGCCTCAGCCTCTCAAAATGCTGGGATTACAGGGGTAAGGAACCACACCTGGCCAAAATCCTCTTTTAATGGCTACATTCCAAGTCCCCCATTCAGCCTTCACGCTCAGTATTTCCTAGTGTGAAATACCTCCACCCAAAACACCCTATTATGTCCTCACAGAACCTGCCATTTCTGCAGCTGATACTCTGTCCTCACAGTGTCTCCAAGGGCTGCCCTCCTCCACCTGTGTGAATGAAATACATCCTCCAAGGCTTACTTGCCCTGTGAAACCTCTCCCACCAGGGTTCCTCATAGAAAGCTCTCCCTCTGCTGATTCCTATGGCGTTTTTTCCTGACACTCTACCACGCTTGTTTTGCGCTGTTATTTCCATGTTTTGAACATGTGTCATGGCTCACAGTATAGTGTAAGCTCTTTGTGGGAGAGAAGCCACGAGTCTCACAGAAGCCAGTATAAAACTGCCTACGTAGTCAGAGTCAGTAGATATTGACTGATTGTCAATTTGTCCATCCAGAGGCTTATCAAGAGTACCTGTCACTCTGCTGTCATCAGTGTGACTGGTGTGCAGTACTGAGAACGGTCCCTGGTCCTAAGCCTCTGCCATTTATCATAAACTCATGACCTCAGACCAGTCACTTAACCTCTCTGGATCTTCATTTCCTTATCAGTAAGATGGCAAAGTTAGAGTAATCAATGATAGTTAATTCCTTTTCTTTTTTTTTTTGGTCATAGGACCTCCTTTCAAATGTGGACCTGCTGTGTGCAGTACATGACAAGTCAAGCTGCTAGGAACCCAGCCTTCTCCTCCCTCCTTCTCCTCCTCCTCCTCCTTCCCTTCAATCCACTATAGACTTAGAAAAAAACCTGAAAACTCCCACACTGGGTGGTTCCTTCTAAGACTCAACACCTGCATGGTTACAGGATAGCAAAGATGTCCAGTCTCATGGCTCTAGGTCTGGGCACTGCTATATCTACA
This sequence comes from Rhinopithecus bieti, assembly GCF_001698545.2. Lineage (NCBI taxonomy): Eukaryota > Metazoa > Chordata > Mammalia > Primates > Cercopithecidae > Rhinopithecus > Rhinopithecus bieti. Next base: position 3,154,654 of record NW_016824383.1, read on the forward strand.
TAGGACCACAGCAGGATCTAGGCTAAGGTCTTGGTCAAACGCATGCTCACTAATTGTAGAGAAGTAGTTACTGCAAAATTTCCCGAGGAAACCAAAGCTAGGGTTTGGTTTCCACTTAAGATTGAGCAACTTCCTTCCAGGGCACTCAACCTTCTCAGCAAAACATTCTCTTTTAATACAGGCAGCCCAATAATACACAAGGGTTGTGATTGTGCATTTGACATAAACATATAAACTTACCTTCAGGAGGAAGCTGGGCCACTGGTTATTGACTTTGGTGGTGGTGTTTACGTGAGTCATTGTCCACTTTAATCATCTACTCTAGAACAGGTTGAGGTCACAGCTCACGGCCAGTATGGGGGCAAGGGACAGCTAAACGAATACTGTGAGATTTGAAGTAAATAGGCGGCTCACACCTGTAATCCAGCACTTTGGGAAGTCCAAGCGGGAGGACTTCTTGGGGCCAGGAGTTTGAGAGCAGCCTGGGCAATACAGGGAGACCTTGTCTCTACCAAAAATATTTTAAAACTACCCAGACATACTGGGGTTCTTCTGTAGTCCCAGCTACTCAAGTGACTGAGGTGGGAGGATGGCTTGAGCCCAGGAGGTTGAAGGTGCAGTGAACTATGATTATGCCACAGCACTCCAGCCTAGGTGACAGAACGAAACCCTGTCTCTAAGAAAAATTAAAAATAAAATAAAATAAAATAGAAATTAGTAGTATTACCTCAAGTGACAGAGGATGTTTCACATGTCACTCATAGCCACCTAAAAATAATTTAAAATCACACTAAAGGGATCTAAGACTTTCATTGCCTGAATCCTCCTTTTCAAAATTGTGTCTCCTCTGCAGGATATCTTAGGCCCCTCTCCTTCCTCCAGCCAACCGCAACCTGCGCTCAGCAGGCCGGGCAGGAAGCTCAGTGTCCTCATCCCAGCCAGTCTCTGAAGAGAAACTGGAAACATTCCCAGTTAACTAAGCCAGTTGCTCCAAAAAGTCCCCCATTCCTGGATCACTTTCCTCTGACCTGTTCCTAAGTCAGGTTTGCACTGGTTTGGGGTGGATGGGCTGCAAGAACTGTTTACAGATTTCCCGGACCTCGCTCTCTCCTTTTTGTAAACACCTTGACCTAAATTTCCCATCCACTGCTTGCTGGTCAGCACTCCATTGACAATTTCCAACTTCAGCTGTTCCTAAAGGAACATTTGGGGTCCAAGATAGCCCACTGGACCTATCTGCCTTAAACAGTAAAGTTGCTGTTCTCTCTTCTGGGGTGGTTGTCACAGGAACTCACGGGAACCAGATCTTCCCCAACAGAGCAAATTCTCAGAGTGGTGGGTGGTTATCGGGGCCAGTCAGAGGCTATGTTGTTGTATATAGTGATACCTCTGGGGGATTCACAACGAAAGAACCATGAGTGGGTGCATGGGTGTGTGTAGCGAGAGAGAGCGAGAGAAAGAGAGAGAGAGAGAGAGAAGACAGAGAGAGAGAGAAGACAGAGAGAGTGCCAAAAGACTTTTGTCACGGTAGCCAGGAATGGGCTATTTTGGGTTATTCTGAGCTGGAATCTCACTCTGTCACCCAGGCTGGAGTGCAGTGGTGCCATCACAGCTTGCCGTAGCCTCGAATTCCTGGGCTCAAGCAATGCTCCCGCCCCAGCCTCCCAACTGGCTAGGACTATAGGCTCGCAGCACAGGCATGGTGGCTGTGCACCTGTGGAGTTCAAGACCAGCCTGAGCATCATAGTGAAAACCCCTCTCTACAAAAAATACAAAAATTAGGTGTGGTGGCATGCACCTGTAGTCCCAGCTATTTGGGAGGTTGAGGCAGGCAGATAGCTTGAGCCCGGGAGGTGGAGGTTGCAGTGAACCAAGATGGCACTATTGGACTCCAGCCTAAGTGACAGAACTAGACCCTCTCATAAAAAAAAAAAAAAAAAAAAAAAAAAAAAAAAAAAAAAAAAAAAAAAATTCCCAGCTCTTCCACTTACTGGCTGTGAGATCTTGCTGGTTTAAGATACTCAACTTCTTGGAGCCGAAGTTTCCCCATCTGTAAAATGGCGATGACAGTAATAATGCCTACCCGATAGGGTGGCTTTGATGATTACACATTGTAAAACTTATCAAGTGCCTGGCACATTGCAAAGCACTGTGTGTGTTAGCCATTGCTTTTATTACGCGACACCTGTCTCCTTGGTTTTACTCCTGACTTTAACACAAACAGATTTTCAAAAACTTATTTTGAAAGAATTTTAACCTTACAGAAAAGTTGCAAGAATAATACAATGAACTGCATACACTCTTTGGATTCACTGATGGTTAATATTTTGCCACATTTGCTTTATCTCCCTCTCTTTTTCTTTCTCTTACTCTATATATACCATCATTATAATTATTATTTTTGCTAACCTATTTAAGGGTGAAGTTGTGGGTATTTTGACCCTTTACCTCTAAGAACAAGGAAGTTCTCTCACATAACCACAGTAAAATGATCATATTCATGAAATGTACCACTAATACAACACTACCATTAAATATACAATCCATACTCAAATGTCCCCAGTTGACTCCATTATAGTGCCTTTTAAAGAATTGTTCTTCCCTGTTCTGGGATCCAACCCAGAATCACATGTTGCTTGCAGTTGCCAGGTCACAAGGGTCTCCTTTAATCTGGAAGAGCTCCTCAGCCTTGCTTTGTCCTTTGCGTTGAGCCATTTTTGAAGAATGCAGAGCGTGTAGATGCTGCTCATCTGGGCATGTCTGATTTACTCCTCGTGATTCCGTTCAGATTATGCACTTCTACAGAAGGCTACACAAGTCCTGTCTTCCTCAGCGCATCATGCTGATAGTCACATGATGTTCATTTTAATCTGTGGGGAGATACTTTGAGACTATAAACATCCTGTTCCTCACACGCCTGCACCCAGCAACTTCTAGACAGATCGGTCAGCTGTGCACTCCACAGCACCGGTGCCAGGCACCTGGAGTTTGGCCGCCCACGCCCTCAGCCCCGAACCCTCCCGCCCTTCCTGTCCTTCCTCCCATTTTGCTGCACTCCTCCCTGACTTTCAGGACAGGGCCTCCTTCTCGTGCCCCTTCCCCACCAATCACAGGGGTTTACACACAGCAGGGACTCTGTAAATTGACATGTGAATGCCAGATTGAAATGAATAAAAAATGTGTGATCTAAGGTCTGCATATCTTTTCAAGGGTAAGTGCTTCAGCAGAAGTTTCTTTGACAAGGATTTCGTTTATAGTTCACTAGGGTGGGGCCTCAAATAGCACACATGTTCTTTCTATCTGCCTGAGGGCAATTCAGACTGAAAAAAATAAAAATAAATAAAAAGTAAAAAATAAACCCTGAAATGGTGTGGAGGAGGGAGGGAGAAAGGAGAATTAAATATGCGTATACCTCACAAGCCCGCCACTCTCCTCCATGTGGTGTCTATGGCAGCAGGCAGTAAAAGACAACCTCGTTAGCGAAAGCGATATGTAGAATATGGTGGACAGATACTCAGGCACTTATTCAATATTGATCAAGAACCTATCGTGGGCTGGTACTGCTCCTACTCTAAGAGCTGCGGTGATCTCAGTGAATAAAAGAAACTCCTTGTTCTCAAAGAACATAGTGAGTGCTAACAGACAATGAACAAATATCATCCCCATATACCCCCCTACACACACAGACACCCATCAGGGAGTGGTAAGTGAAGGGGTATAGGAAGACAAGCAGGCGGGGAATACTTTGCACAGTCAGACGTAATAAACTAGGCTGGGCTCCGTGGCTCATGCCTTTAATCCCAGCAGTTTGGGAGGCCGAAGGGGAGGACCACTTGAGGCCAGGAATTTGAGACCGGCCCTGGGCAACATATCGAGACCCCATCTTTACAAAAAATAGAAAAACTAGCTGGGCATGGTGGTGCACACCTGCAGTCCCAGCTACTTGGTGGAGGCTAATGAGGAAGGGTTGTTGAGCCCAGGATGTCTAGGCTGCTGTGAGCCATGGTGGCACCACTGCACTCCAGCCTGGGTGACAGGGCGAGACCCTGTCTCAAAAAAAAAAAAAAAAAAAAAAGAAGTCATAAACTAGATTTACAAACAGGATATGAATAGACTTTAAAAACATAGTCAGTTCACCAATGATTAGCATTTATGATGCAAAGACAGAACAACTTTGTACAGAACTATATTCCTGGGTGCTGTTTCCACATGGGAATTTCCAGTTGTAGCAGAATATTAAACAAATAATAGAGAACCTTTTCACTTCACCTCTGGCTGAGCCACCCCACTTTGTTGAATGTATTAGAGCTGCCTTGATTTTATATATATATGCCCATCTCCAACTAACATACTGCTTCCTGGAAATAAAGCTCTACTCCACACACACACACACACACATACACACAAAAGAAGAAGATGGCTTCTGGGAAAAGATCTTTTCTCCAGGAAGCTAAAAATTGGAATGACCAAAGAAAGCACCTTTTCAGCCTAACAGAGACCATTAGTGAGGCTGGCAAGAATCCAAATTTGGAATCTACCTCCATTGAACCTAAGGTCTCCTGTCTTTCTCAGTGTCCTTCAAATGACTTTCAAAATAAAGTCTTATTTTGGCAAAGACAAAAAATACATAGTCAATTGAAAGAAGGGCAGAGAATAAAATTGATGGCATCATATTACTTATGGAACTTTAAAACATGCAAAATGCTGCTATACATCGTTCAGGTAAACACATGTCTAAGGACATGTATATAAACATGTTAGCATGTAAACCTAAAGGAAGTGAGAATGGAAGTTTGGAAGGGGAACAGGGGAAAAAAATAATGGATAAAACAAGAGAGGAGCTTTGTCTGCATGGATGATAGGGGGCCAGGAATTGAAGTGTAGGATTATTTATGTGAAAGTAAAAAGAAAGGTCCTAGAAACAATGGGGAAGGAAGGAGATTTTGCTGCCAAGAATGAGGAAATGAATCTACTTTTCCTTCCCCCCTGCATTTGGGACTGGGTCTGCCAGTGAGCCTCCAAACTTTTCCCTCTGCCCTGTGAGGCTATCTCAGGGCGGCACGGCCTGCAAATCTGCCACTGCCAGGGGGCAGCAGGGACAAGCATGGTGGCAAGAGGCAGTGGGAAGGCTTGAGGCAGCCTCCACTAGCCTGTGACCACCTTCTCGGGATCACACAGCTCTGCTTCCCAGTTCAGCTCCATTATCTACTACATATGTGACCTCTGGGCAAGTTGCTTTATTCTCTAAAGCTGTTTCCCCATCTGTGAAATGTGACTAATAATATCATAATAGCCCTTCACAGAGCGGTTGTGAGGATTCTGTGGGCCAGCACATGTAAAGCCTCCATTGCAAGGCTGGAACCAGAGCCCATTCTTGGAAATTCTTAGTTATTAACATTCTTCTCGTGTTTGCTTTCCTGAAATGACTGCCAAACTCAACTTAGTCCCAGCACACCATTCTGCCTGTTCAGAACATGCCCAGGCAAACTACAGGCAGGCTATTGGCAACCTTTGTCAAAGGATACCTGTGGTTTTCACTATTTTTTTTTTTTTCTGTTTTTTGAGATGGAGTCTTGCTCTGTTGCCCAGGCTGGAGTGCAGTTGCTCTGTTGCCCAGGCTGGTGCAATCTCGGCTCAGTGCAATCTCCATCTCCCGGGTTCAAGCGATTCTCCTCCTTCAGCCTCCCAAATAGCTGGGATTACAGGCCCCCGCTATCACACCGGCTAATTTTTGAATTTTTAGTAGAGATGGGGTTTTACCATGTTGACCAGGCTGGTTTCGAACTCCTGACCTCAAGTAACCCGCCCACCTCGGCCTCCCAAAGTGCTGGGGCTACAGGCATGAGCCACCGCACCTGGCCCGCTTTCACTTTTGAAACACACCACACCTGACTCTTCCTGATCTGCCCCCCAGGATCAGGGGTTACAGAATGCTCTGGCACAAACCTCACCTGAGCATGTTTCCGTGCAAGAACAAGAGGAAACCCAATGCTGTTCTATGGATCTCTTCTCTGCAAAGCCATTGAATTGCTGGTGTTTATTTTTCAATGTGCTGTGCTCAGGACAGCTTCTTTTTTCTACAAATTTGAGATAGAATCACATAAGGAACTGAGTTAAAATTCCAGGGAGAAAGGGTGTGTGCTCACTCATGTGCATGTGTGATTGTGTGTGTGTGTGTTGCAAGTGATCTTATTCTAGGTGGTTGCTGAGTTTCCATCTCCAGATTTCATGGCGCCTTTAGCTCAACTCAGCCCAGGCCGAGTAGGTTTGCCAGTGTCTGTGCCTGATGTTGGCAGGATGGCTTTGGCAGGAATTGTGAGCACAGTTTTGAAACCTGTACTTATCAGATGGCACCGGATTGCAGTGTGGCAATAATTGCAGGACAATTTGGAGTTTTGCCAGGACAAAGGGTGGAGCAACTCTTTGTGGTTGAGATTGCAGAGCAGCCAAAACTGCCCCACCCGCGGTGTGGTGGGGAACGAGGGGAGGACGGGGCCCCTGGGGAGAGCGGGGCGCACAGCTGCGAGTGTCTGCCCTTGAATGCCTACCTCAAAAGCACAAGCAAAAAAGGGTAACCCCTGGGGCTGTCCCCACAGAGATCTATACAGGATGCTAAATTGTGAACCCTTTGCAATTAGGGACCATGCCTGATTCATCTTGTTCTCCTAGAAACTGGTAGTAGGACCTGCCCAGAGTAGCTGTTCAATAAGTATTCATAAAATAAAATAAAAGCTTTCACATCTTTTTGCAGTGCAGCCAGCTAAAATGAACGCAAGATCTTAAGCACTCATCACTGCCACCTTATTTGTTTTTTTTTTTTTTTTTTTTGACAGAGTCTTACTCTGCCGCCAGGCTGGAGTGCAGTGGCATGATCTCAGCTCACTGCAACCTCCGCCTCCCGGGTTCAAGTCATTCTCCTGCCTCTGCCTCCCTAGTAGCTGGGACTACAGGCACCCACCACCATGCCCGGCTAATTTTTGTATTTTTAGTAGAGACAGAGTTTCACCGAGTTGGCCAGGTTGGTGTCAAACTCCTAACCTCAGGTGATCTACCCGTCTTGACCTCCCAAAGTGCTGGGATTACAGGTGTGAGCCACCGCACCGGCCCCTTATTGACTTCTGATATCTTTTTTTTTTCCCCTTTAGGATTGTAAACTGCAGGGTCCTCCCAGATACTATTTACACACATTTTGCCATCTTAGCCCTGTGTTCCTATTTGCAGTGGTGTAGCACTCACACACCTGCAAAATGCCTCTAACGACTCATTCTTCATCTAGTCTTCAAAGCAAGGTTGTTGGGGTATCTCTAGTCTCCCCTGCAGGCTGCAGGTGGGAGTTAGAGAGAGTGAGAAACTTCAGTTGTCTGGGGAGAAGAGCGAAGGGACCCATCTCTCTCTTGCCACCTGGGGTTTGGTCTTTCTTCACCTGCTGAGTCAAACTCTCTGAAGCTTAACAAAACAAGAACGATTTGTTCTGCTCTCTTTTGCATCTGGTCTTCTAGATCATTTTGTTCTTCCAAGTAGCTGCTGACAAGCCGCAATTCATTTTAGGCAGATACAAGTTGCATGAACCCCAGGTCCTGAGCCTTGCATCCCTGGCAAACTTTTCAAACTGAGTTTGACGTTGACGCCTTTCTTTAGAATGAGCACTTGTGTTTGCCACCTGAATCAAACATTACTACAAACATGTATTGACACATAGATAATTAATCTTAAAAATTCCCCCAAATATTTTATCCAGTTTGGAGCCAAAGAAGTTCATTCTCTGTGTGTGTGTGTGTGTTTCTCTCTCTGAATAAACTGCATTTATCAGAGGAAGTTTGTCTTTTTAGTCGTTGTCTTGCAAAAAATAGTAACTGAGTGACTATTCATCTTATAAACTAAAAAAAAAAAAAAAAAAAAAAATTCAAACACCACCTCACCCCTACCCCCAACAAATGACTAAATGGACCCTCCTCTTGGTCAAGGTGATCCAAGCAAACCTGCAAAACTAGCTCAGGCCATGGTGGGAAGGGAGGGTTGGACGTGCCCCATTTACCCTCCTCCCTTTGGAGTTTAGGCACAGCTGACCAGTATTAACATGCCATTAAAGCTCTTAAGACTGATAAAATAGACTCTTTGTAACAATAAGATATCAAATTCCAACCTGACTCTGGTATAATAACATCACATGACAGATAGCAGGCCTTGAAGGAAATTGGTTTACCCATATATAAATAAATATATAGATATATAATATATATAT
>NW_016824383.1:3163031-3166721 GCF_001698545.2 Rhinopithecus bieti
AAAAAAAAAAAAAAAGACAGGCAAAGGAGGAGAGCGCAGCCTGAGCTCTCCTGTTTTTGTTCAGGGCGGCTCCGAGTTGTGACTCACACTCCAGTTTGCCTGTGGGATCCAATCAAAGCATCCCTTGCACACACACATATATATATAGATATATAATATATATATATTTTTAGCAACCTTGGGCAAATTACTTAGCCCATCTAGCCCTAATGACCTCTGTAGAATTGTTATGAGGACTGAATGACTCCATTTAAGTAAAGCTCACAGAATAATGCCAGGGACTATGGTAATCACTCAGAAAAAAAAAAAAACAAAAAACAAAAAAACAAGCTGGTGGCAGGGCGTGGTGGCTCATGCCTGTAATCTCAGCTCTTGGGGAGGCCAAGGCAGGCGGATCACGAGGTCAAGAGATTGAGACCATCCTGGCCAACATGGTGAAACCCCATCTCTACTAAAAATACAAAAATTAGCTGGGCGTGGTGGCGTGCACCTGTAGCGTAAGCTACTTGGGAGGCTGAGGCAGAGAATGGCTTGAACCTGGGAGGTGGAGGTTGCAGTGAGCCTAGATCACGCCATTGCACTCCAGCCTGGGTGACAGAGCGAGACTCTGTCTCAAAAAAAAGGCAAGCTAATATTACTTGAAAGATGAAGATGATAATGCCTACCTGATAGGAAAGTCATGAGGAAGATTAATATTTAAATATCCAGCACATACTAACTCAGTAATGCTTCCATCCTTCCACTCTTGTGACTTGGATATACCTGGAACATTGACTTATCAGAAGTATCTACAGAAGCGGATAATGTGGGTGAGGGTTAGAGCACATGAAAGGTGGTGTCACTCACAGGAGCTATGGTCCCAGGTGCTCTCAGCCTCTCATTCTCTCTGGCTTCTCCTGGCAGTTTGCCTCCTGGCCTTGCAGTGCAGTGGAGCAGGCTCGTCTGGGGTGTAGGACTATATTCTCTCTCTTTGATGAACCTCTCTCTGTAGGGTGGCTTTATCAAGAAGTCCTAGCCTGGACCCCAAGTTCCTGGGATAGTCCAACTTCATCTATAAGTACTATCCATCCTCCAGAGCAGAGGTCAGCAAAATTCTCCTTACAGGGCCACATATTAAATATCTTTGGCTTTGCAGGCCATATGGTCTCTGCTGCTATTACTCATCTCTGGCATTCTAGCTCTAAAGCAGCTGTAGACGATTCCTAAATGAACAGGCATGGTTGTATTCCAGCAAAAGTGTATGTAGTGGCACTGAAGTTTCAATTTCATTTCAGTTTTGTGTGTCATGATATAGTATGCTTCCCTTGATTTTTTTTCAAACAATTGAAAACATAAAAACCATTCTCAGCTTATAGGCCACACTAAAACAGGTGTGGAGCTAAATTTGGCCAATGGGCCACCATTTGCTAACCCCTTCAGATCCCTTCTTTCAGTGTAGAGGATTTCTTTTAAAAATGCGTTCATTGTTTATTTTTTATTCTCATTTGATATCAAATGAAGACTAGCTTTATAGGCTAACCATGTTGTATTCCCAGTGACAACTTCTCCTTGAGTAGACATGATTTTGACTGTGATATTTGTGTATCTGTGAACTATGGTACTGACTCACGTGATAATGGACTTTAGTAACTTTGAGCTTTTATTCTCTTTTAAGGAATCCTTCTTAATTCATTTTATGAACCAATATCACTCTGATACCAAAACCAGGGAAAGACATAAGAAAAAAAAAAAAAAAACCAGAAAACTACAGACCAATATCACTGATAAATGTAGATGCAAAAATCTTCAACAATATACTAGCTAACCAAATCCAACAGCACATCAAAAAGATAATCCACTATCATCTAGTGGGTTTCATCCCATGGATGCAGGGATGGATTAACATATGCAAGTCAACAAATGTGATACATCACACAAACAGAATTGAAAACAAAAACCATATGATTATCTTAATAGATGCAGAAAAAGCATTTGATGAAATCAACATCCTTTATGATAAAAAATCCTCATCAAACTAGGCACAGAAGGGACTTACCTCAAAATAATAAAAGCCACATATGACAAATCCACAGCCAACATCATACTGAATGGGGAAAAGTTGAAAGCATTTTCCTTGAGAACAGGAACAACATAAGGATGCCCACTTTCACCACTTCTATTCAATGTGGCACTGGAAGCCTTAGCCAGAGCAACCTGGCAAGAGGAGGAAATAAAGGACATCCAAATTGGAAAAGAGGAAGTCAAACTATCACTGTTCACTTATGATACCTTCATATACCTAGAGAACCTTAAAGACTCCTCCAAAAGACTCCTAGATTTGATAAACCAATTCAGTAAAGTCTCAGGTCACAAAAATCAATGTACACAAATCAGTAGCACTGCTATACACAAAAATCACCAAGCTGAGAATCAAATCAAGAACTTAATTCCATTTGCAACAGCTGCAAAAAAGAAAAAAAAAAACCCTAGGAATATACTCAATCAAGGAGGTGAAAGATCTCTACAAGGAGAACAACACAACACTGCTGAAAGAAATCATAGGTGACATGAACAAATGGAAACACATCCCATGCTCATGGACTGGAATAATCAATGTCATACCAATGACCATATTACCCAAAGCAATCTATAGATTCAATGTAATTCCTGTCAAAATACCAACATTATTTCTCATAGAATTAGAAAAAACAATCCTAAAATTCATATAGAACCAAAAAAGAGCCTGAATAGCCAAAGCAACCCTAAGCAAAAAGAACAAATCTGGAGACATAAGATTACTGGACTTTAAATTATACTGCAAGGCCATAGTTACAAAAACAGCATAGTACTGATATAAAAGTCAACACATAGACCATAGAGAACCCAGAAATAAAGCCAAATACTTACAGCCAACTGATCTTTGACAAAGCAAACAAAAACACAAACTGGGGAAAGGACATCCTATTTAATAAACGGTGCTGGGAAAACTGGATAGCCATCTATAGAAGAATAAAACTGGATTCCTCTCACCTTATACAAAAATCAACTCAAGATGAATCAAAAACTTAATTCTAAGACCTGAAACCATAAACATTCTAGAAGATTACCTAGGAAAAATTCTTCTGAGAATTGACTTAGGCAAAGAGTTTATGAGTAAGACTCCAAAAGCAAACACAACAAAAACAAAAATAAATAAATGGCACCTAATTAAACTAAAAAGCTTCTGTACAGCAAAATAAATAATAATCAGGGTAAACAGACAGCCCACAGAATGGAAGAAAATATCTGCAAACTATGCATCCAACAAAAAACTAATATCCAGAATCTGCAAGGAACTCAAGGAAATCAGCAAGAAAAAAACAAATAATCCCATCAAAAAGTGGACAAATTATATGAATGGACATTTCTCAAAAGAAGATATGCAAATGCCCAACAAACATATGAAAAAATACTCTACTAATCATCAGGGAAATGCAAATTAAAACCAAAATGACATACCACCTTACTCCTGCAAGAATGGCCATTATTAAAAAGTCAAAAAACAATAGATGTTGGCGTGGATGTGGTGAAAAGGGAACACTTATACACTGCTGGTAGGAATGTAAATTAGTATTGCCTATATGGAAAGCAGTATGAAGATTTCTTTTTTTTCTTCTTCCTTTTTTCTTTTTCTTTTCTTTTCTTTCTTTCTTTTTTTTTTTTTTTTTTTTT
>NW_016824383.1:3169367-3207922 GCF_001698545.2 Rhinopithecus bieti
TTTTTTTTTTTTTTTTTCCTTTTTTTTTTTTTTTTTTTTTTTTTTTTTTTTTTTTTTTTTTTTTTTTTTTTGGAGACGGAGTTTCGCTCTTGTTGCCCAGGCTGGAGTGCAATGGCACAATCTGGGCTCACCACAACCTCCGCCTCACAGGCTCAAGCAATTCTCCTGCCTCAGCCTGCTGAGTAGCTGGGATTACAGGTGCACACCACCATTCCCAGCTAATTTTGTATTTTTAGTAGACACGCGGTTTCTCCATATTGGTCAGGCTGGTCTCCAACTCCCTACCTGAGGTGGTTCTCCCACCTCGGCCTCCCAAAATGCTAGGATTACAGGCATGAGCCATGGCGCCCAACCTGAGATTTTTAAAGAACTAAAAGTAGATCTACCATTCTATCCAGCAATCCCACTACTGGGTATCTACCTAAAGGAAAATAAGTCATTTTATGAAAAAGACACCTGCACATATATGTTTATTGCAGTACAATTCACAATTGCAAATATATGGAACCAACCCAAGTGCCTATCGACCAATGTGTGCATAAAGAAAATATGGTATATATACATCATGGAATACTACTCCATAATACAGCCATAAAAAGTAATAAAATAATGTCTTTTTCAGGAACTTGGACGGAACTGGAGGCCATTATTCTAAGTGAAGTAACTCAGGAATAGAAAACCAAACACCATATGTTCTCATGCATAAGTGACAGCTAAGCTATGGGTATGCAAAGGCAGACAGAGCAGTATAATGGACTTTGGAGACTCAGAAAGGGGAGGATGGGAGGGAAGTGCAAGATTAAAAATTACATATTGGGTACAATGTACACTACTCAGGAGACAGGTGCACTAAAATCTCAGACTTCACCACTATACAATTCATCCAGGTAATCCAAAACCACTTGTACCCCAAAACTGTTGAAATAAAAAATATTTTTTAAAAACAAAATATTAAATGTCCTGAAATATTACTGATGCTGTATCTACAAAAATCATTAATATTTCAGTATATAAAATAACCCTTTGTTTAATACAAGGCAAAAACCTGACAGAGCCCTTTCATACTCCACAGTTGTCTCTTGTCTCAGTATCTGATTTATCTAACCTGGGCACTCACTGTCAGACAGACTCATGCAGAAACAGACTCTTTTTTTTTTTTTGGAGACAAGGTCTTACTCTATTGCCCAGGCTGGAGTATAGTGGCATGTTCTAGGCTCACTGCAGCCTCTGCCTCCCGAGTTCAAGTGGTTCTCGTGCCTCAGTCTCTCGAGTAGCTGGGATTACGGGCATGCACCACCATGCCTGGCTAAATTTTTTGTATTTTTAGTAGAGACAGGGTTTCACCATGTTGGCCAGGCTGGTCTCAAACTCCTAACCTCAGGTGATCCACCCTCCTCCACCTCCCAAAATGCTGCTGGGATTACAGGCATGAGCTACCTCGCCCAGCCCAGAAAACTTGAAAGACACCCTGATCCTGACTTTGAAGTCAAAATCCCACTAGATTGTAAATAAAATTTTGGGTTGTAGCTCCATTAATGCAGGGTTTCAAGACAGCTTGATGGAAAAACCTCCTTTTAGGTGGGTTTTCACCAATAGAAGCTTTCAACTACCGATTTAAACTCGTCAGGGAGGTGCTAAAAGGTCACACTCTTAGCATGCTTGATTGGTGGTCTCCCACCTAGCGTCCCAATTCCTCTCCCTGTGTGCATGAGGGAGAGATATGCTTTATGCATTTGATGACTTGGCAAATCTAGGCGAGAGGAGTGAACTGATTTAGGTGACTTAGACCTTTGGTCATGGGGCAGACATATGGGGATCAATTTCCTCATTTAAGTTATATTCTTCTCAGAAATCATTACAGCATGTCTTTAATGCACTACTTTTCTCCAAAACAAATATTTACTGACTGAAGTTGTCTTCATAGCCACGGCAACTCTCACCAGTGTTTTATACATATACATATATGTCTATATATGTATATATTGATACACACATACAGAGGCATACACATATGTGTGTATATATATATATATGCAGGTAGCTGAAAGACTGATACCTGTGGGCTGCTAACCTCAACATTTTGGATCATTTTTTTTTATCTCTCCAGAAAGAAAAGGGATAGCAAATTGTTTAGATTCTTGAGTGTAATTCAATAATATATCTCCCCCCGATCTGTTCCCAGGCAGAAGTGTTGCAACATCAAAGCCTGAATCCAATTCCCGGGTTGTCACTCTTCGAGTTTTCTCCTGTCCACATTGTTGTATGTCACAGAAAAAAAATAGACCCTTCCAGAAAGACAAGTGGCCTGTGAGCTTTGGTGCCAAGAATGTATTGGAAACCTTAGAAAAGTAATGAATGCTGTGAGCTGTACCCCTGTTCCCCACCTGCCCTGTTTGTGCTATTCGTGCTATTCGTTGCTACTGTACTTGCTGTCCTGTTTAAATTGCAGCAGAACAACAGTCTGTGACTAGGGCTGGCTGCCGAATTTGATGCAGAGGTCAAGGGCAGTCTCCGTAACTGGGTCCTTTGCTCTGTCTTTTCGGTCGGCTTGGTCTGGACCATGTAATGCCATCTACAAAATCCCAGGGTGTTTTCAGCTGGTAAAATGAAAGAATCTTAGCATTGGATTGGCCGTAGTGGGCATTTCCAGGGCTGTTTTGCCCAATGGCCAGCAGCTTCTGCTTCAATACATACAGCAGGAGCTCACTGCCTTCCTTCCCCACTGGCCAGCGCAGAGGGCTGGCCTCCTGGGCAAGCGACCTGTACAGTTGCACAGGACCTGCACTGAGAAGGCTCCCACACTTGGTTTAATGATCTGCTGTTGCTGTCTTGAAATTCTTAATAATTCTTGAGCAAGGCGGCCCTGCATATTCATTTTGCACTGCGCCCCACAAATTATGTAGCTGGTGCTGCCAGCACATTTAAAGCTACCTTCACCCATCAGCCACACACAGGATGTTTGTACAAACGTTCAGTCATTACCTACCTCTAGACCCCACCCTGCCCTCACTTCCTGCTCTGCTCCAGGTGCTGACTTCCAACCCTGGGCTTTTCCACCTGCTTCTAGCCTCATTTGACTTAACCTGCCTTGACCCTTGAGATTTGAAGTCTGAACCTGGCTTCTCTAATTTGACCCTAAAAGGTCAAACACCTCAGTGGTTGCAGGCTGTAGTCTTGGTTTTTCCCACTTGTCGCCACTTAGAATAAATTCAAAGCCCAACTCAGCTCTGATCTCCAGACTCTTAACAGAGGTGGGCCTCAGCCCCAAGAGATTAGTCAGCTGATTACATATACAGAGAGTTATTTTGGGCTTTTGTTAAAAGTACACTGAGCTAAACATTCCCTATAGTTCCTACATATTACCTGGCAAATGTGGTAGAATGCTAGTTATTGAGTCAGCAAGTAAACGGATGCAAAAAATAAACATGCTGAAATTAAGAATGTTTGTTATAGATATTAAACCACCTCCCTCTCCAGTTAAAATATCCAAATGATTCTTCTGGTCATCCTTCACACATCCCTGCACAACCAGCTCAGCTTCAGACTCCCAGATCAACTACCTCCATCACATATCCCAACACCCAGACACCCTGTCCACCCACTTTCAGTCCAGCCCTGGCTTCCATTCAGACAGGTCTGCTCACGGCTCTTCGTCCCATCCTCTTCTCTGTCCCCATGACCCCTCCCAGATAGCCACCGGGCCTGCCATGTCATTTAGTGGTGACAAGTCTTCCTAAGCATCTTCTGTTGCGGGGTTCTGCTTTCATGCCTCCTCTCCCTGCCGTCACATCCCCGTGCCCATGCCCTGAATTTTCCTGGGCTCTGCACAGTGAGGTTATTTTGACATGTTGGCCTGGTACCACCTCAGTTTACAGTCCCCCGAGACAGAACCAGCCACCTCCAGCACCGCCTTGTCTCCGGGTTATCTCTTGTGATTTTCCTAGACCTGCTCATGCCAATTCTTAAGACTCCTTGGTAGCACAACCCTTTAAATGGACACCTTTGTGTGTATGTGTGTGTGTGTGTGTGTGCTTTCGTATGTGTGTTCATGTATGTGTATTTGTGTGCATGGGAGAATGTGCGTATGTGAATTTGTGTGTGTGTGTGCAGATACGTGCATGTATGTACACAAGGGTCATTTCACTCTTACTGAGAGTGTTTATTTCATTATGAGGAACTAGCCTTGTACATCAACACATACCTGACATCTGTGCTCTGATGTCACTTTCAGCTCAGTACTATATGAGTTCAGTGACAGCATCTCCAAACTGCCTTGTCTCGTATTTGAACCCAAGCCCTTGGCCATTCTTGTTTTCCACAGCAGTGTGCATTAACCTAGTGGTTGCTAAACCCAGCAGCCCAATAGAATCAGGTGGGGAGCATTTTTCAATGTATTTCCTATGGTAGCAACTCAGACCTGCAGAATCTGAGTCTCTGCAAAAGGGGCCCTGAAATCCTCATATTTCCAAAGCTCCACAGGCTGGACCTAATTTGGAAAGGCTAACAGCCAGCCACCTCCACCCAGATATAAAACTAATACATGTACCTTAAATGGGCATCGGGTGCATTACCCTGCACTAGGTAGGTATTATTATCTCAATTTCATAGTTGAAATAACCGAGGCCCCGGGAGACCATGTGATCTGTCCAAGAGAGAATGCAGCCAGGACTCTGCAAGTTTGCCTCCATGAGGCCACTCTTCCCACCGTCCATGGGACTGCTCCTGCAGTGTGTGGAGTCAGATCTAGGGTCCTCCTTGTGTGCCACATCCTAAACCATAACCCCGGAAGTGGCTTGAGCACAAGGGCACATCCAGACAGCATCTGCTGGAACCCGCCTCTAAAATCCTCTAGCCCCCTTACCCTGCCTACTCTGTTTATTCTGCACAGACCCATCATGGAACTACTGGGGTGGGCATTTGCACATGTGTCCATCACCTGCTACCCTTGATGCTCCCTGAGATGGTTGGGGTGCTGTGGAAAGTGCACTGGTCTCCGATGGATGTGGAACAGATCTGGGTGTGACTCTCAGTTTGGCCAGTCTATGAGTTTGTTAGAGCTACCTTAACAGAGAACCACCGACTGGATGGCTTAACTTACAGAACCAAGTCTCACAGTTCTGGAGGCCAGAAGTCCCAGATCCAGGTGTGGGCGGGGTGGGCTCCTTCTGAGGGAGTGAAGGATTTGTTCTTCACTCTTCTCCTGGCCTCTGGTGGTTTGCTGGTCATCCTTGGCATTCCTTGATGACCTGGAGGGCATCACTCTGATTTCTGCCTTCATCTTCACGTGGAATTCTCCCTGTGCACGTGTCTGTGTCCAAATTTCCTCTTTTCATAAGGACACCAAACATATTGGAGGGAGGCCACCCTAATGACCACGTTTTAACTTCATTACCTCTGCAAAGACCCTATCTCTTGATAAGGGCACTTTCTGAGGTACTGGGGACCTCAATTTACCTCTGGGGCATACAATACAACTCTTAAGAGCAAGTAACTCATTTTGTGAATTGGAGCAAGTCACTGAACCTCATAGAATCAGTTTATTCATCCGTGAAAAAGGGATTTAAAAATATCCACTGTGAAGGCTCCTTTCTTGATAACTGTTAGCAGATTAGATAAGGCACAAAATGTCTTTTAAAAGCAAGGTAGAGAACAGCGAGGTTAGTTATTGCAATCTAGGTTAAAAGAGGTGGGGCAACTCTCCATCCACTAACACCCACTCCTGCCCCACGAGTGTGCGTGTGCGTGTGTGTGTGTGTACCATACACTGTGATTGTCCGGATCATCAGAGCCTCAGGCAGATTCTAACAGAAACCACATACCAAACAAACACGATTATTCCCGAATGCTGACTTCAAATTTTCACTCACATGAAGGGTATATCAGCACTCAAATCAAGAATTAGGCACCTTTGTTGCTGTTAAATAGGCCTTATCTTTAGTTCAGCATGTTTCCTAAACTCATCACAGACACTTTAAAAGCACAGATCCCCTCCCCAGGGATTCAGGTTCCCTTGGTCTGGGTAGGGCCTGAGGGATCTGCATTTGAACAAGCTCCTGGCGTGAGTCTTATTGGACAAGCCTGGAACAGGGCTGTCCTGATTTCTCACCCGGCCTCCTCTGCTGCTGATGAGTCAGGTTCAAGTCACTGGACCTGGGGGGGGCCTCCATTTCCTTACCTTTAACCCTATGCTTGATTTTTGAGTCTTGAGCTCTCTAGGTCCTTTCCAGCCACAAAATGCCATCTCTTCGCTTGTGGATTTGGAATTCTCTGCATTATAATAAGCTCCTCGAACTACCTCTGACATCTTTTGCCATATACTTTCCCATCATCTGGAGGGTTGGAGCCTCTTTACTCAGCGGGTGTCCAGCCAAGCTGACCTGCCCACTGCGGTTGAGAGCATGTGTGGAGAACAGCAGCAGACTAGGGGAACCAGCCCAGGAGCAGAACACCTTCAGTGCAGTCTTTTCTCTCTACAGCAGGGAGGGACAGTCTTGTTCCTGGCCTCCAGGGTAAGTCTGCAGACCAACTGGGGGCCTGTTTGGCTTAGGCTTACCTTTTAACACGGCCGCTCTGTGAATCACTGCTGTGAAACAACTGTCATTTAAATGCCTTGGCACACTCAGCAGTCTAGGATGAACACACTGTTTTGTTGATTTAGTTTTGTTAGAGAAAAGAGAGAGAGAAAGAGAGAGAGAGAGACGCTAATACATTGCTGGTGGAAATGTAAAGTGGTGCAGCTACTAGGGAAAGCAGTCTGGCAATTCCTCAAAATGTGAAACATCCAGACATATGGCCCAGCATTTCCACTCCTAGTTCTATCACTCAAGAGAAATGAAAGCACATATCTACACAGAAACTTGTGCACTCGTGTTTATAGCAGCATTATTCACAACGGTCAAAAGGAAGAAACGACCATCGACAGAGGAATGGATAAGCAAGTTGTGGTTTACCCACACCACGGAATATCATGTAGCCACACAAAGAAATGAAGTATTATACATGCTACAACTTGGATGAACCTGGAAAATGTGCTAAGAGAAAGAAACCGGACACAAAAAGAACACATGTTGCACCATTTCTTTTATATGAAATATCCAGAATACACAAATCTGCAGAGGTAGAAAGCAGATTTGTGGTTGTCAGGGACTGGGGGAGGGGGAAATGGGAGTGACTGCTTAATGGGTACCAGATGTTATTCTGGGAGATGAAAAGGTTTTGAAACTAGAAAGAGGTGGCGATTGCATGATACTGCGAATGCACTAAATACCGCTGAATTGTGCACTTTATAATGGTTAATGGCATGTCAATTGTACATCAACAAAAATAGAGAGAAAACAGGGTAAGGGAGAGCCTGGGGAGGGAAGAGAGGAAAATGGGAAAGAGAAGAGAGGCAATATTATTAGGCCTAGCATGTGAATTTTTTATTTTATTTTAAAGGATAATGTGACCGTTGAGTCACTGAAATGGAACAGAGCACTCCTCTGATTACAGTGACCACTGACCTCCTCTGAGGGGTGGAAGCCCTATCGTTTCCTTTTCACCAGCAGCAATCTTTGATACCGCAAGTCACAAGATGTGGTACCAGCATTACATCTTTGGGTCGAATGGGGGAGGCCCCTCCAGCCGTCTCTCAATCAAGCATCTCCAGCTCAGAGGACTCTGCTCTGAGATTAAGCCACACAACGTTCTTTCAGGCCTGGGGTCTGGGGAAGTGGTCTGGGCAACCACTTAGGGGCTCAGTGGGCATGTGGGGCACACAGGGAAAAGTGAGCCCAGCCGGGCTGCAGGTTCACTAGGACACTTGGATGGACTCTTTTCGTTAGCTCTTAAATGTGCAAATCATGCTTTTCCTGGTGCTTGGCACGGCAAAGACTTGGATTTTTTTAAAAAAGACAATCTGATGGAGATTCCAGCTGGACAGCAAAGAAGACACATTAGTTGGCCGGTCTAGAGAATGCATTTGGAAGGGGTTTCAGCATAAGTCTTCTGCTGTTGAGGTTTGCAGCCCTTGCATCAGGTGCCTTTCAGATCATCTGGACAAAGGCCTCTGGTAGAGCTGACTACCTAACAAAACCACTTCAGAACGAGTATGGAGTTCTACAGAATTCACTGTCTCAAGTCAGACCCGCATGGACTCTGAATGACTGATCTTCGCTACTTGCCTAGACATCTACCTCCACGACCACCCTGTTAGCAGTTTGGTGTCTACTTGTGGGTTCCAGCCACCAATCACAACATCATCCTTCACTGATAGCTGCTTCCCACATCTCTGCCTAAATCTATATCCCACTCCTGGGTACTCAGCACTGATGCTGATCATTCCTGAATGCAGATTCTAGAGCGACAGTCGCTGCAGAATCTCAGATAAGTTATTATTAATAGAAAAGAGTTCAGTGTGACTCCTAGCATGCATAGGCTTTGCCATGGTCAGAGCAAAGGTCTTGCAGCACACCCCGGGCTTCCCAACATGCAGATGCTCTCTTGGAGCCCTGAGGAAGCTTCCAGGGCTGTGCAGTTTGCTTGCACCCGGGCAGATCCAGATGGCAGCTGATCACTGCAGGGCTCTGTGATCTCTGCGCCAGCTGGTCCACTCCCTCTGGCAGTTCGAACGGTGCTCTGTGTTTCAAGATGGACACCCAGGAGGTCACCTTCTTAGCTTTAGAGCCACCTGGTGGATCCCTGCTGGAGTTTCCTCCTCAATGTTGGGCATGGGGGCAGGTGGTGGTCCCTGAAGGACTCTGTCCATAGAGCCCACTTTAGAAGTCTCCACTGCACTGAGCTGTGCCAAAGCAAGACGCACAGTCCCTTTAGATTCCTGTTATGATTGCTGTTCTCTTCTTATTTAAGTATTTTCACAAAGGACTTCATTGTTCTCCAGGCTAAGACTTTCAGTAAAGCGTGAAAGTAAAGTAAAGTAATTTTAATTTAATAACTCAAATTAAGTGAACATTTTAATTTTCATTTAAAAATTTAAATTTTGTTTAAAATTAAATGAAAACCAAATAATATTTACTTTTAAACAAATCAGTGCAGCATGGTTATGAGCCTCAAGTCCTGACCTGCTTGCCCTGGTCTCCCCCTCCCAGAAATGGTAGTCCTGCCTGAATACTGTTTGCCCATCCAAGGGAATCTGTGCCAGATTATGCCTCCAGGGCTGGAGTTACAGCTCCCCATCACACGGAGTGGCAACTCATGCTTCTTAATCAGAGCATCAAATGAATGAGTCAATGCAGTCTTGCTTTTATTTTCACAAAGTGTCTCCCGAGTGAGGCCTGTTCTGAGCTTCGGGGCCTTTCCTTGGCTCCACTCCAATAACTTGAGTAATTTCCTGTGCTGAGGGCCCTTGTGTGTTGAGACTTCTTATCACATGAGCCACCAGGTTAGAGCCTGAACCTATTTCCAGAGTGCTCATTACAGGCGCTTTGGAAGGAGGTCTGAGCTCTGGAATAGGAGACTGAAGTTCTGGCTTGAACTTTGGCTTTGCCCCTGAGTAGCTGTGTGACACTGCACAGGTTAGTTAACTTCTCCGAGTTTCCATTCCTACAACTGTAAAACAGGAATCACAAACAGGATGCCAACAGAGGGATGAGCTCAGGCCTCAGAGTCGGACAAAGCTGCATTCAGATGCCAGCTCTGCAGGCTGCTAGCTTCGGGACCCCACCAGAGCCTCCGTGGATGGGAGAGCTGATATCTGCCTTCTGGAGTTCTTATAGAAATTAAAAGAGATGATGTATGTACCATGCCTGGCACATGGTTAGGCACTAAGTAAATGTTTTTGAAGACTACAAAATAAGGATAAAACACACGATGTATCAACCTCCATGGATATTTGTAAGGATCACATTAATATATGTGAAAATACACTGTAAACTATAAAATAATATGAAATGTCATTATTTGGATTCTTTTTCTCTCAGATCATTTTACTCTATTTACGCTTTCCAACTTCTTATTTAGAAAATGTCGGCTGGGTATGGTGGCTCATGCCTATAATTCCAGCACTTTGGGAGGCTGAAGCAGGCAGATCATGAGGTCAAGAGATCGAGGACATCCTGGCCAACATGGTGAAACCACCGTCTCTACTAAAAACACCAAAAAAGTTGTAGCTCGGGCGGTGGTGGCACGTGCCTGTAGGTCCCAGCTACTTTCGGGAGGCTGAGCAGGAGAATCGTTTAACCCAGGAGATGGAGGTTGCAGTGAGCCGAGTTTGTTGCACTCTCAGCCTGGGCAACAGAGTTGAGGACCCCGGTCTCAAAAAATAACATAAAATAAAATAAATAAAATAAAATAAATAAAATAAAATAAAAATTTCATACCTAAAAAATAAGTTTGTGAAAAAATAGTAAATCACCCAAATATCCTTTTTCTTAGATTCACCAGTTATTAATAGCTGCTCTTTGCGTTGCTCTACTCCATCCTCTATTTCTATTTAATCTACCTATTCATCTAATGATAATTGGTCCAAGCATTTGAAAGCAAGTTGCAGTATATCATGAGTTCCACCCCTAAGTAAAAAACAAATACTTCTCATGTGTCTCTTGAGAATAACAGCATTCTCTATTAGAACAAATACTACTCCGTATGACCATATTAGTAGGGCTTGGACTGCTATACCAAATATGCCAGTAGACTGGACTTGACTTCAACTAACACCACACTTCTTCTCAAAATTTCAGAGGTCGAATGGTGTAAAATCAAGTTGTTCAGCTGACTCCAGGTCCCCTGGTGAGGCCCCCCGTTCCTGGGCGCTTAACCAGATTGGCAAAGTGGCCGTGTCCCTGCCCCTGCCCTGCCCTCCTCGCTGTTCCCTCTTCCTCCTTCTTCTTCTCCTTCTCGCTTCATTATTATACTTCTAAGTTCTGGCGGCCCGGCTCCAGGTACAGTGTGGGCAAATCATGCAGGTTTGCGTCTACATAGGGAACTAACACATGCCATGGCCGTTGCTGCACCCATCAAACGTTCATCTAAGGTATTTCTCCTAATGCTACCCCTTCCCTAGCTCCCCACCTCCTGACACATCCCAGTGTGTGATGTTCCCCTCCCTGTGTCCATGTGTTCTCATTGTTCAACTCCCACTTATGAGTGAGAACATGAGGTGTTTGGTTTTCTGTTCTTGTGTTAGTTTGCTGAGAATAGATGGTTTCCAGCTTCATCCATGTTCTTGCAAAGGACATGAACTCATTCTTTTTTATGGCTGCATAGTATTCCACGGTGTATATGTACCACATTTTCTTTATTCAGTCTATCATTGATGGGCATTTGGATTGGTTCCAAGTCTTTGCTATTGTGAACAGTGCCACAATAAACATACATGTGCATGTGTCTTTATAGTAGAACACTTTAAAAATATGGAATGCTTCAGAAATTTGTGTGTCATCCTTGCGCAAGGGTCGTGCTAATCTTCTCTGTATCCTTCCAATTTCAATATATGCTGAAGCGAGCATTTTTTTTTTTTTTTTTGAGATGGAGTCTTGCTCTGTCACCCAGGCTGGAGTGCAGTGGTGCAATTTTGGCTCACTACAGCTTCCACCTCCTGGGTTCAAGCGATTCTCCTGCCTCAGAATCCTGAGTAGCTGGGATTACAGATGTGCACCACCATACCCGGCTAATTTTTGTTTTTTTAGTACAGATGGGGTTTCACCATGTTGGCTAGGCTGGTCTCAAACTCACGACCCAAGTGATCCACCTGCCTTGGCCTCCCAAAGTGCTGGGATTACAGGCAAGAGCCAACGCACCCAGTCGGCTGTCTTCTCACTATGTCTTCACGTGGTGGAGACAGAGAGAGAGCTCTGACATCTCTTCCTCTGTTTATGGGGACACTAATCCCATCACGAGGGTCCTGCCCCTCGTGACCTCATCTAAATATGTTTCCTTCCCAAAGGCCTCAGCTCCAAATACCATTACATTGGGTGTTAGGGCTTCAACATATGCATTGTGGGAGAACACAAACATTCAGTTCATAATGATTACCAACAACTTTAACATCAATACAGTAATATTGTCTAATACACAGATATTCAAATTTTATATTCAGTATTCAAATTTTAAATATTCAAATTTTAAATTCAATATTCAATTTCAAATATTCTAAGTTCAAATTTTATTTCGATTGCATGTTGAAATGAGAATACATTGATTACACTGGGTTAAAATGATTATTTACATGTTTTCTAATGTTTTGCAATTAAAAATATTGATTCTATGAACATCCTTGTACACTGTCCACCCGGTCATTTCCTGCCTTGAAATATACCCCTAGAAATGGCATTATTGAGTATGTTCAGTTAAATTTTTGACACATATAGTCAGATTGCCCTCCAGAAATATCACACAGTTCACACTTCCAGTGAATCAGCCAGGAGGCTTTCAGCTGCAAAGGAACAACAATCTCAACATAGATTGGCTTCCATAATAAAGACATTTGTTTTCTCACAGAAGCCAGAACTCTAAATGAAAGGTGCTACCATACACTCCATTTTCTCCTCAATTTCATTTTTTAAGAAAAGCACTAGTTGTAACCCATTAAATGGACTTCATGACTCACCAGCGGATCATGACCTACAATTTGAAAAACACTGCTTTAAAATACTCGAATTGCTCTCTGGAACTGGAGATAGGTGGCTACCCGAACAAATTCTGACTTGTGTTAGGAGTGGAGGAATGGATGTTCATCACCTTATCTATGTATCTACATGGATGGCAGAAAACACCGTCCCCCAGGCCCTTCTCACCCTGCGTGTAATTTGGCTCCCCAATCTTTGCCAATCTAATAAGTGAATTCACTGCCTCTCTTTTTAAAATTTCATTTATGTAACCGTGAGATTTCATGGATAAACAATACTGTATGGTGCCAGGCTCTGGTAAGAGGCCTGCCTGGATTCATAATCTGGAAAATTCACTTATTACCTATGTGACTCAGAGCAAGTTACTTAGCCTCTCTGTGCCTCTATTTTTCATCTCTAGAAGGAGGATAATAATATCTACCTCATAGATTTGTTATGATCATTAAAAGAGATAACTTGGGCTGGGACTCAGTGGCTCATGCCTGCAATCCCAGCACTTTGGGAGGCTGAGGCGGGTGGATCACCTGAGGTCAGGAGTTTGAGACCAGCCTGGCCAACATGGTGAAACCCCGTCTCTACTAAAAATACAAAAAAATTAGCCAGACGTGGTGGCACACACCTGTAATCTCAGCTACTCGGGAGGCTGAGACAGGAGAATTGCTTGAACTGCAGAGGTTGCAGTAAGCTGAGATCACGCCATTGCACTCCAGCCTGGGCGTCTCGGAAAAAAAAAAGAGAGAGAGAGATGATTTGTATAATGTGCTTAGCACCCTTTCTGAAAATGCGTTTTGGATAAACTGTTTTTACATTTACAGGTTTCTGTTGCTCTATTAGGATGATGTCTGAATTTGAACCCACCACAGGAGGGAAAAGAAGTCGACAGAGACTTGAGCTGTGCCGAGACAGCGGTGTCCTGATTTCACCAGGCCCTACACAGCTCAGGGTATACGGAATGCAAGGGAAGAACTGCTTGCAGGGCACAGGGTGGACAAAGCCCTGGAGCTCTGTGAGACCAGGAAGGCGCCGTGGATGACTCTGGCTTACAGAAGTTTAATAGAAGAAAAAAAAAGGCAAACAAACATTAAAACAGAAAATGCACGCAGCACAGGCATATTTTTATATACAGCACACACAGCTCCTGCAGTGTGGTCCCTGCAGCCACTTGGCCAAGTGCGGTATCTGTCTTCCTTCAGGTCCTCTATTGGTGTGCACTTCTTGAGCCTAGGGCCACGTCTTTCCATCTTTAGACAAGTGCCAGTGCCTTTTCTGACACATTGTGAGTGCTGAATAGATAGTCAATGGCTGACTGAACAAATGCAATTTGCAACCACACAGTGGAAGATGTGGAAGTAATTGGGGTGTAGCTTTTTTTTTTCTTGGATTATCCATTTTCTCTCTGGGATGCATGGTGGTTTATATACAAAATCTCACAGTCAGTGTCTCCTTAGTTGGGGAGCCCAAGTATTTAGGAAAAATAGGAAGTGGCTAAAGCATTAAGAAAAAGAAAAACAAGTGTTACGTGTTCTTATGCAAACACAGACACTGTAGAGAGGAAGTCTGCAGGACCATAATGAGCTAACTGCAAAGGGGCTATAAATTCTACATAGAGTCTATCTGCAAGCCAGGGCCACCTCAAGGTCTAAGACCCTTGATGTTGCTGTCATGTGTATGTGTGAAGATAGATTTCAATTGAGATTGATTAGAAAAGGTATCTTGCCCCTAATTGAATACTGGACAAATGATAAAAGCAGGCAAATCACAGGAGACGCACATTCCCCCAGAAGCTGTAAAATGCTAGGTTGACACCAGTCACCCAGACAGTGTTGTAACTGTCATCATCAGTTTTGTGACAAGTGAACAAGATTATTTGAAATTGTGGTTGGAATTACAATGAGAGCTAACATTTATAGTGTTGTCTGTCCCTGTCAACCTCTTTCCCCGGTGTGACTTTATCCCAATACAACAGCAGAAATCCATAAATGAAAAAAAAATTGTTTCCTGAAATGCATTTACTGTGTTAAGTACCTCATATGAATGACCTCTTTTAATATTCATCTATAAGGTAGATATTATTATTCCCATTTTAGAAATGATGACCCAGATTCACAGAGAGGTTGAAGTAACTTGCTCAAAGATGCATAGCTAAGTAATGGTTGCAGAGTAGGAACTCAGGAAGATCTCTCCCAAGAGCCTACACTATACAATAACGCTTGCCAATGAACTCTCACAGGCAGATGAAATAAAAAGGCAGGTATTTTCTGAAAAGCAAGCCCATTTTATAGTATTAACTCAAAGTCTCGAGTTATTCCCCAGATTGGTGATACCAGTTTTAGGGTAGTGGTGATGATGCTGACATTTCCAGGGACCTTAAAAAACACTTGGGAGTTGGGGGAGCCATTTTTTCAACCTCTATTGTGGGAAATAATCAAGTCTTAGTCATCTCTAGTGTGTGACTAATACCCACTGCCAGGGCTGTTCCATTCTGCTACAGAAGCCACTGTAATGACTAAGCCATCAAGATGGATTTTTTTTTCCTAATGACATATGCTGCACAGGACTCAATTCTATTAAGCCAGCCTTTTCGAGTCTGGATCTGGAGGAGTCATTGTATCACTGTCTTTGAAAATTAGGCTAAAGGCGGTGGTATCTATTAATATACCGAGGCTCTAGTTTCCCTCCTCCTAGGATGCCTGACCTCTCCAGCCTATTCCTATCTCTTTCTTAGTGAACCGGCTGTGGCTGTATTGTGGGAGCCAGCATGACCTCATCATCCTGAGCAGGGGAGTGTTGGGCTGGGCCAGGGCCCTCTCAGTGCCCTCCCAGGCAGAGCCTCCACCCTGGGTTTTACAGTTACTCAGGGGCCACAGAAGGTGGATGGTGCTAAATTAAGGCAACAAACCAGGGAGAAAAAAAAAAAAAAAAAAAAGCAAGGTCCCACCATTCAATACACCAATGCTTTTATTTTAAAGCAGACACTATCTGAGGCCGTTTCTGACTTTGACATCCTATAATTATGATCCTGAGAAACATCTATTTAGACAATAACACATGAATTAGTTGATGACTTCCCTTGTTAGTTATACCTCACAAGGGTCAGAGATACAGAGCCAAGAACAATTATCTTGTCACTAACTGAAATTCTTCTGAGTTCTAATTATTGGGGTATTTAGCCTCTTCCCAACTAAAATGCCAACCCTTTCCCCAGCTTCTGAGAATAAAGAAAATCTGACGCACTCCCCTGCTGAGAACTCGTGAGTCTCTTCACCTCCAGGGTGAAAGCCAATCCTTTTTTCATGGAACAGTCCTTCATTATCCATTCCCTGCCTACCTCTTTAACCTTACCTTTTAATACGATTTTTTAATTGACAGATAATATTGAACATATTTATCATGTACAGCACGATGTTTTTTGTTTTTGTTTTTGTTTTTCATTTTGTTTTTTTGAGACGGAGTCTTGGAGTCTCGCTCTGTCGCCCAGGCTGGAGTGCAGTGGCGCGATCTCAGCTCACTGCAAACTCCGCCTCCCGGGTTCCTGCCATTCTCCTGCCTCAGCCTGCGGAGTAGCTGGGACTACAGGCGCCCACCACCATACCCAGCTCATATTTTTGTATTTTTTTAGTAGAGACAGGGTTTCACCGTGTTAGCCAGGATGGTCTCAATCTCCTGACCTCGTGATCTGCCCGCCTCCGCCTCCCAGAGTGCTGGGATTACAGGCCAGCATGATGTTTTGAAATATATCTTTCAACATCACTCACCTCTGTCCCCAGGTAAGTCTTAGCCAAATGGCCCCAACCCACCAAGCTGTCTCTGTCTCTTGGTGGTCCCAGGCCATCCGCTTGGCCTTGAAACACCCTCTCCCGACCCTGACCTGTCCACCCTTACCTGGCTGACTCTTCTTACTTCTGTCCCAGCTAAGACATCATTTCCTCCTGGAAGCTTTCCCCGCTTTCTCCAAATGCCCACATATGTGGGTGCCACTCCTGCAAATTCCCACAGAAGAGTTCAGCAGCTGTCATGGTGTATTATAATGGCCCCTGGATTTGTCTGCCTTTCTCATCAACTGTAAATCTTTGAGAGCAAGGGCTGTGTTATCTTCACTGTCATAGTCCTAATACCCAGCCATTTTGTCTGGCACACAGCAGAAGCTTCATAAATATTTGTGGCTGAATGTTATTCATGTCCATATGATTTTTTACATTTTTTGCGATTTAGAATGTAGCTATCCATTCTCTTTTTAAACCCTCTGCCACTTACTGAAAACAACCAAGTGACTCATAGTTTCTCCCACTCCAAGCTGATGCCTACTCATGCCATCCAGAGGGCAGTCCCCACCCGCTCAGCCCTTCAACACACACTCTGAGCCAAGCCTCCATCATACCATGCTGGAACTTGAATGCCGCATTGAGGGGTTGGATTTTATTCAACAAGAAGGGTGAGTCAGTGGAAGTTTGTTTAGGACCAGGGAGTGTGCAATTACAGCCAAGATGAATGTTTCTGTGAGGTGCAGAATAGATTGTGAGAGGAAGGGAGACTGGTTAGGGAACTGTGACCGTGAGCAACGTAAATTAGGCTACTAGGGAAAGAATGGAGAGGAGGGACCAGATTTGAACTGAGAGGCAGGACTTGGCAATTGACCACATGTGGGGGCAAAAGAAAGAGGCTCAATGTTGATTTCAAACTCTTAGGTCTGGAAAACAAGAAGGTAGGTGACACCACTAACAGAAGTAGAGATCACTGGATGGATTGTGTGAAGTGCTTGGTTTTGCTTATTTGGAGAGAAGAGGAATGTATTGATGTGCTAGCAAAGTTTTCAAGTTCTAAAGATCAATTATTAAAATACAATTAGAGATATCATTTATGATCAGGCATAGTGGCTCATGCCTGTAATCCTAACATTTTGGAAGGCCAAGGCGGGCGGATCACTGAGGTCAGGAGTTTGTGACCAGCTTGGCCAATATGGTGAAACCCATCTCTACTAAAAACACAAAAATTAGCCAGGTGTGGTGGTGTGTGCCTGTAATCCCAGCTGCCTGGGAGGCTGAGGCAGGAGAATTCCTGGAACCCGGGAGGCAGAGGCAGCAGTGAGCAGAAACTGTGCCACTGTACTCCAGCCTGGGTGACAGAGCAAGACTCCATCTCAAAAAAAAAAAAAAAAAAAAAAGAGAGAGAGAGAGGGATCATTTATGAAATGAATACTCCGAACCAATCATTTCACAAAATTAACATCTAAATGCTTACTACAACACTAAGAGGTGGACTGTATGATTTTCCCTATTCTATGGATAAGGAAACAGAGGTTGAAGTCACGTGATCACATTCATACAGCTGTTCTGAGTGGCAGAGATGGGATTCAGCCCAGGCTGTGTGACCCAGTGTCTTCAGTATGTGGGACTGAGGCTTGAGAGACAGCTTAGAGCTCTCTATAGACTTCAGTGTGGTCCGCATTAGGAAGTTAAAGCACTGAGATGGGACGAGGCTGTCAAGGGAGATAATGTGCAGAGGAAAGTTAAAAACCATGTATAGAAATGGAAGACTAAGAGTGAGCAGGCAAAGGGAGGAAGAGGAGCCAGAGGCAGAAAGTAAGCAGGGGCAGTCTGGAAGAGGGAGTGGGTAAAGCATCCTAGAATAGGATGGAAACAGGTTTTAGGAGAAAGTGATGAGTGTCACCTGCTGCAGAGAGATGTCAAGAAGGAAAAGTCCTTTAAGGCCATGGGTGTGTTTATTATTTATTTTTTGTTGATTGATCAGGCTAGTAACCAGTATGTTTGCCTCCTTAATATTCTAGGGCATCTACAGTGCAGAAAACAGAGAAATGTCGAGGACCCAACTTGGGTAACATTAGCAGAATAGGTAGGATTATACCTCGAACCAGCACAGAGAGACAGAGGGAAATTTGTGCTGTGGTTTCCATGCTTCAAATATGCCAGGCTGTGACATGGCAAGTATAAACATTAACGCTGTTTGAAACCCACAGGGATCACTCCCACTTAGCTCAAGCCTCAGTATTGCTTTTGGCTTGAACTCACAACGTGAAACAGTCTTGAATCTAGTATACTGTGGCCCCTGAGATCATTTGCCAATGGTCCAGATCTTATTTCAAGCTCCTCTTTCAAGCACCAGATGACCTGGAGTATGGCCATTTCCAGAACTAGCTGGAACTATTTTTCATCTAGGACCATTCAAATAAGACTTTAATGCCATATCAGAATTTACAAACTCAGATCATTCTCTTCGACTTTGCCAGTTGCTAAGTGATCTTTCAGCTTATCTGGAGAGATTCTAAAACTCAGAGACTTTAAGATGATCTCTGCTGACACTGGAAAAGGAGAGGTCTCTTTCCTTGTCCTTGGCTAAATAATAGATGAACTGGCATCTAAGTTGCTAAGATTGAACTCCCATTAGAGGCTCAAATGGCCTCAAAGTGTGTGTCCTGGAGAGAAGAGGCAGGACATACCGGTAGTCTTGAGGAATTGTAGAAAGTTGAAACTAAAAGAATATCAAAAACTATCTAGCTTAAGCCCTCATTTTGCAGATGAGCAAAACAGAGGCTTAGAAATGTTAAGGGCTTTGCTCTAGTCTCAGAGCTAGTTAATACCAGTACTAGGACTAGAACTAAGTCTCTTAACATTTAATCCAGTTCCTTTTCCACAATACTATTCAGAAAACAAACATTCATTGATCTGCAGATGTTCGTCCTCTTGTGTTCCAGCATTTTTGCCTCTAATGCCACTTACTGTCTCCGTGAGCATATATTTGTGCCTCAGGCAAGAGAGAAGGGAGACTGATAGACAAGTTCTTCAAATTATATTGAATGAAGACCCAAAGGGTTTCCTAAGAGGCAACATGAGCTCTGAGGAAAGACCACTTGGGCTTTGGAATTATTCACTCTAGGTTTTAATACTGGCTTCATCATTGTCTAGTTTGTGACACTGGGCAAGGTATGTCTTAAACTCTGTATTAGGTTTCTATTGCTGCTGTATCAAATTACCACAAACCTAGTGGCTTAAAACATCACAAATTTATTCTCTTACAATTGTGGAAGAGGTCCAAAATGTGTCTTGCAGCCTACACCAAGGTGTCAGCAGAGCAGTTGCTCCTTCAGGTATCTCTAAGGATAAATTGTCTTCCTGCCTTTTCCAGCTTCTGAAGGTCACCTGCATTCCTGGGCTCATGGCCCCTTCCTCACATCACTCTAACCTCTTGCTTCTGTTGTCACATCTCCCACTACTGACTTTGACCTTCTTGATTCCCTCTTCATTTATTTACTTACACACACACACACACACACACACACACACACACACACACACACAAAACTTCTTTTAGAAACACAGTCTCACTCTGTTACCCACGCTGGAGTGCAGTGGTGCAGTCATAGCTCACTGCAGCCTGAGCTCAAGTGATCCTCCTGCCTTGGCCTCCCACAGTGCTGAGATTACAGGCATGAGCCACTACACCTGACCTTGACTCCTTCTTTTTTTTTTTTTTTTTTGAGACGGAGTCTTGCTCTGTCACCCAGGCTGGAGTGCAGTGGCCCAATCTCGACTCACTGCAAGCTCCACTTCCTGGGTTCAAGCAATTCTCTTGCCTCAGCCTCCCATGTAGCTGGGACTACAGGCATGCGCCACCACACCTGGCTAACTTTTGTATTTTTAGTGGAGACGGGTTTTCGCCATGTTGGTCAGGAGGACCTCAAACTCCTGACCTCAGGCGACCCTAGGGTTACAGGGGTGAGCCACCACACCCGGCCTTGACTCCTTTTATAAGGGATTACATGTGATTACAGTGGACCCACCCAGCTAACTCAATATAAATAAGCTCCCCATCTCAAGATGTTTAGCTTAATCACATTGACAAAGCTTTTTTTTTTTTTTTTTTTTTGCCATGTATGTTCACAGGTCCTGGTGATAAGGATATGGACATCTTTGGGGGTCATTATTCTATCTCCCACAAACACTGTGAGGCTCAGAGATAAGTCTGGAGCTGACAATTCCCGTCTAGAGCTGAGTGCAGTGGCTCACGCCTGTAATCCCAATACTTTGGGATGTTGAGGCAAGAGGATCGCTTGAGTTCAGGAGTTCGAAACCAGCCTGGGCAACATAGTGAGACTCTATCTCTGCAAAAAAAAAAAAAAAAAAAAAAAAAAAAATTAAAAGTAGCCGGGTGTGACGTGCACACCTGTGGTCCCAGTTACTTGGGAGGCTGAGGCAGGAGGATCCCTTGAGCTCAGGAGGTCGAGGCTGCAGTGAGCTATGATTGCGCCGCTGCCCTCCAGCCTAGATGGCTGAGCAAGAGCCTGTCTCTAAAAAGAATTCCTCCCTGTCTAATAGTGCTTGGACATCACTTCTTTTAAGAAGACTTTCTTGGGACCCCAAAATCAGGTTAGGGTCTCCTCCTATGTGTTCCCATCACCTTCCGTGGTCACCTCTTACTAGAGTCCTTATAAAACTGTGTTACAGTTACTTGATTACGATTACATCTTCCACACTAGTCTATATAACTCCAGAGAGTAGGGACTGTGCCTTATTTATTTTTGTGTCTCCTGCCCCCAACATGGTGTCTGGCACTTGGTAGTTGCTTAATAAATATCTGTTGTCATGAGGATTTAAAAAGACCAAGTAAAATGCCCAATGGGGGCAGGCACGGTTGCTCATGCCTATAATCCCAGCACTTTGGGAGGCTGAGGCGGGCAGATCACCTGAGGTCAGGAGTTCGAGACCAGTCTGGCTAACCTGATGAAATCTCATCTCTACTAAAAATACAAAAATTAACCAGGCGTGCTGGCAGGTGCCTATAATCCCAGCTACTCGGGAGGCTGAGGCAGGAGAATCGTTTGAACCTAGAAGGTGGAGGTTGCAGTGAGCTGACATCACCCCATTGCATTCCAGCCTGGGCAATTAGAGCAAACTACGTCTCAAAAAAACAAAACAAAACAAAATGCCCAGTGGTACCTGGCTCAAATAGGTATTCAATAGATGGTGAATCATTTTGCTAACACCCATTATTGCCAAAAAAGTAGGAGAATTTTTTTCTTCTTTTTATTTTACTTTAAGTTCTGGGATACATGTGCAGACTGTGCAGGTTTGTTACATAGGTATAAGTGTGCCATGGTGGTTTGCTGCACTTATCAACCCATCATCTAGGTTTTAACCCCTGCATGCATTAGGTATTTGTCCTAACACTCTCGCTCCCCTTGCCCCCCATCCCGACAGGCCCTGGTGTGTGATACTCCTCTCCCTGTGTCCATTTGTTCTCATTGTTCATCTCTCACTTATGAGTGAGAACATGCGGTGTTTGGTTTTCTGTTTCTGTGTTAGTCTGCTAAGAAAGATGGCTTCCAGCTTCATCCATGTCCTGCAAAGGACATGAACTCATCCTTTTTTATGGTTGCATAGTATTCCATGGTGTATATGTGCCACATTTTCTTTATCCAGTCTATCATTGATGGGCATTTGGGTTGGTTCCAAGTCTTTGCTATCGTAAATAGTCCTGCCATAAACATACATGTGCATGTGTCTTTATAACAGAATGATTTATAATCCTTTGGGTATATACGCAGCAATAGGATTGCTGGGTCAAATGGTATTTCTGGTTCTAGATCCTTAAGGAATCGGCACACTGTCTTCCACAAAGGTTGGACTAATTTACACTCCCAAAAGTAGGAGAATTTCTATGGATGACAAGTAAAATGCCTCCATCCCCACAGGGAAAGTACAAGAAAGCATGTCTTCCAGCTTAGAGACAAAAACCCTTTAAGGCAGTCAGAGCCAATGGCATAGTTTACCTTTTTTGCTTTTATTATAACATTGTTTGGCCCAGAACCCACCACCCATTTGCTGAGGAAAGTGTGCTGGCTGACTTTCAGAGGCAAGTGGGGCAGGAACAGGTGAAAAGGAAGAAATCCACTATCAGTATTTCATCATCAACTGGGCAGAACAGAGCCTCAACCTGGATCTGCCTTTACCTCTTCCAGTGCTGTGAACTCTTGGCTTGTGCCACATTTTCTCTCAATGGGCCACACTTCCTTTCTTTACTGACATTTATGCCTAGTGCAGTGGAGGGACAAGAGGATAGGCAGCAGGCCAAGTCGTTCTGGGTGGCCCTGGGTGGCTGGACTCACCAGATTCTTGGACTTGCCATCTGACCATACGCAAGCCACTCCTCTTTCAGTTTCTGCGCCTATAAAATGCATGACTCACCTCACAGAGACCGAGAAATTCGAAGTGTTCCTGTCTTTCAAGGGAAAGAGTTATAAAAAAAGAAAAAAAAGCTACTGTAGATGTACCTATCAGGCTATTACTAGACCAAAGCTAAAGCCAAGGCCAAAGCCAGCTTTGATTTCATTTCAAAGCCTGAAGCAAGGAACCTAGTGTTGGAACTTTAAAGAAGCATGCTGTTGAAAGTAAGCCTTTCCAGCCTGCAATTAAGATTCAGATTCACACACATCCCACAGTGGGGACCTTTGTTCCCCTACAGGTACACACAGTAGGACTTGAACCAGCAACTTTGCCTTTTTAGCTAAGCAGTAATGTATTGACTGCACTTACAGCCAGAGCCCGATTGGCATACCGGCCATATTTGCTGACAAAATTAAGTCACATAGTCTGCAAACGAATGTTTTAATTATTTGTGAATTTATTTCTATGAGAAGTTTACAAAGGAACACATATTAAACCAAATGTGTAGTTATGTATTTTACAAGTCACTCTATTTAGGAACAAATTGTATACTCAGGCCATCATAAGCTCCTTAAAGACCACTGTGTTTTATTTATTTTTAAATCTCCATCTTTAAAATACCCTTAAAATAGTTTGTGATCAATAAATGTTGACTGACTGACTAGTTATTCTGTCAAACACGATTTCTATAGTCTGTTGTAGGGATAAGAGGGAAATAGAAGATGTAGTCTTTGCCACCAATTGGAGGTGATGGAGCAAACGGATTAAAGAGACATACAGCGAAAGGACATTGCACAGTGAAAACCAATTTGCGTTTGTATGGAACTTGCCTGGTTTGGCAATATTGATCATTCATTCATTTAATCTTTCATTTTTATCATTCAATATATATTTTGTAAGCACGTTTGATGAGATAACAAAGAAGAAGGCCATGTTAACTCTGAATTATGCTCAGTTCTTGAGTCTTCTTTGACTAAATAGGCAACACATGGGCAATTCCATGGACAGTGTCCAGAATCGCTACTTTAGAGAAGCAAAAAGATACTACAAGAGCTCAAGGGAGAAAATGGATCCAATCTAGGGGTGACGGGTGGGTCCATCTCAACCACCAAAGAGCACTTGCTTTCAGGGACATCATTTCAAACACGGAGAGTAAAGAAGGGAAGGACAACATGGAATTTAGGAAAAAAGAACTCCTTCCAAACTCAGGAAACTTAATAGTCTGTAAGCAGGGATTTTGACAAATGCTTTTGACTCAGAGATTGAGAATTGTGGTTTAATAAAACTAATACACTAAAACTAATAAAATGACACAAATGACCTTGTACTGTGGATAAAGGCAATCCCACTGTCGTTCATTTCACTACCAGCTCTGTCCAGAGGAATAAAGTTCACCTTCAGCCCCCTCTTTACATCTGTGGATTCCTGAAACTGTGGCCAACCAAATCCCAACTGCCCAATTTCTCCTGTGTCTCCGGTGGGGTTCCCAAGAAGCAGGAGGATTCTTGAGCAAGTGATTCATTGGGGCAGTGGTCTCAGGAGGAGGGGAGTGAGGAGGCAAGAGAGCACAGGGTGGGTTTGGGGAAAGACAAGCAAGGATGTAGTCTCAGCTGGAGACCAGCTTCAGGTTGATCCCTCCAGGGAGCTCGGGAAGCCCAAAGTGCACCGCAAAGGTAATGCCCCCTTGATGCTGGGGGCCGAGCTTTTGTATGTTTGGGCCAGACTGCCTTCTGGGAGCCATGACTCCCAGGAGAAGAAGGGGCTGTGAGTTGTCATCAGCCAGCCCTCACAGCAGCTGGGGGTAAAAGGGACCTGGATGGGGTACCCCTATCACCTACTATGGTGAAATATACTAACCGCTGAATACAGGTGAGCTCAGTGAAGGGAGATGCTAATCCGCAAACCATACATCTTGCCATTATATTACAAAAATAAGTAACTCAAAATCAAAGCTGTTTGTACGTCCCCCAAGCACCTCAGATTCAACATATCCCAAACCTAAGTGTCACCTCATGTCCCTCATCTTACCAAACTTCTTCCCTGGTATTCTGTTTGTCGATGGGATTCCATCATAATGAGGTCATTCAAGCTACTGATTTCTCTCTCTCTCTCTCTCTCTTTTTCTCTCTCTCTCTAATCTGTTCCACATTTAATCAATAATGAAGTCCTACCAGTTTTACTTCTTAAAGGTTCTTAAACCTATGCCTGACTCTCCCTCTTCATTACCACTGACCCAGGGCAGATCCTGGTCATATCTCACCAGATCTCCCTGCCTCTAAATGCGTCCTCCCCAAATCCAACACCTCCCACTCCATTCCTGGCTAAAATGTTCAGTGACCTCTTTCTATAGAAATGTCCAAACTGCTGACCTTAACTGCCAGCAGCTTCCCTGAACAGGCACCAGCCCATCTCGCTGACTTATTTTTCAGCACTTTCTGACTTGCACTTTATTTTCTAACCACACTAAACTGCTGACTGTTGCCTTGCCCACAGAGTGCTGCTCTCCATCAGGCCTGGGCTGATACTGTTCCCTCTTCTGGTAATGCCTTTGTCCTCTTTATCTGGCTCACTTGGATCAGATGGCACCTCTCCAGGAAGCCTGCTCTTCCCTCAGACTGGGTTCAGTATCCTTCCCCTGTGTGGTTTTTTGTCTTTCTTTTTTGTTTGTTTTTTGAGACAGAGTCACTTCGTCACCCAGGCTGGAGTACAGTGGTGCGATCTTGGCTTACTGCAACCTCTGCCTCCTGGGTTCAAGCGATTCTCCTGCCTCAGACTCCTGAGTAGCTGGTACTACAGGCATGCACCACCACGCCTGGCTAATTTTTGTATTTTTAGTAGAGATGGGGTTTCTACTAAACCCCTGGGTTGTTGGCCAGACTGGTCTCGAACTGATGGACTCAAGTGATCTGTCCACCTTGGCCTCCCAAAGTCTTGGGATTACAGGCATGAGCCACGGCGCCTGGCCCCCTTTGTCTTTTACATAGCAAGCCACTGCAATTGCTACATAATATTACAATTATGTGCCCCCTTCCCTAGACTGTGCGCTCCCTGAAGTTTGGAAATGCTGTACCTTATTCGTATTTGTATCCTAGGTGTTTAATATAATAACTGGTACTTTGTAGGTGCTTAATAAATGAATGCGGAATGGACGAATATTTTATTGAGCTCTCCCACCCTCTTGGGACAGTTTGCCATTTGAAGAAACTAGATTAGTGTAAACTAATATATGGTTCCCTAAGGTGGCAGGAGGCACTTCCAACACTAAAAGAACAGTACAAGACAGTATATATTTCATTTCAGAGCTGCAGAAGGTGATACAGTCAACAACTTGGGGATGTGGGATAAGAGAGATCAGAAATGGTCTGGGGAGATTTCAGATCAGGAAGAGAGCAGCTCAGAAGGACGGGTTACAAAGAATTGGCGGCTATCTCACCCTGTTACGGGGTGTGGGTTTACCCACCACCAAACTGGAGGAAAAGTGAAATAGTTATTGATTCATTTGTCAACCTTAAGTAACATGATTTAGAACATATGATTATGTATAGAGTTCATTGGAGCTCAAAGCCAGGAATAGCCACCAGGAAGCATGGACTTCAGAGAAATGGAGCCAGTGATCTAAAGTAAAAAAGTTAAAGTCAGCTGGGTGCGGTGGCTTATGCCTGTAATACTAGCGCTTTGGGAGGGTGAGGAGGGCGGATCACAAGGTCAGAAGATCGAGACCATCCTGGTTAACAAGGTGAAACCCCGTCTCTACTAAAAATACAAAAAATTAGCTGGACGTGGTGGCGGGCACCTGTAGTCCCAGCTACTCAAGAGGCTGAGGCAGGAGAATGGCGTGAACCCAGGAGGTGGAGCTTGCAGTGAGCCGAGATCGCACCACTGCACTCCAGCCTGGGCGACAGAGCAAGACTCTGTCTCAAAAAAAAAAAAAAAAATTAAAGTCTTGCTTATATAGGCAGAAAGCAAAGAAATGTAGTAGGATTAGAACATTCCATCTTAGACAATGAGATGATTGTAAAGTCTGTGTCAGAAAGTTAAGAAGGAAGTGAATCTATAATGAAGATCAATAGTGAAGGTGGAAGGGATCTTCCCTGGCCCCCTTCAGTCATTTACAACATTTTACAAAACAATGTGGTAAGAAAGAAGGCTAATCTATAATCAGAGAGACAAAGGTTACAGCTGCCTGTTTATGTAACTTGAGTCCCATAATCACACTCCTTCAAGGTTCATAATATTTTAAAGTTCCAACAGCCTTTATTTTGAAATACTTATTTTCACACATTCAACAAATACTTGTTGAACATGTACAATGAGGCACAGGCCTAGGTGCTGGAGGATATAGCAGCAAACTCAGAAGGCCTTATCTCTGCTCTCATTGAGCTTACCAGGTGGTAGGGAGAGAAAACACAAAAGTAAGCAAAGAAACATGTCATTACACATAGTAATAAGAACGTGAAGGGACTAAACAGGATGGTGGGAGAGAAAATAGCAGGAGGACTGGGAAGGTCTCCCTGAGGATGTGGTTTTAAACTGAAGTTGGCAAGGACAGGAAAGAGAGGGAGGAGGAGCATCCCAAGACACAGGCCTGAGGGACTGCCCATTCAAGAAACCCAGAGGCCAGTGCAGCCTCAAAAATGTGGGCTGACAGGGCACAGTGGCTCACAATGTAATCCCAGCACTCTGGGAGGCTGAGGCAGGAGAATTGCTTGAGGTCAGGAGTTCGAGACCAGACTGGCCAACATAGTGAGACTGTCTCTACAAAAAGTAAAAAATAAAAATTAGTGGCCGGGCGTGGTGGCTTACACCTGTAATCCCAGCACTTTGGGAGGCCAAGGTGGGCAGACCACCTGAGGTGGGGAGTTCAAGACCAGCCTGACCGACACGGAGAAACCCCATCTCTACTAAAAGTACAAAATTAGCTGGGTGTGGTGGCACCTGCCTGTAATCCCAGCTACTTGGGAGGCTGAGGTAGGAGAATCACTTGAACCTGGGAGGTGGAGGTTGCAGTGAGCCAAGATCGTGCCATTGCATGCCAGCCTGGGCAACAAGGGCAAAACTCTGTCTCAAAAAAAAATTAATTGGGCTACTTGGGAGGCTGAGGCAGGAGGATTGCTTGAGCCCTGGAGTTTGAGGCTATAGTGAGCTATGATCACACCACTGCACTCCAGCCTGGGCAACAGAGCAAGATCTCATCTCTAAAAAGATAAAAATTTTAAAATAAAAAAAAAATTTGAAAAGTAAATCACAATAATAATTTTTTAAAGGTGGGCAAAGGACATCAAGGCCTGACCGTATCTACAGTGGGGCAGGCAAAGGGAGAGCAGGTGGACCCAAGTCAGCCAGGATAAGTTTAGATTTTGTTCTAAGTACTACAGCTGGCTGGGGAAGAGTTTTAAGACAGAGATGATGTGGTGTGATGTATTAATCAGTGCAGTTCTTGCACTGCTATAAAGAAATACCTGAGACTGGCTAATTTATAAAGAAAAGAGGTTTAATTGGCTCACAGTTCTGCAGGCTGTACAGGAAGCATGGAAGCATCAGTTTCTGGGGAAGCCTCAGGAAACTTACAATCATGGTGGAAGGCAAAGGGGAGTAATGAATCTCACAAGGCCAGAGCAGAAGGAGAAGAGAGAGAGGGGAGGTGCCGGACACTGTTAGACAACCAGATCTCATGAGAACTTACTCCTTATACAGTACCAAGGAAAGATTGTGCTAAACCATTCATAAGAACGCTGCCTCCATGATCCAGTCACCCCCCATCAGTCCCTACCTCTAATACTGAGGTTACAATTTGACATGAGATTTGGATGGGGACACAGATACAAACCATGTCATGTAATTTACATTCATATGGGGATACTCAGGTTGCTGGGAGGAGACAAGATTGAAAAGGAGTTTGGGAAGAAGGGAGAGCCATTGGGGGTGGGTAGGACTAGGATTAAGCTATTGAGCTTTTCTCTTTGGGAAAGATTATTATTTACCCCATTTTACAGCTGAAGAAACTGTCTTTTATTTATTCATTCAGAGTTGGGATGGAGCCCCAATTCTGTTCTATCCCTGAACTGATTCTTAAAACCCAGCTGTCCCTTTTTTTTTCGGACAGTGTCTCACTCTGTTGCTCAGGCTGGAGTGCAGTGCAGAGATGCAATCACAGCTCACTACAGCCTCAACCTCCTGGGCTCCAGTGATCCTCCTACTTCAGCCTCCCAGGTAGCTGGGACCACAGGTGTGTGTCACCATGTCTGGCTAATTTGTGTGTGTGTGTGTTTTGGTAGAGACAGGGTTTCATCATGTTGCCCAGGCTGGTTTCAAACTCCTGGCCTCAAGTGATCTGCCTGCTTCAGTCTCCCAAAGTGTTGGGATTACGGGCATGAGCCTCCACTCCTGACCTCTTCTGTAATTCTTGTGTTCGGTTGCACATAACTTCCAGACTGGCAAAGATGAAAAGAAATGATAACATCCATTTTTGGAAAGGATGTGAGGGAAAGGGGACTTCTCACCCACTGCAGGTGGGAATGTGAATTTGTTCTGTCTTTCCAGGGGAAACCCGATGACTGGAAGAGGTGCATCCTCCTAGAGCCACCACATCCAGTTTTAGGAACCCTAAAAATAAATAAATAAATAATAAATAAATAAACTGTCTACCTAGCCAAGATGTTAGAAAAACTCTTGTGTGTCAGTATTTGTAAGAGTGAAATAGGATCCAGTGAGAAAATTGGGTTACCCAAGGGTGCACGGTATGATCCCATTTTGTAAAATGTATGTTTATACCTATAGAAAAAATTCTGGAAGAATCTATGCCAAAATATTAAGAGGAGTTATTTCCAGATATTGGCATATCTGGAGATTTTGTTGTTGCTGTTTTTTCAAATTAAATTAAATTAAATTAATTAATTTATTTATTTTTGAGATAGAGTCTCGCTCTGTCGCCCAGGCTGGAGTGCAGTGGCGTGATCTCGGCTCACTGCAAGCTCCACCTCCCGGGTTCACACCATTCTCCTGCCTCAGCTTGCCAAGTAGCTGGGACTACAGGCGCCTGCCATCACGCCCAGCTAATTTTTTTTTGTATTTTTAGTAGAGACGGGGTTTCACCTTGTTAGCCAGGATGGTCTTGATCTCCTGACTTCGTGATCTGCCCATCTTGGCCTCCCAAAGTGCTGAGATTATAGGTGTGAGCCACCATGCCTGGCCTGTTGCTGTTTTTTAAAAAATCTGTCATGTCTAATGTTTCTAAATCAAAAGATGTTAACATTTTTAAATTAATAAATAATAATTGTACATATCCATGAGGTATATAGTGATGTTTTGATATTTATAATATATAATGATCAGATTACAGTATCAGTATATCCATCATTTCAAACACAAAAAATGTTAACTTTTCACTGACGTATAACATATGTACATAGAAAACAAGACACATCTTATGTTCACAATCTGATGAATGATCACAAACTGAACACACTCATGAACAAGACATTGATCAAGAAATAGAACATGACCAGACTCCTAGAAGCTCTCTTCATAAAATCAGATTACATCTACTTTGCTGTGTCTGGCTTCTTTCATTCCAGATTATGTTTATGTACATTGAGTGCACATGGACACAAAGAAGGGAGCAATAAACACGGGGCCTACTTGCGTGTGGAGGATGGGATAGGTATGAGGATCAAAAAACTACCTATTTAGTACATTGTTTATTACCTGAGTGATGAAATAATCTGTACACCAAACCTCCACGGCTTGCAATTTACCTATATAGCAAATCCGCACCTGAACCTCTGAACCTAGGATAAAAGTTAAAATATAGGCTGGCACGGTGGCTC
The DNA here is from genome assembly GCF_001698545.2 of Rhinopithecus bieti. Classification (NCBI taxonomy): domain Eukaryota; kingdom Metazoa; phylum Chordata; class Mammalia; order Primates; family Cercopithecidae; genus Rhinopithecus; species Rhinopithecus bieti. Next base: position 3,199,935 of record NW_016824383.1, read on the forward strand.
ACACTGTAGTCCCAGTACTTTGGGAGGCTGAGGTGGGCAGATCACCTGAGGTCAGGAGTTCGAGACCAGCCTGACCAACATGGTGAAACCCCGTCTCCACTAAAAATACAAAAATGAGCTGGGTGTGGTAGTGCATGCCTGTAGTCCCAGCTATTCTGGAGGCTGAGGTGGGAGAATCGCTAGAACCTGGGAGGTGGAGGTTGCAGTGAGCCAAGATGGCACCATTGCACTCCAGCCTGGGCAATAAGAGGGAAACTCCACCCAAAAAAAAAAAAAAAAAAAAAAATTATGTGTGTGTGTGTGTGTGTGTGTGTGTGTGTGTATCTACACGTATATGTATATATAAATATAACTTTTAAAAAAGATTATGTTAGCCAGGCACAGTGGCTCACACCTGTAATTCCAGCACTTTGGAAGGCCAAGGTGGGTGGATCACCTGAGGTCGGGAGTTCCAGACCAGACTGACCAACATGAAGAAATCCCATCTCTACTAAAAATACAAAATTAGGCGTGGTAGCACATGCCTGTAATCTCAGCTCGTAGGGAGGCTGACACAGGAGAATCACTTGAACCAGGGAGGTGGAGGTTGCATGAGCTGAGATCGCACCATTGCACTCCAGCCTAGGCAACAAGAGCAAAGCTCCGTCTCAAAAAAAAAAAAAAAAAAAAATGTTTATGTGATTGATTCTTTTATTTAGCTGCATTTAATTGTAGTAAGTTAATCGATTGATTAAAATCTTAGAATAGTCACACCTTGTCTTTTATAAATATGACACTGCAGAATCTGTGATATCATAAGCATTTTGTCACCTGATGAAGCACTTTCCATCTAGACTAGCTCTAGGCATTATCATTATCCTCATTTAATAGAAAAGGGGCCTGGGATTAAAGGGTGATTTGCCTTGCACAGGTGGCCAAGCCAGGACTGGCTCTTATCTAAATCCATGCCCTTTCTGCCCCACCCCATTGGATTAAGAGCAAAGGTAGCAGTGGCTGAAATGAAAGGAATGTTTTGCTCACCATTAGACCCTTTAGACATTGAGACAAAGTTACCAGGGAAAGTTGTCTAAACTTCTTTCCTGAAAATCGTTGTGAAAAATTGGGAAGGCAAATGTCCCATAAATATTCATCCAGCTTCAGTATTAATTATCTCCAGAGAGAATTTCTTCTGCTAATACTATGATATCAACATTTCTCATTTAATACTATTAATCATAATGCCTTCATGAATACATTGCATATGTAGTATATGTTTACGTATCATGTGGATTTTACATTTGCATATGCCCACTTTCCTCTCCAGCTTAATGAATATCAATGATTGCAGCCTCTTAGCAATAAAGGAGTGCCACTTCTCATTCACAGATGAGGAAATTGAGGCCCACTATCAAATAGATGGTTACAGCAGAACTGGAGCAAAATTCAGGTCTTCAGGCTCCCAGTCCACAACTCTTTGGAGCACACACGACTACATAAAATGAGAAACTTTGTTTCTACTTGGAAACATAAACAATGATAATCCTAATTGTTATTAAAACTGTGAAAGTTTTTTTTTTTTCCAAGACAGTAGGGCTGCGTGACTTAGTTTTATGTTATCATAAAATCATGATATTGTACCCTAAGATAATGATCCTTCTTTGAAACATGATTCAGGTGTCCCTATGAAGAAACTAATTTCACAATCCAGTACACTTCATAGGAATTTCGGAAGAAATTAAGCAAATTAGCAGAGAAAACATGGACTTATCACCTCAAATATTGACTTAAGCGCTAACAGAAGTAACCTTACCTTATATAGCCGTGGGACTTCAAAAGCAGAAGTGAGGCCACAGAAGAGCTTAGTCTAAACTCATCCCCGCCTTCCCCATTCCTACTTCCACTTCTGCGGATATTCCTCTTTTTTCGGTAATTTTAGAAAAAAAACAAACATGAAATAGTTCACATCCGGAGTCTTCCTACCTCTGAATGCAGAATTCACTGCTCTGAGAGCTTTTCCCCAGGATGTTGGGCTTTGCTCTCACCTGGTCACCTTTCAGGAATCCCAAAAATGGAAGGTCTGTTTTACCCTGCAAAAGAACAGTATGTGTCAAAGGACAACAGATAAGTCTATTTATTTTCCCAGAGACCTTGGCCAGGCTCTACTGTCTTCTCTTCCCTTGTCGTCAGGTTGCGGGTCAGCCTCAGGTCATGGGTCAGGTCGGGCTTGCACAGCCTTGATCAGGTCCCAGGGCTTCCCTCCCCACCCTCCCTGGTGGGCTTTCTAGGCTTCTTCTTTGACAGCCTCTGTGAACCTCTGTCCTCCCAGTTACCTTTATAAATAGACAATAGGGAAAAACAAATATTTCAATAAATAGTTGAATAAGGTCTCAGAGCTGTTGCCCTTCTAATGACTGTTAGACACCGGGAAATACCTCAAATTTCAGAGCTCTGGGCCATCCCCTGTCCTAGATCTGGGCCTCCTAGGGTAGCGCTGTGGTCGGGTACACACCTTGAATGCTGAGTAAATACACAACTTTCTGGGCTTCCGGTGGGAACTCTTAGAACACGCTATATGGCATGAATATTTTCTCTCCTAGAGAAGACGGCTGAGCCCTGGGACTCTTGTCTGCTGACCTAGACTGTAACAGAGCCTTACAGAGGTCTTTTTCTGTCCTCAAGCCCAGAGAACTTCCGAGCCAGCTGCCTTCATGTGGGTGAGTGGGTGGTGCACAGCTTAGGCAAGGCTGAGCGACAGGAGCTGCAGGGAAGGTGTGGCCTCCTTTGTGGGGTCAACAGTGGGCCCAAGTCTGGGCTGGGTAGCTGGTGAGAGTGAAACTGGGTTGATTGGGAGAGGGACTCCTGGCAGTGCCCCTGTCTGAAAGGGGGGCAAAGTCTCTCAGAAGATCCATGATCCTGATCCCTCACTGAAACCCAAGTGCCTTGAGAAATCCTCTGCATTGCTCATGACTAACATTTAATATAGTAATAGTTGTGTTAGGCCCTTTGAATGATAAACACCACGTTCTGGATGAGGATGATCTCTAGGAAGAGGCCATGAGAGAAATATATCAATGAAGTTTCATATCCATAACGTTGTCATTTTTAATACAAGTCTTATTTTGGGATAATTTATAGAAAAATTACAAATGTAGTCCAAAGAGTTCCCATATACCCCTCAGTCCAGTTTCCCCCAGTGTTGACATCTTACATAACCATGGTACAGAAATGAACATAACTCAGAAATTAACACTGGTACAGCTAAATATTAGATTTTATTCTGATTTCACCAATTTTTTTTATAAATGCCCTTTTTCCTTTTCAGGATCCAGTCCAGGACCCGACATTACACTTAGCACAGCCATATTGTTTTATGTTTGAAAAGTTTTAAAAAAAGATGGCAAAATATTAAGATATGATGAAACTTTCTGGCAAGAACATAAACTTCATTATATTGCTTTCTGGCCATTATTGGAGAGAACTTATAGTGCTTATGAAGGAGGCTCTGGAGATAAGACAAGCAATCCAGCTTCAACTTCTGGCCCAAACACTCTAGCTGTGTGCTTAATCTCTCTGAGCCTAAATTTCCTCAACTCAAAAATAGGGAAGATAACAGTATGTACCACTTAGGCTTACTCTCTGAGGTTTACATGGATTAAGTCACACAAGGCAACTAGAATAGTGCTCAAGAAATGTTAGCTATTATTATTAATTGCATATGTAATTCACAATACAATTTTCCTGAAAATAGCTCCTTTGAGAGTCTCTGGAGTTCATTTTAATAAGAAACCACAACCTTCATTGTATATCTATTCCCCATGATAAAACTTGTTACATTGTATTGTAACTATGTGTTTCTGTATCTGTTTTTAATAATATTGTAACTATTTGTTTCTATATCTAACAATATTGTAAATATTTGTTTCTGTATCTGTCTTTAACAGTATTGTAACTATTTGTTTCTATATCTGTCTTTAACAATGAACTCCGCTTTGCGCAGCCAGGCATATACAGGAGGAAAGTGTGTTTAGTATGAAGGAAGAAAGAAAACATGGAAAGTGGGTAGGTATCTCCTCCAGATGCTCTAATGGGGGACTCAGGGCCAGAGTGGGGCACAGCATTTGTTCAGATCAAGGGAGCTGCATGTTTCAGGGCAAAGATTTAGCAGGGATGAGAAGATGAAATAACAGTGTAGAGAGAGCTACAAGCACTGAGCAGAGGGGCAGGGGGTACGTGGGTCTAGATGCAAATAAAATGCTTTCTGTCCTTAAGAGCATGCACAGTACAGGAGCCTGGAAGAACTTTTCGTCCCCAGGGCTGAACTGAACATTCCACTGAACTCAACTGGGACAATGGCTGCAGTCAGCTTTCATCCTTGATGCTGAGTACCGAGCAACCCCTCCCACACTTCACTTTTTATTTATTTATTTATTTATTTATTGCTTGATTGAGATGGAGTCTCATTCTGTCGCTCAGGCTGGAGTGCAGTGTCCTGATCTCGGCTCACTGCAACCTCCACCTCCTGGGTTCAAGTGATTCTCCTGCCTCAGCCTCCCGAGTAGCTGGGATCACAGGCATACACCACCACACCTGGCTAATTTTGTATTTTAGTAGAGGCAGGGTTTCATCATGCTGGCCAGGCTGGTCTCAAACTCCCGACCTCAGGTGATTCTCCCGCCTTGGCCTCCCAAAGTGTTGGGATCACAGGCCTGAGCCACCACTTCCAATCTTTTATTTATTTTTTTGAAACAAGGTCTCACTCTGTTGCCCAGGATGGAGTGCAGTGGTGTGCCATCACGGCTCACTGTAGCTTCGACCTCCCCAGGCTCAGGTGATCCTCCCACCTCAGCCTCCCAAGTAGCTGGAACTGCAGGCATGGGCTAGCATGCCAGGCTAATTTTGTATTTTTTTTGTAAAGACAGGTTTCACCAAGTTGCTCAGGCTGGTGTTGAACTCCTGGGCTCAAGCATTCTGCCTGCCTCGGCCTTTCAAAGTACTGGTATTACAGGTGTGAGCCACTGGAGGGGAACCACCCCATCTTTTTTTTAAACAATGTAACCTTTCTTGTTTGTTTTTTGCTGTTTTGTTTTGTTTTGTTGTTGTTTGTTTGTTTTCTGTTCTGAGCTAGAGTTTTGCCCTTTCACTCAGGCTGGAGAGGAATGGCGCAGTTTTGGCTCACTGCAACCTCTGCCTCCTGGGATCAAGTGATTCTCCCATCTCAGCCTCCCAAGTAACTGGGATTACAGGTGCCCACCACCATGCCCAGCTAATGGTTGTATTTTAGTAGAGATGGGGTTTCACAATGTTGGCCAGGCTGGTCTCGAACTCCTGACCTCAGGTGATCCACCTGCCTCGGCCTCCCAAAGTGTTGGGATTACAGGTGTGAGCCACTGCTCCCAGCCTTTTGTTGTTGTTGTTTTGTGAGATGGAGTCTCACTCTGTTGCCCAGGCTGGAGTGCAATGGTGCAATCTCAGCTCACTGCAACCTCTGCCTCCTGGGTAAAACAATTCTTCTGTCTTAGCCTTCCAAGCAGCTGGGATTACAGGCACACACCACCATGCCCCGCTAATTTTGTATTTTAATAGAGACGAGGTTTTACCATGTTGGTCAGGCTGGTCTCGAACTCCTGACCTCAGGTGATTCACCTGCCTTGGCCTCCCAAAGTGCTGGGATTACAGGCGTGAGCCACCAAGTCTGGCCACAATGTAACCATTTTAAGTGTACAGTTCAGTGTCATTAAGTACATTCACATTCTTATGGCAACCTCACCACTATCCATCTCCAGACTTTTCATCTTCCCAAACGGAAACTTTGTACCCACTAAACAACTCCCCATCCCCTCTCCCAGCAGCCCCTGTCAACCAGCATTCTACTTTCTGTCTCTATTAATTTGACTACTCCAGGTACCTCATATAAGTATAATCATACAATATTCATCCTTTTGTGACAGGCATGTTTTATCATAACGTCCTAAGTGTTTATTCATGTTGCAGCATGTCTCAGAATCTCTTCCCTTTTAAGGTTGGATAATATTCTATGATATGGATACATCACATTTTGTTGTCAATTAATCCATTGAGGGACACTGGGGTTTCTTCTGCCTTTTGATTACTGTGAATAATGCTGCTTTAGACATTACTGTACAAGTATCTATTTGAGATTCTACTTTCAATTCTTTTGAGTACATACCCAGAAGTAGAATTACTGGATCATATGATAATTCTATGTTTAACTTTCTAAGGAATGGCCTTTTATAGCAATAAAGGGTTCTGGGGTGTGGGGGGTGGTGAGGAGGAGGGATGGTAGTTCTGAGAATCGAGATTACTTCAACATTCGTAAGAACCTCAAGGATGGTAGGTTGGAGGGATCTGAAAGTTAATGTAGCACAGCTGCCTTCTAACACTTACAGACTCGCTTCTATGCGGCGTTCCTTCTAGGGCTGAAATGCTCTGAGGTCTCCCTCTGCTGCCTTTACCTCTCATGGCCACAGAGATAACGTGAATCTGTCTGCTTTGTGACAGCCCTCAGGCCTCCGAAGACAGCTTTCTTGTCTCCCTGTCTTTTGTCTTCTAGAGAAAGCTTTGTGCTTAATTTTTTTTTTATGTTTATTTTGGTAGAGATGAGGTCTTGCTATGTTGCTCAGGCTGGTCTCAAACTCAAGGCCTCAAGTGATTCTCCTGCTTCAGCTTCCCAAAGTGCTGAGATTACTGGCATGAGCCACCATGGCCAGCCTGCTGGTTTTAACTGTTCCTCCTATGACTCAGTTTTATCCTTATCCTAGGTACTCTCTCAATGAGTTAATTTCTGTACAATACTTATAAGAGTGGTATTCTCAGCAGAATGGAATACCCCTGGCAAAGTCCAAGCAGCATGGCCTAGAGAGAGTTGATCACTTCCTTTATTCTAAATCCGGGCACCAAACGACTGCTTGGGCAGGGCAGGGAACAGACAGGTACAAGTCAGGCCTCTGTGAGACAGCTGGGATTGGTAAAACCCAGGGTTAAATGGGAAGCATGCTGGCTTGCAAAGGTATTTACCTGGACAACAGCAGCGCCCCAACCAAAGAGAGGATGTATGCCAAGGACAAACCCTCCAGCCTGTTGTCTCCTTTATTTTTTGACAGGTAGGTAAAAGACGGATGAAGGACTGCAACCATCACAATGTGGCCTCATATGGAGCTTGCTTTCAACTAAAACCCTGAACACCTTTTCCCACAAGTGCTGCAAAATACCTCCCACCTATTTTTTACTCAAACCATTGATGTTTTGATTCACCGGCAGAGCCCGACATGGCACTGACCTCTACTAAATGCCATGTTAGAATGAGCTCATCTCTTTAACCCTTCAAGATGTGTCTAGTCTTATTCTGCCGTCCTGTGTATTTAGTCCATCTCCCAACTTTATGTCTTAGCTTGTCAATGATGAAGGAATGCTTAGCAATGATGAAGGAATTTTAGGAGCTTAACTGACTTTTCAGTCCTCTCCATAAAGTAGTGCGGTATGTACCACCTCAGCTGGACAGTTGCTCTTATATCTTTCATATTCAGCTGATCTCTGAACTCTCCCAAACAGCCTGGCATAGAATGAAGCCTTGTGAAGGATCACAACTTGAAGTCTAACACTTCACAACTTCCCGTAACTTCTGATATATTTTAATATGCCATTCTCTCTTCTCTAATAAGAATGGCAGACAACCTGTAAGTAGGCTATAATATTTAATGAGTTACTATGTTTTCTGTGGATATTTTAAAGGAATACAGTAACTCTTTAGGAGACAAATGCTTTTTTCCTCCTTGCATTGAATGCCAAGTAAAATTTGGGTAAATTTATAAATATTTCTTTCTTTTTTTTTTTTTTTTTGAGATGGAGTTTCACTCTTGTTGCCCGGGCTGGGGTGCAATGGCATGATCTCTGCTCACCGCAACCTCTGCCTCCCAGGTTCAAGCAATTCTCCTGCCTCAGCCTCCAGAGTAGCTGGAATTACAGGCATGCGCCACCGCGCCCGGCTAATG
>NW_016824383.1:3208389-3210817 GCF_001698545.2 Rhinopithecus bieti
GAGTTTCACTCTTGTTGCCCGGGCTGGGGTGCAATGGCATGATCTCTGCTCACCGCAACCTCTGCCTCCCAGGTTCAAGCAATTCTCCTGCCTCAGCCTCCAGAGTAGCTGGAATTACAGGCATGTGCCACCATGCCCAGCTAATTTTGTATTTTTAGTAGAGGTGGGGTTTCTCCATGTTGGTCAGGCTGGTCTCGAACTCAACCTCAGGTGATCTGCCTGCCTCGACCTCCCAAATGCTGGGATTACAGGCGTGAGCCACCGTGCCTGGCCTATAAATGTTTCTTTATCAAATAAACCTGGTGGGGGCGGTCAGCCCTATATTATCCATCTTTTCTTTTTACCTTGATTACCAGTAATCTAGGCCAAATTCAGAGCTCAGATAATCAGCTCATCTCAGGCAATTGGTTATATTCACCCCATTTACAGAGCCCCTACTGTATTTTTAATCTTAAATTACCCTAGTTTTGGAATCGGTATCAACTTTCTCAAGCCAATTAGTATCACTCTGCACATCAGAAGAATGTTTAAGTAAACAGTAGCCACCCAGAAAGGATTTGTCTTCCAAATTAATCATTTGCATCCTGTTCATTAACAAGGGACTCTAAGTTCATAATAAGGCCAAGATGTATTTTTTTTCAAAAGATCTTCAAGAGGAAAACATTAATTCAGTACATCAAGTTATGATAGGTGACGTAACATTAGTAGAATTAAACGAGGCAGGAAGTGCTATGAGAAATGCAAGTAACACTTAGAGAGGTAAAGCCTTCACAGCTCTTCAAAATGCTTCAGGGACTTTTTAATAATATGTATTACAGCATGAAACAGAGCTAACCGACATTTCAAAGGAAAGAAGGCCTTTTTCTCCTAAAGGTATACATTCACAGTGACTTTATTATCCACAGCATTCAGCCAGTTTTCATGTTGAATACATAAAGAACTTTCTCTCAGTACCTTTGACCCTTAACATCTCTGCTGGGTGTGAGTTAAACTCAGCTGATATGAGAACAGTAAATACAGTCAAACCCACACTCATTACACCTAGTGCAGCTGGGGGAATACATCAACATGGCCTAAACAGTGATAAAAAGGGACTGCAATAATGATATATTGAAGAAATGTTTATCAAGAACCTAATACCTACATGGTACATAATATACTAGAATACATTTATAAATATTTGTTGAGGAACTAATTATAAAGACTATGCCACGTGCTTTAGGGTTCAGCCATAACCTATTATAAGTAATACCTTATAATAAGTGGGTACTTGTAAGAGGTATTACCATATTACCTAAGCACTCGCTTTAATACTCATTGTTCTAGGCTCCACCTGATGTTATGATATGAATCTTTTCAGCTATACTCTGCGTCCAGAAGATCACACGATTAGCATCAATTTCTAAGGACAGTAATGAACTTGATAGTTCTGAGCGAATACATACACTATAGAATAGTCATTCAACAAATATTTATTGTCTGCCCACTATGTAGTCTATATATACATATACATAACACACGTGCAAAGAGCAGTCTAGTCAGTAGTTTAGGAGGATGGAATTGGATGTTAAAGAGGCCTGGGTTCAAGCACCAGTGCCACCATTTAAAAGCAGTGAGACATTGAACAAGTCTTAGATTTCTTAGCAGTAAAATGGGAATAAAAGTACCTATCTGGAAGAATTGTTGTGAGGATTAAACACAATAACACTGATGAAATACTAGCCCAGGACCTGGCATAATTGCTAATTTGAAAAGAGCAACTTGGCAAAGTGCTAGTTGGGAGGCCAAGGTGGGAGGATTGCTTGAGCCTGGGCGTTCAAGACCGGCCTGGGCAAAATCGCAAGACCCTGCCTCTAAAAAATAAAAATAATTAGCTAGGCATGGTGGTGTTTGCCTGTAGTCCCACCTACTTGGGAGGCTGAGGCAGGAGGATCACTTGAGCCCAGGTGTTTGAGGCTGCAGTGAGCTAAGGTCACACAACTGTGCTCTGGCCTGGGCTTCAGAGCAAGACCCTGTCTCAAACGAAAAAAAAAATGGTGACATTGTTTATACACATATGTACAAAAGTTTCTAAATAAAAATATTAATTCAGAAATCCATAACAGGCATGGTATTAAAAAGATGACAGTAGGCCAGGCGCGGTGGCTCATGCCTCTAATCCCAGCACTTTGGGAGGCCGAGGTGGGTGGATCGCGAGGTCAGGAGATCGAGACCATCCTGGCTAACACAGTGAAACCCCGTCTCTACTAAAAATACAAAAAATTTAGCCGGGCTTGGTGGCAGGTGCCTGTAGTCCACTCAGGAGGCTGAGGCAGGAGAATGGTGTGGACTTGGGAGGCGGAGCTTGCAGTGAGCCGAGATCGCACCACTGCACTCCAGCCTGGGTGACAGAGCGAGACTCCATCTAAAAAATAAAATAAAATAAAAT
>NW_016824383.1:3212448-3232443 GCF_001698545.2 Rhinopithecus bieti
AAATAATAAAATATGACAGTAGTTTTAATTACAATATTTTAAAGGTAACAACAGCAGGAGAAAAAAAAAAAAAGAAAGGTATATTTTAGCACAAAGCAAGGGCAAAAAAAAGACACTAGGAGTTTGGTGAAAGTTTGCCACCAGAAGGCTAGTGGCAATATCTAAGCTTCAAACTCATATTCCGGGCCAGGTACAGTGATTCATGTCTGTAAACCATGGCTTTGGGAGACTGAGGCAAGAGGATGCCTGAGGCCAGGAGTTCAAGACCAGCCTGGGCAATGTTAAAAAATAAGCCAGGCATGTTGGCTCATGCCTATAGTCCCAACTACTCAGGAGGCTAATGCAGGAGGATCTCTTGAGCCCAGGGGGTCTAGGCTGCAGTGAGCCATGATTGTGCCACTGCACTCTGGCCTGGATGACAGAGCGAAACCTTGTCTCTGAAAAAAGAACTCAGATTTTGGGGTTTAGTTCTATGTCCTCCAAGGACTGCAGCCTTCTCAAACCAAGAGTAATGATGGTCCTCCCAAGGACAAACTTAGGTCCGCCCCCTCTGCAGAAGAATCAGGGAATTATGACTCATAGGAGCCACCACAAAATCACTAACTGGAAATCCTTGCTGCAGCTACACTGCAAAAGAATCGGACTTGATTTGCCAAATTCCCCATGTGATACAAGCATGGCCACCTGCCAAAGAGCCAGAGGGAGAGAGGGCCACTCGCCTTCCTGGTGACACAGAGATTTCCTAGCCCCGTTACCAAACGAAAAAGCAACGCAAGGGCTTCTAAGAAGCCATCCCAATGACCTTTTGGCTTTGAGAAGAGCAGTCTTCATAGCAGAGGGTTTGGGCTTTTGGCCTCTTTCAGCAGTTTATTCACTCTTACATGGGGAAGTTGTATTCTGAGGTTTCTGTGGTGCATGAAGCTTTTGCCTTCACCATCTGTTCCTGTGTCTTCCTTGGGTGACATCAGAGTACAGCAGAAATTTCCCTTGCCATCTAACGGGGTTTTGGGCTGTTTGACTCAACCGTGCATGTTCCTCAATGCCAGGAGAATAATCCTACCCTAAGTCAGCTGAACAGAAGCCAGGATCTAACTGCAAACAAGAGACCCAGCTTACCTAACAGCATGGAAGAGACCAGTTTCATTGCAGCTACCTGGGAAGATGGTTGCTAATTAGCCTGCAACAAAGAGTTCCTTGCTCATCTAAAGAAGGTAATCACTGTTCAGGTAGGTTAAAGTATTTCTGAGACTTTTCAGTGCCAGCCGAGAGCATGGGCAGCTTGGGAGGGCAGGCTGGGTGCAGACTGAGAGCTTTAAGTACCACAGAAAAAGATGACTGGTGGATGAATTCCTGGCAGTCCTGTTGCCTCCAGGAGCTGGCCCCTGCAGACTACTTGCTCAGAGAGTGGCCAGGACTGCAGAGAAACCATAGGGGAGAGTATTTGAGGAGGGAGAATATGGATACTTTTCTGGAGTGGGGTGAGCCAAAGACATTCATTGGAGAGATTCCAATCTGAGTCTTGGGTGCCAGTAAAATTGAGATTATTTGTCTGGGTCATGGCATAGTTATAAGGACTCACTCAATACACGTGTGCAGATGGACTCATGTGGGATGTTTTTAGACAAGGCACATGAAACTGAACATATCCAACATGGACTTACTCTTTCTCTCCTTCTCACTTCTCACTGCTAGCCCTCCCTAACCCTTCAGCCTCTGTTATATTTCTGATCTATGCTAAAGCTATCTCACACCCTTAGGTTTCACTTACCACCTCTCGTAGGTTCCTACACCCTCTTAACACCTCTCTCCGTTTCCACATACCCTCAGCTGGGGCCCTCCTCATCTTTCTCTTAGGCTATTCCAAGAGTCTCCTCACCATTGTTTCTGCCTCTAGTCGCTTTCACCTCCAATCCTCTCTTCATGCAACTGCCCACATTCTCTTTCTGAAATGCAAGCTTGGTCATATCTCCAGCTTAATGGACTCCAGTAGCTTCCCAGTACCTATGCAATGAAGTCCAAAGCTTCTGCATGGCACACAGGAGCTTTCAAGATTGGCTCCCTCTGCCATCGCAGCTTTATCTCCAGCAAGAGTCCAGGACTGTCATCATCTGGATTACCTGCTGTTCTCCTAATATGACCTTGGAATTGCCTCCTTACTTCCTATGCTATTCCCTCAGCCTGGAATATCTTTCTCTTGTCCTGCCTGCCAAACTCCTCCTCTTTTTTCAAGACAAAGCCACCTCCTTTGTGAAGCCTTCCCCATCCTCCTTCCTCCAGATCTGGGTTAAGTATTCTGCCTCCTATTCGTGTGTGTGTGTGTGTGTGCACATGTGTGTGAGTGAGAGACAGTGTGTGTGTGAGTGTGTGTTTAAACATACATAACATAAAATGTATCATTTTAACAATTTTTAAATGTACAGTTTAGTGACATTAAGTACATTCACATTCTTGTGTAACCACCACTACTATCCATTTCCAGGACATTTTAAACTTCCCCAGCTGAAATTTTATACCCATTAAACACTAACTCCTCATTTCCTTCTATCCCCCAGCTTCTGGCAACCACCATTCTATTTTCTGTCTATGTGAATTTGACTACTCTATATATGTTACATGTAGGGTTTGTCCTTTTGTGATAGGTTTTTCTCACTTAGCATCATGCCTTCAAGATTCATCCATGTTGCAGCATGTGTCAGAATTTCTTTTCTTTTTAACGTTGAATAATATTCCATTGCATATACGTATATATATGTAAATATATATATACACACAGTGATATATATGTGTGTGTGTGTATATATATATAAAAAACATGTATCACATTTTCTTTATTCATCTATCAATGGACACTTGCATTGCTTCCCCTTTGGCTTTTGTGAATAATGCTGCTACGAACATGGGTGTACCAATATCTCTTTGAGATCCTGCTTTCACTCTTTGATACGTACCAGAAGTGTAATTGTTGGATGGTATGGTAATTCAAACCCCTATTATTTTTCCTCAAAGCTGATTGTGCATGTTAAATATGCATCTTCAATGTGGTCATGTAGATATATACAAATTCCCAAGGAATAATTTTAGATAATTAAAGCACAACAAAGACTCTGCAAAGAACGTCTGACTCTTCCCTGCGGTAAAAGTATGTTTTCCACACAGTAGAACTTGCAAACCTGTTGAAACGTGACAGTGTGAATAACACTTGCAATCTAAAATTAAACTCTGGCAAAATACTTCTAAGGAGAAAATCCTTTTAAGAAAACCAGTGGGTAAGTTTTGTAGTTATCACTTTGTTATGACCTGCTTGGGAATTTGGAGTTAGGAACCCCAGTTCCAGCCCTGCCCTGCACATCACGTTTAGTAAGTCACTTAATTTCCTAGGCTGATTTTACCCTCAGTAAAGTAACAAGCACCCCTTTACATTCATGATAATAAGGCAACCCAAGTGAAAGCATTCTGGTAACCTCAAAAAAGTGGCATCATCTGAATTATCACAATGACCAGCACCCCATGTAATACTAGGGATCCTTTCCTTTCATTGCAGACTCAAATGACAGTAAATTGGACTCATGGTCCTCTCTCAAAGGAAGCTAAATTGAATTCTTTTTTTTTTTTTTTTTTTTTTGAGACAGGCTCTGTCACCCAGGCTGGAGTGCAGTGGTACGATCTCAGCTCACTGCAATCTCCACCTCCTGGGTTTAAGTGATTCTCCTGCCTCAGCCTCCCAAGTAGCTGGAATTACAGGTGCCTGCCATCATGCCCAGCTAATTTTTGTATTTTTAGTAGAGATGGGATTTCACCATGTTGGTAAGGCTGTTCTTGAACTCCTGACCTCTGGTGATCCACCCACCCTAGCCTCCCAAAGTGCTGGGATTACAGGTGTGAGCCACTGTGCCCAGCCACTAAATGGAATTCTTTAAAGGACAAAATGCAGCAATACTTGATCTTCCCATTTGCATAAGAAAAATCTTTGAAGATGAAGTAGAATCGTAGGGACATTTAGGGTGATAAGATAAGTGCTGGTGGGATTTTAAAACATCGCAATTGAGGAGACAGTTTTCCATGAAAAAAAACAGGCACAGAGAAGGAAAGCCCTGAGGCAAGAATAGAAAAAATACTCTTGGTAAAAACAGACAGTAAGTCCTACATGGTATGTGTACATTCCATCTAGGCAGTATTGGTTATAGCATTAGAATAAATACCCTAACCCACTTCCCATGATTCTTTCTGGTTTGCTGTACATATCAGGTGTGGCAAAGATGTGTGTATAGTCACTGTTATGATGGTGTCAAATGATGACACTTTTACTGAGTAATAAATCAACATGGGATCCTTGACTTAGAATAACTGACTAATCAACTTACTTGTACATCTTACCACCTCCATTCTTACCGTCCATGTTTTCAGAATGTCTATGTTATTGATTCTCCACAAGGGAAAGCAGTATAAGGCAAGTCTGCTGAGTTTTTTTTCACATATATTGCTAAACTAATATTGAGTGAGATATAGTCTTCCTTCTTCTCTGAAATTGAGGCAGTGGTCAATACAAAAAAAAAAGAAAACAAAAAACAAAACAAAACAAAACAAAACAAAACAAAGCAAAACAAAAAAACCATGTTTGAGATAATTGGAGAATTCAGACAGCCTAACCAATGACTTGTAAATACAAAACATAAAAAGTATAGTGCTGTGCATGTAATTGCTGATAACTCGAAGAAAAAATGAGACAAGAGTTTGCTCTTCTGAGAAACTTAGATCCGTTCTCAGTCTGGGCATGGTGGCTCACACCTGTAATCCCAGCACTTTGGGAGGCTGAGGTGGGCAGATCTCCTGAGGTCAGGAGTTTGAGATCACCCCGGCTAACATGGTGAAACCCCGTCTCTACCAAAAATACAGGAATTAGGCGGGCATGGTGGCGCGTGCCCGTAATCCCAGCTACTTGGGAGGCTGAGGCAGGAGAATGACTTGAACCCAGGAGGCGGAGCTGGCAGTGAGCCAAAATCGTGCCACTGAACTCCAGCCTGGGTGACAGAGCGAGACTCTGTCTCAAAAGAAAAAAAAAAGAAAAGAAAAAAGCTAGATCCATTCTCAGAACTTTCAGTTTATGGTTCCATATTTCTCTGTTTTAGAATGCTCAGAAACAGCCTGGAAAACTGAAGGGCAGTTAATATGTAATAAAAGTGGCATTTCTGATTAGAGGGGAAAAGATGAGTATAATGAATGGTGTTAAAGGAACAGACTATGTAACTGGAGGAAAATATTTTTCCCTGTTCTCTTTCCCTTCAAACAGTGTCCTCCACACATGTTGTTAGGTGTCTGGTTAGGGAGCCAGTCAACACAGGTAGCACCTGGAGTGCCACGCAGCAGTTCTTGAGGTGAATATTGTTGGCAGGCAACCATTCCTGCCATATGCTCCCTCCTTTTGCAAAACCAGTCCCCAGTGGCCAAAGATTTGTCTTGCCTTCAGACATCTATTATATGCCCGCCTTGGTCAGAATTCACCCCCATACCTGCAAATGTATTCTCCCCAGTGATAAATGCTCTAATATCATTTCCGTGTGTTAAGAGTCAGCCACAAGTGGGTAGGGATACTCACTTCATAGTTGTCTTCAATGTGTGAAGAATGGCTGATAGTGATGGTTTACACCTGTAATCCCAGTGCTTTGGGAGGCTGAGGTGGGAGGACTGCTTGAGCCCAGGGGTTTGAGGTTACAGTGAGCTATCATTGCACCCAAAACTCCAGACAGGGCTATAGAACAAGACCCTGTCTCTTAAAAAAATGTGTTACCTATTGGGTACAATGTTCACTACTCAGGTGATGGATACACTAACAGCCCAGACCTCACCACTACTCAATATATCCATGTAATACAATTGCACTTGCACTCCTAAATCTATAAAAATTTTTTTTTAAAATATTAATGTGCAAAGAACTGTGTTCATTGGATTGCCTAAGCTCAGCATGGTGGGCGGCAAGCACGGGTTAAAAGCCAAGTTTCCAACAATTAGCAAAAGCACAGCTGCCAGTAAATATGGTATCATCTGTATCCCATCAGGAAACCCTTGGACCTAATTATCAGTCAGCAGCTGAGTTCCAAAAATGGTGCTATGGGTTTGGCAGGAAACAAGTCAGGAGAGGTTATCCTGTTGGGTGATAGGTCCTGTGACGGTGTTTTACAATACATTTCCTGGTCAGCTATTACTGTGATTTGGTGACCTCAAAATCTTGGCTGGTGCTTTTGTGTCTGGAGGAGGAACTTGGGCAGTAGGAGCCACAATGGTGGAAGCAGGGCGGCCATCATTATTTTTACTTCAGGTTGCTAGTATCTGACTATTAGGGAACATGTGTCCAAGGAGGTGGAATCAGGGAGAGTGGGCTAGAAGGGAGAGTATCTTCTTGAAATCACACAGAATTCAGGAGAAGCTGAGTTCGATGGCAGCTTGCACACTGGCCACAGAGTCCACTTGCGGAGCTAGAGTTGCTCTGCCACAAGCCACTCCCTCATTGCTCAGGGTGGGAATGCAATTTGCCAAAACTGCCTCCTGGCCTGAAGTCCCCCCTGCAGCTGAAGGAGGAGCTCACCTGCCCCTGGGGATGTGGCCTTGGGGCTTTGCTGATTACGCTACCCTACCTTGCCAACATGTGCGAAGTGACAGGATGATTTTTAAAACTATAAAGATCCAGAAGATTACATTATTAAGTGGGCCCAGACATGTTTAAATGCCTTGCATATTTGAGGCCCTTCCCAATTCACAAAGGTGATTTGGTACATCTTATCTGAGTCAACGGCCTTCCTCAGATTTCTAGAATCTAGTAACACCCTGTTGCCCTGTCTTCTTGATATTATATTTCAGTGATTGGTTTTCCAACCTAATGTCTGCATTTGCTCCAATATCAATGTGGGTTTTAGATTTATTATTATTTTTTTTTGTGGCAGACATTGTCAGATACTTCAGAATAGATCACACATTTTATTTTCCGTAAGATGACCCACCTGGACTACATCTACACTGTTAAGCGATATAATTGTCTCAGAACTGTACTCACGGAATAGAAACGTTAAAAAAAAAAAAAGTTCACCAGCCAGGCGTGGTGGCTCACGCCTGTAATCCCAGCACTTTGCGAGGCCAAGGTGGGCGGATTACCCAAGGTTGGGAGTTTGAGATCAGCCTGACCAACATGGAGAAACCCCATGTCTAACTAAAAATACAAAATCAGCCAGATGTGGTGGTGCATGCCTGTAATCCCAGCTACTCAGGAGGCTGAGGCAGGAGAATTGCTTGAACCTGGGAGGCGGAGGTTATGGTGAGCGGAGATTGTGCCATTGCACTCCAGCCTGGGCAAGAAGAGTGAAACCCCATTTCCAAAAACAACAACAACAACAACAACAACAACAAAAAGTTGACCGTAAGTGAACTGTTCACAAACTGAATTCTGTGTTCCCATGATTCCTATATTTCTTCCTCTGATGTCAGCACAATCTGGGGAGGGAGAAGGATTTTTCTTCCATTAGAGGCTCCAGCAAACACCTGATAGACTGAGTGACCTCTCTCTCTCATGGCTGGTGTGTGGTGCTGGCCCCTCTGGATAGCAGGACAGGGCCATTCTCTTTTCTCTGGTATAACCACCCGGTTATATGGATAGCATATCAGTGCTGACTTTGACCAGGGATCCCACAGACATTTTAGGGAAAATAAGCCTTTCTGTTTTAAATCTCAGATGCTTTTGTCCAGGACTGGACATAGAAATATCTAGGGAACAGGTAAGGAGCAAATCTGGATGCCAGACCCTCTGTCGTGCTTACAATCACCTGCTCCATTCTGCAACCCAACTTTTATTATCAGATAAGCTTTTGTACCTGGGAAGGTCTGAATGAGAGTTCTTCAGTCACTCATCTGAACCAATGCCTGGGGTTGCCCCACCAGGACCCCCATAACTCGGACCATCTAAATTCTAGTGGTAAACATAGGTTAGGCTTAAAGTGGACCATGCTACACTAATATTCAGTTTCAATTCCAAATATGACAGGCCTGTGCCTCTCAAATTAGCTTACGTAGTGAGCTGTGCAAATGATTGTGTCATTTTTACTAGTTTAGTTTCTCTTTGCAGAAAACAGCACTTTACTAACAAACAGGATGTCGCACCATAGTGCACACAGAAGTCAAATACTCCAACCTGCCAGGAACAAAAAATCAGAATTTAAATAAAATCTCCTCAAGTATGAGAATCAGCTCTAGCAACTGTTGGCCATGTGGCTACAGATCATAGAGAATTCATTCAACTATTTGTATTCTTCTGTGTCATCAGCTTCCTCGTTTAGCTAAAAAATTAATTGAGCAACTACTATCTTGGGCACTTGGGAACACAAAAAGTCAAAATGCAATTCCCACAACTTAATAAACTCAAAGTGTATTTGAGAAGACAAACCATTTTTTTTTTTTTAAAGAAAATAACTATAGAAATACTGTGGGAAGCAAGAGAGGGAGGGAAAACAATATTGGATTGTGTTTTGGTTTTTTGGCCACGTGGGATGTTCTTTGCCTTTTAGCAGATAAAAAAGAAAATGCATTTTCTTTTTATCTGGAGACAGTCTCACTCTGTCACGCAGGCTGGAGTGCAGTGACGTGATCTCGGCTCACTGCAACCTCTGCCTCCCAGGTTCAAGTGATCCTCTCACCTCAGCCTCCTAAGTAGCTGGGACTACAGGTGCTGCCACCATGCCTGGCTAATGTTTGTATTTTTAGTAGAGATGGGATTTCGCCATGTTGGCCAGGCTGGTCTCAAACTACTGGACTCTAGTGAACCACACACCTCAGCCTCCCAAAGTGCTGGGATTACAAGCATGAGCCACCATGCCCAGCCTAGAAAAAGCGTATTTTAATTTAAATCCTAACTCATAAATAGGGAAAGATCATGCCTTTAGTACATTCAATGCAGTTTGTTTGTTTTTCTTTGTTTGTGTGTTTGAAACAAAGTCTTACTCTGTCGCCCAGATTTGAAAATCATACCTCACTACAAGCCTCAAACTCCTGGGCTCAAGCCATCCTCCTGCCTCAGCCTCCCATGTAGCTGGGACCACAGGTGTGTGCCACCATGCCTGGCTAATTTTTTACTTTTGTAGAGATAGGGTCTCGCCATGTTGCCCAGGCTGCAGCACAGTTCTTATGCAGGTATAGGATGAAAACTAATTTAGACAACCAAGCAATTGTGTGGGGCAGGACTCCTTCCATCAGCATGACGTAGCTGCCCCCTGGCTTAGGGTAAATTTTTATCCTTTGGTGTCTGGTCCTTATTAAAACAGACTCTCCACCAGCCACTCTGGAGAGTCAGAATAACTTGTTATTACAGTTATGAAATGCTTAATCAGCATCCCACTAATCGCTACACAATAGGCCCAAGATATTTGTCCCAGGATATTTAACCTGTGCTTCGAGGTTTTTCAATAAGTGATTGGACATTGTAAGCGACATGGAACATGCCTTAGTTAAAAATGACCGTAGGAAATAGGGAACAGTGATCTATGCAGCTACAGTGGGAGCAGAGGGAAAACACAAATCATCTTCCTCCACCCTCCTGCCTGCCTTCCCAGCATCACTCTCAACCTCCCTGAATTGTGGCCTTGACTCTTTCACTTTGGAAAAGATCTTCAAACCACCGTGATCTTTCCCACCAGGCTTTCCCCTGCTGTTCCCTCTATTCTAGGAATAGAGGGAACAAAATGCACTTTAACGTGCATATAAATCACCCAGGGATCATGTTAAAATGCCAAGCCTGACTCAGTAAGTCTGGGGCATGGCCTGAGATTCTGTGTTTCTCTCAAGCTCCCAGGTAATGCTGATGCTGCTGGTTGGAGGAGGAGCCTGGGCTTGGAACAACACCCTTGCTGTCCATCCTAGCTCAGCTGTCAGTTGTTTCTGGACACATGGATTTTACGCACACACGTCTATGCACACACACGCACATACAAACAACAACCATATCAACACCACCAACAAAACAACAAACTCTTTCAGGGACCAATCAAATGTCCAACTCTTAATTGTCAACTGATTGGTCCAGAAAGGCTATTTGAGATATCCAAACTATTATTTCTGTATCATAAAAGGAAGATTATTTAAATTCTCCAAAAGTAGGAAGGTCTTAGTTTCAGAATAAAGGACAGTCCTTTGGATAAAATTAGCTTTATGAAAAACCCACTGCATTACTCTTATTTTAAAAAATTTATCCTAGACTGGAGGTGCTTAAACATTAGGAAAAACTGGCCTGCTCAAAGCCCGCTGAGTGTTTGCATCTCAAGTTTAGAGGTTGCCTTTCCAAGAAGCTTTTTATGATCCCGGGATGGGGGCTGGATGTTCCTCGCTGCTGCTCCAGAGAATCCTACGCACAATGTTGCCACAACCTTCATCTCCCTCTACTCTAATTGCTTGTTTACTTGTCTGGAGTCCAAGCAGACCCAGAATGTCTTTCATTCCAAAGCCTTGAACATTGCAAGTATACAGAAAATAAATGAAGGTCTGAAATAACAGATCAATCTTGCAATCTTACTACTGTAGTGGATTCTGCATGTGGGACTAGGTAGAGTTGGAGACATTTTTTGAAATGGTGCAAAATTGTGGTGTTTATAGAATGGTGAAGTGTACATATTCAGAATCTTTTTATGTAGTACCATTTTTCGAGGAGGCAGTGAAACACACATATGTATCTTTACCTGTTCCTTACCTTGACTCTGACTCACCCTTTTCAACTGCTGTTTTGAAGTGGTCAAGTGATATTCTGTTCTATGCATCTGCTGAGAACTTATGCTATCTGTGTTTTTCCATTTCCTTCTGAATGAGTGACCAAGAGTTTTAGCGAGTCCTTGTAATTTTTAATCTGCTCAGATAACCTGGGCTCTTGGCTTTATAAACAGGAATGAATAGGAAACCTGTATTTCAAATGATAATGTTTCTTAATTTCCTTGCACTTCTTAGCCTGTCTATGGTGTAGGACAAATTTAGTTTGCTCTTCCAAAATAAACAGCTAGTGTGGTTTCAGGTGAAAGTTACTCAGAAATGTGTAGACTGCAGGAATATATTGGGAATTAAGATAGATAAATATTGGCTGTTACAGTAAGTAATGCCAAATAAACCACTTGGCTAAGAATTATGCTCAATAATGGACCCAAATCCCTCTTTTTTCAATGATAGTGGTGGTGATAGTAATAATAGCACAATAATAACCACAACTCTGTGTTTGTGTGTGTGTCTACTAAAACACCTGTGGGCATGTCCGTCAATTACCAATGCTTGTCTCCAGGGTGAGATCATGGAATACTTCCATTTCCTACATTGTATATTATATATTTCTCTAGTGTTTGAGTTTATTACTATAGCATATATTTTCTGTTGTAAGCAGAAAAACAGGTCAGAAATTTTAAACGGAAAAAACAAAATGTGTATGAGAATTAACGACACTGTTGCCCACAAGTACAGTCTTTCCTATATATAAAAGTAGAACACTAAGACACATTCGGCCTGAGGTTTCCACAGGAGAGGGGAAGTTTCAGTTGTGTTAACACTTTTGGTTGGTTGGAAAGGTCACCTCAAGGAAATAGTTTTTGATGTTTATGTCAGGACTCAACACAACACCCCAAAGTTTGGTGCCTTGGCATGCTGAGTACTTTGAAAGAACTGCAGGAAACCAAGAGAGCCTCAGAAGCAAGATCTGTTTCACCTTCTCTCCCCCTCCTTTCTCCTGCTTCTCTTTCTCATTCAAGATAGGCCGTGGAAACTCTAAGGCAAGCCATAGAAAGTAGAACTCCTCCACCACAAAGCAAGCCATAAACCTGGAAATATTATTCTTTTTCTTCCCAACTTTCTTTTTTTTTGAGATGGAGTCTCGCTCTGTCACCCAGGCTGGAGTGCAGTGGTGGGATCTCGGCTCACTGTAACCTCCGCTTCCCAGGTTCAAGGGATTCTCCTGCTTCAGCCTCCTAAGTAGCTGGGACTACAGGCGTGCACCACCACACCTGGCTAATTTTTTATATTTTCAGTAGAGATAGGGTTTCACCGTGTTGGCCAGGCTGCTCTCGAACCCCTGAACTCAAGTGATCTGCCCGCCTCCCGAAGAGCCGGGATTACAGGTGTGAGCCACTCTTTCTTCCCAACTTTCTGTATAAAAGCTGGCCATAAAAAAATTCTCTGACCTCCCCTGTTGGATGATTCTAGGTCATAAGACCTTCATTCCAGAGGCATCCTGCCCTGTATCCGGGAAGAAGGAATGCTGCATAGAGATGCCAAGAAGAATCGGAACAGACAGGCATTGCTGGATTCCCCCTCAGTCTATTACCATCAGATCAAATTCCTCTGTCCAATCACATTTCTACAGTGCTGTCAATTCTTCATTGATTCTAAGCAGAAAAACGGGCAGTTATCCCTGGGTCTTCTGGTCTTCATTTCTGAAGTCTTTCATGTTACATAAAACTTTTTTTTTTTTTTTTTTGAGACAGAATCTCATTCTGTCGCCCAGGTTGGAGTGCAGTGGTGTGATCTTGGCTCACTGCAATCTCTGCCTCCCAGTTCAAGCGATTTTCCTGCTTCAGCCTCCTGAGTAGCTGAGACTACACACACGTGCAACTATGCCTGCCTAATTTTTGCATTTTTAGTAGAGACTGGGTTTCGCCACATTGGCCAGGCTGGTCACAAACTCCTGACTTCAGGTGATTCATCCACCTCGGCCTCCCAAAGGGCTGGAATTACAGGCGTGAGCCACTGTGCTTGGCCCCATGTTATATAAAACTTTGATTAAATACATTTATAAATATTTTTCCTGTTAATCTGTCTGTTTTATTTCAGATTCAGCCAGGAACCCTAGGAGGGTTGAGGAAACTTTTCCTCCCCCACATGTATAAATCTCTTAATGCAAGGACATGAGAGTTTTTGAGTAAAGTATAGATGCTGTCACCGGAGAATGAGTCTTGTCCCAGACCTCAAGAGCAGGTTCTTGGATCTTGCACAGGAAAGAATTCAGAGTGAGCTGCAGAGTATAGTGAAGTTAAGATAGTTTATTAGAGACTACTCAATTACAGAGTAGGTGTCCTCAGAAAGCAAAAGGAGGAACTCACTACCTTAAACGTAGTGCTTGCTTATATAGGTTGTTAAGAATAGTGTGCTTTATTACAAAGGCTTGTGATCAGCTTGTGACGTGCTATTAGTATTGTTATTTTCCTATGTTACTATTGATTTCAGCAAGAATTAATTATATTATAATTCTTTATATAATAATCTTTAATTTATATAATTATATTAATTATAATATATTATAATTTTATATAATTATATTATATTACAATTTTTTAATATTACAATCTTTAAAGCAAAACCTAGTCTTAAACTAAGAATGCTTTTTGTTCTTAAAGTACTAGGACAGTTCCATAAATTCTGGGTCTTTAATTAGTTATTAGCATCTTAACTCATTCCCTCAACCATAAACATCTTGTGACCAACAGTGCCCAAGCCCTTGGCAATGTAACACAGCAGGTTTGGCTTTATCTGGCCTTTATTTAAGATAGAGTCGCTCTAGTTAGGACGCCTCTGACAATACTTTCAGGTATTTCAAATGCTATCAGTGATTTAGTAGAGAAAATTACATGAAAGAATCATACTACAACCAAATCTGATAACTTTTGCAACATGAAGTGGATGTTGGTAACAACTTAATGAAGACATTAATTACGAATTGACCTCTTCAATAAAGTTTCAAGGTGGCTACCAAGATGCACCATTTTAAAAGATGCATATGCATCCTAATAAGGTAAAGCACTTCAAAATTAAATTAAAGTGACACTCAAAATTAAATTGATGCAGGTCTTTAGTCAAATGCATAATTTTATTCATCTGTATAATTCTGACCTTCTTGCTATTGCTGAAATCGCAGTCTTGTATTCCTCTACTACTTCACAAATCCATTTCTGTTCCCATGCATTGTAGTAGACAGTAAGATTGTCCAGCTCCAAAATTATGGTCAACTTACTGTTTGGATATTTATTTGAATTTTCAACAAAATTTTCTTAATTTAACTATTTATCCAAATATTTACTGAGTGCCTACTAAGTGCCAGGCACTGTTCTGGTCCTTGGGATACAACAGAAATAGAACAAAGATTGTTGCCCTTGTAGAACCCATAGTCTAAACAGGGGTGACAATGAAAATAAGCATAAGAAATAGACACATTATGTAGTATGTCAGAAGTTGATGGGTGCTATGAAAGAGATGATGTTTAGAGTTACAGGTTACACTGTGATAAAAGAAACACTTCAACTGAATTAAATTTGAAGGAGTTCAACCAAACAACAAATGATTCGTGAATCAGGCAGCCTTTTGAGCCAAGGGAGGCTCCAGCGCAGCCACATGGTGGGAGATTTACGGACAGAAAAAGGAAAGTGATGTACAGAAAATGGAAGTGAGGTATAGAAACAACTGGATTGGTTGCAGCTCAACATTTGCCTTATTAGAACACAGTTCAAACATTTGATTGGCCAAAACTCAGGAATTGACACAGTTGTGGGCTATGGCCTGTTTACATCTTCATTTGTTATAGCTCACGATGTACAGAAAAACCTTTAGGCTGAACTTAAAATATGCAAGGAGGCAGTTTTAGGCTAAACTTGATTTAACAACTGTGTCAACTCTCACCAATGCCACTGTTCCCTCCCCCAAGAAGTGACAATGTTTCAAAATACAACTATTTTAGGGAACATTTGTGAGATGAGGTCCATTCATGTGTGGGGTCCAGGGCAGAGGCCCCTCTTAACTAGTTTAAGGGTAGTATTGAGGGTAGACCTCATTGAGAGGTGAAATTTGAGCAAAAACATGGAGAAGATAAAGGAGTTACAACTGCAGCCATGTGGAGAAAACGAATTTCAAGCAGAGGCGCCAGTCAGTGCAAAGTTCTTAAAGCAAGACTGTATCTGGCATGTTTGGTAAACAGTAAAGAAGCAGGTATGTAGGTAGTGATGGGAGAGTAGAAAGAGACAAAGTTGAGGAGCCAGATGATATAGAGCTCTGTAGGCCATTGTAAGGACTTCGACTTTTATCTGAGAAGTGGAGAGCCAATACAGAGATGTGACATGATTTGATTTACATATCCATTTAGTCACAAATACTTTTTAAAGGTATTTTGGAGAATAATTAAATGTGAAATTATGCACATTTACATTGGCTGAGTTGTTTTAAGCTGGGATGTTACAATCTCATTTAAGATTATAATTCTGGAGTCAAATTAGCTGAAGACTTTCCGGCTTAAAAAGTTTTCCAGCATGTGATACATGCATAAGTAGAGCTTTCTTCTATATACTTATTACTTTACTTTTTTCTTCTTTTTCATGTTCTTCACTACACATTTTGTGTGTGTTCCTAGGAAATCTTTTAAACTAAGTTTTATTTGATATGTATATTTAGTATCGATGTTCTAAAATACTATTGAATAAAATACACACTGCAGTAGCTTAGTTAAAATACTAGAACCTAAGCCAGGCGTGGTGGCTCACGCCTGTAATCCCAGCACTTTGGGAGGCAGAGGTTGGGGGGGATCACCTGAGGTCAGGAGTTCGAGACCAGCCTGACCAACATGATGAAACTCTGCCTCTACTAAAAATACAAAATTAGCCAGGTGTGGTAGCACATTCCTGTAATCCCAGCTACCTGGGAGGCTGAGGAAGGAGAATCACTTGAACCCAGGAGGTAGAGGTTACAGTGAGCCCAGACTGTGCCACTGCACTCCAGTCAGGGAAAAAAGAACGAAGCTCCATCTCGAAAATAAAATAAAATAAAAAATACTGGTACTGAAAAAATAATAGTCACAAATGACATTACTTTGTGCCTTTTACGAACAACTAATACTTTGAGGGCCAATTGTATACCATTATAATCTAAAGTCTGTTTCATTTTCTTCACTTTAATGAAATCATGATAATCTATTATTTTCTACTCAAGGTTAACAGAAATTAGCTTGTTACTTAATATTTCTTTGACTTGTTTTGTCCATTAAAAAAGGGGGTGTTTTTAAGATTAGTGTGTGAAAGTTAATGTATAAATAAAAGTAGACACAACTTGAGGTAAAACTATGAAACAGGTTAAGTTTGGCTTCCTCTTTTTGTCTCAGTTCAGACACATGCACCTAGCACAATAGTTAGCGCATTGTAGGTGCTCATTATATACTGGTTAAATGAGTGATAAGTTCCCTGAGGCATTTGTTTCCTGCACTTGTTAGGGTTCAGTGAGCCGAGATCCCTCCACTGCCCTCCAGCCTGGGCGACAGAGCGAGAATGTGTCTCAAAAAAAAAGATAAAAAATAAAAATAAAAGACTGCCTGCCAGAGGAAGTGGGCAATCTTCACCTAAAGATATGAACTGCTAATGGTTAAACATCAGACCTCAGAGAAGACATATTTTAAAGCGGGGAGTTTTCTCCAAGAGCACCCTGTAAACCACATCAGTGGGCAACTTAACGCACTTTGCTTGTCATTGGGTCAGATGGGAGTTTGAGGAATTGAGAGTAACATTTGGTATATAGACTTGGGACATAATATCTTGAATTATTTCTATTTCATAATTCCTGTGCAAAAAATTATGGGAGTTGTTGATTCTACAGCAATTCCTGTCAATTTGTAGATTATCTGCTTAATAATAGTTTGCATTGTTTGGTAGAACTTGAAAACTACCGAAGGATTACAGTTCAGGCTTTTTCCCAGTACCTCTGGCGTTGCTGTCTCAGTGACTAGAAGGTGAGGCGGGTGGCCCTTGAAATGCCAAACCGCCTACCACAGCAGTCTGCCAGCCGCGTGCTGGGCGCAGAGCCAGGGATGCAGCCAAAACATCCTGGGTTTAACCT
This sequence comes from Rhinopithecus bieti, assembly GCF_001698545.2. NCBI lineage: Eukaryota > Metazoa > Chordata > Mammalia > Primates > Cercopithecidae > Rhinopithecus > Rhinopithecus bieti. The sequence goes on from NW_016824383.1 coordinate 3,229,315, forward strand.
ACAGCTCTCACTCTTTGGAGGGACTGGTCTATTAGGGCATATGACACTGACAGTGCGCACTGTATACAAACCGTGTTTGAACAGGAGTCGGTTGGAAAATACACCACTGCACTGAATTACTTCTGCAGTGGCTTTGCAAAGCACTTTTTGTTTCTTGAAAGAAGCCGACGGTAACCATTAAAATATAGCTTTTCCCAGGTCCCAGAGGAAGGCTAGGGGTGCCTTGTGGGTAACCCTTTCTCCCTCTCTTGACTCCTTCGCGTTATTTCTTTTATCCTCATCCTCTAGACCTACACAATGCGACAGGTTGACAGTCTGTGTTGAATGGAAGAGGCGGATGCTGCGCTTGTGTTTGGTGCTTCTCAAACGGTGCTCGCTCTCCCCAGGGTCTGACACTGCCCATTACGCAGAGCCCTGGGTGGTAGTGCGGACACAGGGTATAACCCCCCACCGCTGAGAAACCCAGACCCGTCCCCGGTCGCAGACTTAAGGGTCGGCCCGCCCCCCTGCCTTCCCTATTGGCTCGTTGGTTCCACGCGTCACGCCTGCGACGCCGGCGCTGTCCTCCCAGAGGAGGCGGGGCTTACACGCGCGAGGCCGAGCCAAGAACGCACGCGCAGACGAGCGGGTCTGGGTCCGGGCGAGGGGAGGGAGGGGGTGGTGTTCTCGGTTTCCTGGGTTACCTGAGCGGGCGGGGGTGGGGTGTGCGCGGCGGCGGCCAGCAGCGGCGTCGGCTCGGGGTTCTCCTGGAGAGGGGGAGTGCGCGGCGGCCGCAGCTGCCACAGAACAGGTAAAGGGGGCCGCCGGGCGCCGACGCTGCCGGCAGAGGGTTCCGGGTCCCGGCTCCTCTGCGTGGCTTGAGGGGGGGCGGTTTGGGGCTGGTGGCAGTTAGCCTGGGCTGAGGGCTGGGGCCGCCGGGCTGAGGGCGCGAGGGCACTCGGCCTGACGCGCCAGCTCGGGGCGTCCTCTCTGGCTTCTGGGCTCTGGGACTTCTCGCGGCGCCGGGCCGCCTTTGACAGCCGCCGAGCCGGGGGCGGGAGCTCAGCTGGGCCCCTCTGGGCCATTGCAGCGGCTACTGGGCACTAACTTTATTTCGCAGCGCGCGGGGGGCGAGGTCGAGCAGGCTGACGGCGCTGTGTTGCTACCTTTATTTTATTTTTTGATCCTGTGCCGCTGCTCTACTCAGCCCAGCTGGGCCCCGGCTGTCAGGTTGACGACGGGAGTTGACGGTTTCCGCGCCACCACCCAGCCGGTCATTCCCCGCGCTCCTGCCCTGCGGTGCTCGCCCACCTGTCACCTCTACCGTGCGCCTCGGTCCGCTCTTTCCTCCTGTCCGTGACACCCTTTGACTGGGCGAGAGCCTCTCTTTCCAGGGGATCCCCTGAGACATCTGCTGTCTGTCTCCGGCATCACCGGAGCCTGACTGAGATGCCCCTTCGCTTCTGATGGGTTAAATAAACTGGGAAATTATCCAAGAAGACTCCGGTGTAAAGCCCAGCGAAGGGGTTGCTTAATGGTCCAGGGGACACAGAGGCGTTAAGAAACATTTCCTTAACGCTACTTTTTATCTGGTTAAGCAAAACATAACAAAACATCCCCGATACGCTCAGTAGACCATACACACCCAGCGACAGCCCTTGATAGTTAATGGGGTTTGTTTTAAGCAGATAGAAAATTTTAAGGGAGTCGAATTCTGTGTTGAATGCGTTCCTGTTGAATTTGGGCCAGTGTTTCCTTGAAGATCAAATGCAGGTTGCATTTTCCTTTTGTTTAACAGACGGATAGGACAAACTGAATTAGACTTTTCTTCCTGATGATTCTTGGCTCTTCTGCGCTATTACTTTAAAATTCCATGCCTAGATACCCTATGCTAATAAAGATGTTGACTTTAAGCTTTCAATTTATAGATGTAGTTGATTAATATGGGGTATCTGTTTTAAAGAGCTTTATTAAATAGCCAACAACTCTTTTTCTGATAGCTCTTTGCTGTCACCCATATTGTTACTACAAAGATTGGAGAATTTGGAGAAGGGAGGGCATAAGGAAAAATGAATTGCTGTAATTTAATTTACATGAACATACTTCATAAACTATATAATAATATATATGTTTTTAGTAAACATTTATTGAGCACCTACTGCGTGTTACTTTTCTAAGAAAATATAAATATCCTCTCCTTCATGGAGCTTATATTCTAATGGGGACCTCAGATAATAAACAAATAAAATATGTGCTGTGTCAGATGGTGTTAAGTACTACAGAGAAAAAGCAGGGAAGAGGGAGGGCAGGGAACCGGGAGAGGTTGGAATTTTAACTAGAGGCAGTCAGGGAAGGCTTCCTAGAGAAGATGACATTTGAGCCAAGACCAGAAGTAAGTGAGAGGTAATCCGTGCGCCTCTCTGAGGGAAGGATGTGCTAGCAGAGAGGAAGGCATAAGGGCTTGCAGAAGCCCTGTGTGCTGGGCATGTTTGAGGACAGCAGAGAGGCTGATATGGCTGTGGTGGAGAAAGCAAAGAGGAGTAGAAATAAAGTCAAAGAGGTTAGTGTGGTGGGAGATTAGACTGTGTAAGGCCTTGAAGGCCCTTTTAAGGACTTGAGTTTCTACTCTCAGTGAAAAGGGAGTCCACCCTTTGAGTAAAGAACCTTACCTTTTATTTATTTATTTATTTTGATGTGTTTCTTTATTTTTTATACTTTATGTTCTAGGGTACATGTGTACAATGTGCAGGTTTATTACATATGTATACATGTGCCATGTTGGTATGCTGCACCCATTAACTCGTCATTTACATTAGGTATATCTCCTAATGCTATCCCTCCCCCCCACCCCACAACAGGCCCCAGTGTGTGATGTTCCCCTTCCTGTGTACAAGTGTTCTCATTATTCAATTCCCACCTGTGAGTGAGAACATGCGGTGTTTGGTTTTCTGTTCTTGCAATAGTTTGCTGAGAATGATGGTTTCCAGCTGCATCCATGTCCCTACAAAGGGCATGAACTCATCCTTTTTTATGGCTGCATAGTATTCCATGGTGTATATGTGCCACATTTTCTTAATCCAGTCTGTCATTGATGGACATTTGGGTTGGTTCCAAGTCTTTGCTATTGTGAATAGTGCCGCAATAAACATA
>NW_016824383.1:3232999-3247982 GCF_001698545.2 Rhinopithecus bieti
CAAAACAGCATGGTACTGGTACCAAAACAGAGATGTAGACCAATGAAACAGAACAGAGCCCTCAGAAATAATACCACACATCTACAACCATCTGATCTTTGACAAACCTGACAAAAACAAGAAATGGGGAAAGGATTCCCTATTTAATAAATGGTGTTGGGAAAACTGGCTAGCCATAAGTAGAAGGCTGAAGCTGGATCCCTACCTTACACCTTATACAAAAATTAATTCAAGATGGATTAGAGACTTAAATGTTAGACCTAAAACCATAAAAACCCTAGAAGAAAACCTAGTCAATACCATTCAGGACATAGGCGTGGGCAAGGACTTCATATCTAAAACACCAAAAGCAATGGCAACAAAAGCCAAAATTGACAAATGGGATCTAACTAAACTTACCTTTTATTTTATTTTATTTTTGAGACAGGATCTCACTTTGTTTCCCAGGCTGCAGTGCAGTGGCATGGTCACAGCCTACTGCAACCTTGACTTCCCAGGCTCAGGTGATCTCACCTCAGCCTCTGAAGTAACTGGGACTTCAGGCACATATCACCCACCGTGCCCGGCTAATTTTTTGTAAAGATGGGGTTTCGCCATGTTGCCCAGGCTGGTCTCAAACTCCCGAGCTCAAGTGATCCATCCACCTTGGTGTGTCAACATTCTGGGATTATAGGCATGAGCCACTGCACTCGGCCCCAGACTTGCCTTTTAAAAATGATCATTCTGGTGGCCAGATGGAGAATAGACTTTGTTGTAGGGAAAGGGTTGAGCAGGAGCAGAAGCTGGGATACCAGTCCAGAACTGTTGCGGTAATCCAGGCAACAGAGGTAATGTAGAGATAATGTAGCTTGGACCAGAGTGGAATTGGTGGAGGTGGTGAGAGGTCATTGATTTCAGGGTAAATTGAGGGTAGAGGATAAAAGACTCCAAAATGTAGTTCCGAGCAAGTAGAAAGATGGGGTACTTGTGTACTGAGATTAGGTTTATAAGAGGAGTGGGTTTGATGGGGAGAAGGTTGGGAGTTGGTTAGAAGACAATAAAATTAGACATCCTAGTTTTTAAAGAAAAAAATTATTCAGTGATACTTGTTTAAGAATGGTGAGTAAGACTTTATTCAGGACCTTGCAGAGTGGGGCCCTGCAGTAGGGGAGAGAGACTGGGCTCAACTCCGAATACAGCATGGGAAAATGGGAATTGATAGCCAAAGAGCAGTGTGGGGATCCGTGGATGGAAAATTGCTGAAAGGAAACATCAGGGATAAGGGGGATTCTGGCTAAGCCGACCTAACGGGATTCTTGCTGAAGACAGGCCAGGGTGATCAGACATTACCTGGGGAATGGTGGAGGATGAGGAACCTGATCAGATATTTAGGATGATTAGATATCCAGGATGTTATGCTAAACAGGCTTAGCAGGGTTCTTTGCTAATACTGGATTTTACAAGGAAGTGCACAGATGGGCCTCACAGAAAATTCAAAAGCCTAAGTAAGTTCGGCCAAGCAAAGAATTTTTGTCAAAGCTGAGATTATTAGTAGTAAACGCAAGTGACTTTGTTTTGAAGAAACATTTTACATTACCTTGACTATACCAGGGGGTTAAAATTTTCACCCATAAACAGCCAACTTTGGTTTCATGATTATTTTCTTCTTAGTTCTTTTGGACCAACCTAGTCATTATTTTCCCAAGTGTAGTTTTATTTTGGTTTGATTGCACTCACATAATGTCTGTTAGTTTCAGTTGTAGAGAAAGCCATATAGTCCAGAATTTCAGAGTACCTTTTTGGTCTGTTGCTGTATTTAACTTGAACACCTTCATCTGATTAATCTTTTCCTGAATTATCTTTAGTTGCTGGCTTAAGTTCAAGATTTTTTTTTTTTTTTTTGAGACAGAGTCATTCTTTGGTTTCTCTTCAAATCGTATAAATCTTTCACCTTTTACTAAAGATTTCTGTGGAGACAGAGTCCTGCTCTGTCACCTAGGCTGGAGTACAGAGGCGGGATCTTGGCTCACTGCAACCTCCACCTCTCAGGTTCAGCCAATTCTCCTGCCTCAGCTTCCAGAGTAGCTGAGACTACAGGCGTGTGCCACCATGCCTGGCTAATTTTTTGTATTTTTAGTAGAAGTGGGGTTTCATCGTGTTAGCCTGGATGGTCTCAATCTCCTGACCTTGTGATCTGCCCTCCTCGGCCCCCCCACTGTGCTGGGATTACAGGCATGAGCCACTGTGCTGGACCAAGTTCAAGATTTTTTTTAAGCCCTAAAATGTTATCAAGTGTGGCTTTACTTGGCCATTTGCAAAAGTACAATGGAAATGACTCATTTTTAATACTTTGTAATGTCAAAAGACAAAATTACAACAAATTTAGCTTAAAGATCTTACTTCACCTTTATTTGCCATTCTAGAATCAGGCAACACCTCATTCTATAAAATAGAACAAGTGTTCTGATGAGCCAAGCAAAAGTGATTGGTTTTATGGTAGTCTTACCTTATCTTGAAGGTATGTGTGTGTGTGTGTGTTGAGATGGAGTCTTGCTGTGTTGCCCAGGCCAGAGTGCGGTGGTGTGATCTCAGCTCACTGCAAACTCTGGCTCCCAGGTCAAGCGATTCTCCTGCCTTAGCCTCCCAAGTAGCTGGGACTACAGGTGCCTGCCACCATGCCTGGCTAATTTTTGTAATTTTAGTGGAGATGGGGTTTCACCATGTTGCCCAGGCTGGTCTCAAACTCCTGACCTCAACTGATCTGTCCACTTTGGCCTCCCAAAGTGCTGGGATTACAGGCATGAGCCACCGCACCCAGCCTTGGGGGGATATGTTCTAAGATCCCCAGTGGAAGCCTGAAATGGTGGATAGTACTGAATCCTGTATACACTATAGAGCATGATGGTATGAGACTTCATCATGCTACTCAGAGCAGGGTGCAATTTGAAATTTTGAATTATTTCTGGAATTTTCCATTTAATATTTTCAGACCGCACTTGACCTCAGATAACTGAAACCTTGGAAAATGAATCTGTGGATAAAGGAGTACTACCATATAGACTGAAAAGGGGTGAGGAAAGCAGAAACAGAAAAGAAAAAGCAAATTGGTCATATGTCTTATTAAGGTTAAAGCAGATGGGACTTCCTTATGTCAGTCTTATCATATCATATCATATCATATCATATCATATCAACTGGCATGTTTGGAATTTGACTACTAACTCCATCTCTCCTGATTGCTTGGAAGGTCAGATAAATAATTTAGTTTTGGCTTGGTGAAGTGGAACTTCAGCATGAGTGACTCCATTTTTATTTGATCTGTTGGCCCTAGTGCAGGAGGAGCTCAGTCTAAACCAATAACCTCCTATAAATTTCATTTAACACTGATAAGTTAGTAATATGCAGGGATTAGCCTAATTCTTTTGTTTCAGTAAAGATGGCTTGAAATAAATGGGCCATCACATGTTAAATGGAGATCTTTTAAATCAAATTATATAGTATTTGTAGCAGTAGAATTTGCCCTGTAAAACTTGGATTAAAAAGTCTATCAGTCTCCGAAGCCAGGTGCTGTGGCTTGTGCCTATAGTCCCAGTTACTTGGGACACTGAGGTGGGAGGATCGTTTGAGCCCAGTTCGAGTCCAGCCTGGGCAACACAGCAACACATCATCTCTTTTTTTTTTTTTTGAGATGGAGTCTCGCTCTGTTGCCCAGGCTGGAGTGCAGTGGCCCAATCTCGGCTCACTGCAAGCTCTGCCTCCTGGGTTCACGCCATTCTCCTGTCTCAGCCTCCTGAGTAGCTGGGACTACAGGCGCCCGCCACCACGCCTGGCTAATTTTTTGTATTTTAGTGGAGACGGGGTTTCACCGTGTTAGCCAGGATGGTCTCCATCTCCTGACCTTGTGATCCGCCCCTCTCAGCCTCCCGAAGTGCTGGGATTACAGGTGTAAGCCACCGTGCCCGGCCAACATGTCATCTCTAAACAGAACAAACAAACAAAACATATGTATGTATATCTCAGTCTCCTGGAATTTAAAGTCTGCACTTTAAGAACCAGGAAATAAGCTAATTTTTTAAAATGGATTTTCAACCTAAATATATCTTAAAATGTGTAAAATCTGTCAGATTAATAACTAATTATAAACTGATCTTGGAGTCTTTGAGGACACTGTATTGTCTTTGATATTGCTTTCTTTTGCTGCTGCATCTCACCAGTATTTGGCTTTGTGCTTCTTAATTCCCTGGCTTTATTTACAGTAATGAGAGAGGTCTGATATGTTTGGAAATGTTGAAGGCTTTCCAGGTGTAACTGCTGAAAAACAAAAGTCTTACCTAATAACATGAAAGATTAATGCTTAAAATTGATCATCTTAATCAAGAAAGGAATAAAATAATTTTCAAAAGGCTAGTCATTTGTTCCATTCAAATATGATTCTTTGAAATTAAAACACAAAATGGATGAGGACACAGGAAAGCTTTTCACTATTTTAACCGAATGGAAGAAATAAATGAACACTAGGGTAGAGTACTACACATATTAGAAATGTTTATAAAACTAATGCTACTCATCTTTTAAAAGCAGTGTTTATATAACAGATTACTACTTAGCAATAACAAAGAATGAACTTTAGATCACACAACAACATGGATAAATCTCTAAATAATTACACAGCATGAAAAAAGCCAGACCAAAAAGAAAAAAGTACATACTGCATTGTTCCATCTATAAAATTCTGGAAAATGCCTATTAATCTATAATGGCAGAAAGCAGATCAGTGCTGGCCTGGAGATCAGGTACAGAGGGAAGGGGCGGGAAAGAGGGAGAACAGGAGAACAGTAGAGTACTAGGAATCTTCAGGTGGTACTAGATATGTTTGCTATCTTGATTTGATGATGGTTTCATGGGTGTACACATATGTTGAAACGTATCAAATTATGCACTTTAAATATGTGGTTTGTTACATGTCAGTTATACCTTAGTAAAGTCGTGTTTAAAAGTGGCTTGACCATGAAAAGACATGGAGAAATCTTCAGTGCATATCACTAAGTGAAAAAAGGCAACCTGAAAAGTCTGTATACTTTATGATTACAAGTATATGGCATTCTGGGAAAGGCAAAACTATGGAGACAGTAGAAAGATTAGTGGTGAAGAGAAGGAGGGATGAATAGGCAGAGCACTGAAGATTTTTAGGGCAGTGAAACTATTCTATAGATATCACAGTAGTGGCTACATGTCATTGTACATTTGTTGAAACCCATAGAATATACAACATCAAGAGTGAATCCTAATGTAAACTGTGGACTTTGGGTGATAATGACCTGTCAGTGTAGGTTCATTGATTATAACAAATGTACCAGTTTAGGGGTGCTGTCCATAGTTGGGGAGGCTGTACATGTGTGAGAGCAGGGTATACATGGAAACTCTGTACTTCCTACTCTATTTTGCTGTGAACCTAAAACTCTTCTAAAAAATAGTCTTTTTTAAAAAAGAGGATAGAAGATTTTTGCCAGAAACCTGAAGAATTGCATATTTTACATTTTAAAATGGGGGGAGAGGAAGGTAAAGTCAAGAAACTATATATTGAAAATCTTGACACTGATTGATTCCTAGAAAAGCTGTAGACCAGCTTGCCAAGTGCTTAGTGATTTGTAATTAGAAAAGAAAGCACTGATTACTAATACCCAGAATTTGTTTAAGAACAAGTCATATTAAGGTAACTTCATGCTTACTTATGCCAAAGATATAATAGTATTTGTATGATAATCTTTGTATAGTACTTTATAACTTACAGAATACATTCCCATTTATTATTTTATTTAACCCTCACAACATCCGTTTCAATTAGTGTAAGATGAGAAAGACTTCAACAGTAATAATCCCAGGAAGGCACAAAGGGGACAGATGTGAGAGATTTTAGAAAGGCCTCGTGTAGTTATGGATAAAGGAGAGGGAGGAATCAAAGCAGGCTTTAAGGATTCTAGATTGTCTGAGGGTGAATGATGATGCAGACAATTACTCATAATTTAAAAAATACGGGTGGAGGAATGGATTTGGAGATGTGAAATCCATCGGTTTTCTTCAGTTTGGTGGAATTAGCTGTTTTATTTCCTTTGTTGAAACTGAGTCAGATATAAATACATTAAGAACAAAAAGGCCTGGTGTTCAGGAGAGAAGCCTAAACCCAATAAAACAATTTTCATTTATTCAGTAAATGTATTCTTTCAAATCCTTTTGGTAATGTAGGGAGGTTAGTGGGTGGAGCTTGAGGAAGTAGATGTGATCATTGGGAAGGTTTGTTTGTTTTAAGGATGGAGAAGCCAAGGACACTTTAGTGGATTGAGGGAAAGGGTCCATTGAAGAGGAAGAAAATTGAAGTCACAAGAGATAGAAGATAATTGATCAAATGTAACCAGAGGAAATGGAAGAGTCAGGTCCAAGAGGACAAATGAAAGAGTTACCCTGAAGAAGAGGAATGATGTATCTTCTTGTTTAAAAACGAAAAGGAAATAGTGGGTAGATACAGATATAAGTTAGTATCCAGGATGGCATCTCTTTTCTCTGTGAAGTAAGATTTTCTGCTGAGATTGAGAAGGAAGAACATGGGTTGGAGTATGCTTGAGGGCAAAAGAAAAGTTACTGTTGAGATTGGAAAAGAGACTTAACTGGGGCATGTGACCTCCTTGCTGAATCATGAATACCCTTCCAAGGCTTGAAATCACAAATGTACAGAGGCCAACAGGATGGTTAAGCAGTGTTCTCCAGCAGCCTGCCTGCTCCCACTCCCCTTCCCTGCCCCCCATAACAATGCAGAAAACAAATAGACTGAACCTGGACCACTCCCTTTCCCCACCCCCCATAACAATGCAGAAAGCAAGTAGACTGAACCTGGTTTGAGATTGGAAGGGAAGATGTAATGGAAAACTTGAGTAGGGGGTAGTGGGAAGTCAAGGAATAGAGAGTGGTAATGAGGCTGCTAATTGAAGGGTTGAGCCATAGGAATCCTACTTATTAAAGAACAAAGCCAAGCCAAGACAAGGCTGGTAAACGTGGATAATGAAGAGGATGAAGAATCTAAATGAGTAAAGGGCAGGATTAATGGAAATAAAAGAGTACTAGAGATGGAAAAATTGGCACATATGATGTGAGAATTCTCAATTTAAGATTCTGGAGTTAGAACAGTTTCAGGTGATGATAAGGGCCAAAGAATGACCAGTGATGGGTGGATAGCCAAGATTAATAGTGCTAATTATAACAATATTAATAAAAGCTACTATTCATTGAACACTGTAGTAGTCACTGTACTAAATATTTTCCATAGGTTATTATGCTTATGTTTCACATATTAGTATCAACATTTTACAGATGAGGAAACTGGGGCTCAGTGAGATTAAATAACTTTTCCCAAGGCACACAGCTAGGAAGTACTTGTGTCTTTCTGAGTCCTTCTAGCTTTGAAGCACTTATGCCTGACTATTAAACCATGCTAGCCTTCTGCAAAGCAGGGGTCATTGAAGAAGAAAAAGGCAAAGAGCTTGAAGTCCTGTGTGTTGGGATTAATTGTTCTTATGGATAATGAAGTCTTCAGAATATATAGCTCCTGTGTGGAAAGGAAAATAGTAATGTGACAAAATTCCCAGTAAATGGAGATGGCTGACTCAAAGGTCAGTAGGTGACAACTGTAAATATAGCTATAATATAATCTTAAAAGTGGATAAAATCGAATAATAATGACTCACAAGTCATCTTGAGAAACTAAGAGAATACTGACTTGTCTTCCTGATCCCCAATGTGATACATATGAAAATATTAACCATTCATTTCTTAACCCTCTGTTCTCTCTTGACTTGTGAAATTGTATGTATATATATGTGTGTGTGTATAATTACATGTTTATTTGTGTATATATATTTACATATGTGTGTGTGTATATATATATATACACCTGTGGGCACGTGCACGCGTGCGTGCACACACACATACACACACAACTCTTTTTTGGTTTTCCTCCTACCCCTCTAACCACTCCTTCTGAGTCTCCTTGGCTGGATTCTTCTTTGCCAGCTCCTTCATGTTGGTGAGCCTCTAGATTCTCTCCTCCTCACTTCTTTTTCTTTGTGCTTTCCTTCGATGATCTCATCTATTTCTAAGGTTTCATATACCATCTATATGTTAATGTCTTTTGAATGTTCATCTAGAGATGAATCTAGAACTTTCTTCAAATCCCAAGATCCTTATATAGGAAGATGTACCCAGAAGAAATAGCCCGTGATATTTCAGGGCAATATCATGTGACTAGAAAAAAACATCTTAGGCTAGTAGTCTCCACTCATGCCATCTAGTTCAGGGCTCACTTCACTTATTCTGAACATCCACAACCCATTTCTAAGGTGATATCTTCTCTGGTTACTTATCACTGGTATGACCAAACATCTTGATTTGCCTAAGATGGCTCTGGTTTATGCCTATTGTTTGAGACCAACCTGGCCAACTTGGTGAAACCCCATCTCTGCTAAAAATACAAAAAATTAGCTAGGTGTGGTGATGCACACCTGTAATCCCAGCTACTGAGGAGGCTGAGGCGCAAGAATCGCTTGAACCTAGGAGGTGGAGGCTGCAGTAAGCCGAGATTGCACCACTGCACTCCAGCCTGGGCAACAAGAATGAGATTACATCTCCAAAAAAAAAAAAAAAAAAAAAATCAGTGTATCCTGTGTAACTTGTAAGAGCTGCTTATATCCATTAGCTCACTCTTATCCTACTTTACATGTTTGAGTGTCTAGACTTCATGGCACCTTTACTGCATTATGACTTAGAGTTTGTTCAAGATTAAAATCTTTTGCCATTTCCTGAATTTCTGCTTAATGATGCTTCCAAAGACAGTAATACTGATAATTATTCTTGAAATATTTCTCTATTAGCCTTATTTAAACATTTTGGAGAATGTTTCTAAAGTCATTTGTTCCACATTACTGAAATATATTTATTTTCTCTTCACCTTATTTTTTAAAAAATAGAACCCAGTAAGGCAATTTTGATAAAACCTGATTATGCACAGCTTAAGGAAACATTCAAGATGTATAATTTTAATCTTAATCTTGATACTGACTACATTTTCTGAATGTTGTATTCTCATAAAAGTTCACAACCCAAAGAGGCATTTAGAGATCATCTACTTTTTGTTTTTTAAATCTCTGTAAGAATAATGGGCATCAGAAAGGTTAAGCACCTTGCCTGAGATTCTAAAGAGAACAAGGCAAAACAGAAAACTGAGAATCTCTTGACTTTTAGTCTACTATTCTTTCTGTTATACTACCAACCTTTTGAAAATTTTAATGTATTTTAAGAAAGTGATCTCATAACCGAAAGATGCCTGTGCATCATAGAAACCCAAAGTGTTTGGTTTTCAATATGTAATTTGCTTATTTTAACCCTTTAACTTTAACCTTTTTTCTTCACACAAGCCTACATTTAGACCACAGTGATAGAAACTACCCAGTATGATAGAAACTACCCAGTGTGGTGGGAAAAAAAATTATGTGGGTGGAATTTGAAATGCCTTTGCTCAGAAAATATTTATATGTATTCCTTTCTTGTTTGTGTTCTGTGCCCTGCTCCCCTAACTATCCATCTCCACACATGATTATAGAACAATACATTCTGCCACCGGATCTCAGTTTGAACTTGTGGTTATCTTTCTTGGTGTGAAATGTTTTACAACAGTAAACACATTTTTCTGTAATTGACTGCCTCAATTATTATTTTTTCTTTCTTTTGAAGGGAAGCTAATTTTTTGTGTGTCTTAAGAATTATGAAATAAGAGGGAACGTGCTATCTATACATGCAAGGTATATTTAAAACATAAATATCTGTGTTCAGTATGTCTAAAACTTATTTTGCAGAATCTTCTAAAACTTATTTTGCAGAATCTTTAACCTTATGCAAAATATATATGAAAAAAGTTTATTATTATAGTACAGCTACATAAATGATTTTCATTATTTTCATTTCACATTTAGGATAAGGCCCCAAGCTGTGGTTTTGGCAATTCTCAGGAGGTGTGGAAAACCATCATGCTTATAATTGATTTTCAAGAACGTTTAAGCTGTGTGCTCTGAATTGTAATCTTTAACACAGTGTGAATAAGCATCCAAAATTTTATTGCTGAAGGTTTTGGTTTTAATATGAAAATGTTTGGTGAGGTTTTCGGTGTTTCAGTAGTGCCTTAAATGCTTATTGTGGAATAGAGAAAGGCTTTTGTAAATGTGTCTATTAATTTCTCACAGCCTTAGCTGTGGGAAGATTTCCTAAAGGTATTTGAATACTAAAATGTTTTCTATCAAAGTTAGTATTAAATGAATTGGTGTTTATTTATTGAACTCTTATATCTGTGGTACTGCATTAGATGCTAATATTTTTCTGATCAAATAAGATCTGGTTTCCTTTCTTAAGAAAAGTATAATCTAGTTTTAAAAGAAACAATACAATACAGTGTGATGAGTGATAAGATAGAGGCATGTGGAAAAGTAATTAATTGGGAATTAATGGGAATTTCCATAGCAACATGATAAATTAATTGAGAAAGTGTATACCCTTTGAAGGAATTCCAGGGTGGTACAACGTGTTATGTGTTGGGAGTTTGGAAAGGTAAATTGTGGCAGGTATTGCATACTTTGATAATAAGCAGTTGGGATCTTCTTCCCTATGAATTGGAGTGACGTTTGTCATTCCAAGGGATATGACTGACATTTTTAGTGGTTGTATATTTAGATTAGACAAAAAGTAGACCAGACAAGGTGATCAAGTAGGAGGTTGTTAGTATTGCAAGTAAGAGAGGAGTTGAAGGTCTAAGGATGCTTAGGTGTAAGGTTAGAAGGGAAGGACCAGATTCAAGGCGATGATGATAATATCGAATAATTATTGATCTTCCTGCAATCTGCAGGCACTGTGCTATGCATTTTACATGAGTTATCTCATTTAATGTTGATATTCACAACAACTGCAGGTACTCTTATGAACTCAGTTGTATAGATGAGAAACTGAAGCTTAGAAAGAGGAAGTTGAGTATGCAAGGTCAGCAGCAGATGCAGAGGTGAACCAGTAAGTGGTCAAGAGGGAGAATTGACTAGGCGCTAGATGAAGTGCTGTTCTGGTTTCTCACCTCAGTGACTGGGTAGAGACCATTAACTGAAAGAGGAATGAAGAAGGAAGAGCTGGCTTATTGGGGAGAGAAATCAGTGTTTGCTTTGGAGAATAGAAATTTGTGTATAGAATACAAAGGGATTGCATGAGCCTGAATCCTGGCTCTGACACTTAGTAACTCTGCGACTTTGAGCAATGACCTAACCTTACTGTGCTTCAGTTTCCAATATGTGTCACCCAGGGGTAATAATTACTTAGGAGATTGTTTGGAGGAGTAAACTAACTACTTAACTAGAATGCTTACAGTAGTACTTGATGTGTAGTAATCAATCACTGTAGGTGTTAGTCAGGTTATCATCGTCATGCTATAAAAATCCAAAGGTCTGTTTTGAGGAGGGATGAAGTAGTCATTGTAAAACATCTAGCACATTCCTTCTAACAGGTATAGAAAGCTGGGGAGATGATTTACCTGGATGAACCTTCATAGTTCCTTTAAATGCTGTCTCTCTCTCTCTGTAACTACAATGTCTCAGAATTTCCACCCTTTTATGGTGCTCAGGGCCGAACACAGGTTCTTCCTGAGTTCTATACCTGGTTGCCGAATTTGTTTTTAGGAAAAATGAACTACCTGTTGAAAGGTTTAAGTTTGGTGCATTTTAGTGTGACTTCCTGTGAATTTCTATTAAAATTTTGCCTGGCTGCCTTGTGCCTGAGATTCCGTTATTTCCTGCCCAGCTTGTCCTGCAAGGAGCCAGAGTAACCTCTCCTCCCTAGGTCAGCCCCAGGTTTCAAGGCAGCTGGAATGGTGTGTTAACCAAGATTTCATGGGCTTGGGGAGAGGGGCAGGGAAATAGGGAAACAGGCAGTGTTGTTTCTTGACACCCTGAAATACGAAAAAATAATAGGTACACTTTTCTGGGCCATTGCTTTCTTAGATTTCCATTCTTCCCCCACAACTACTGCTCTACTGCTGCTATACATGTTTTTTTTTTTTTAGTTTTCTTTACACAGTTCTACATACATTGGAAATATTTCATTAAACACATTTTTCTACTTTAACTTAGCCTAAATGCATAATACAGAATAAATATAGGAACAGCACAACCATTTATTTCCATATTCACTAGTTAAGGATTATTATATTCCCACATTTTAAATCCAGAACATCTAGTTCAGAGCCAACTCTTACCCCTCTGATGCTGAAATTTCTGATGCTGTTTAGAGCTGAAGGTGTTACTTTTTGTTAAAATGTAAATACTTCTTTTCAAGAGGAGCAACATTTTTTTTTTCCAAGTCATTTACTTTTTGGTATAAATGTACAGTGTGTAGAAACATGGAAAAAGATAACAAAGCTGTAAAACACCTGGAGAAGTTTGGGGAGGGGCAAGAAGTTTGTGGTGCTTGGAGGCCTGCTTGGGAGTTGGCACTAAGTACAGCTGTAATTAGTCAGTTTTCTCTCCTGTCCATAGGGAAAACTGTCTAATTACAGTTGTAAGTTGTGCCAGACCTAATCACTAAAATGCTCTGAAAAGATAGAATTCTGAAAGGTATAGTTTGGTTGTGAGTAGTCTGTCCAAAATTGCATGCAATATTAGGAAAAACATTGGATAGGAATCTGCAGACCTAGCTGTTAAGTCCTCTGACTTTTGGGAAATCTCTGAACCTCTGTTTGCCTTAGTTTATCTGTAAAATGTTGAGGGAGGTGATATGGTCATTAACCCAGAGGTCATTTAACTCTCTGAATGTTGATTGTAGAATGGATTCTCATTTTAAAATAATTTATTAAATGCAAACTCTGGCAGTTTTCCTTTATTGTCAGTCAACTTGTCACTTACCTCAGTATTAGTTGAAAAAATTTGTTTTGAGTATGGCAGTTACATCTTACGTATGTCTGTGTTCCAGAGGCTCATTTCTAAGATGGTTGTTTAGAATGTTTAGAATGCATAAGATTTACCCTTACAGACAAAATAAACTACAGTATACTGGAGTATTGCATTGTGAGACTTCCCCGGGAAAAAGGTCTGGCAAAGTGCTGAGACTACCTCAACAAGTGTAACTGGCTTACTGTTTGCCTTAAGTGCTGCTATCCAACTTTTGGAGCCCTTTCCCCAGATCGTTGGAGCTACCACAAATGGCTTGGAGGTACAGGAATCTCTTCTCCCTCCCTGACAGGCAGGGTGCTGGGGGAGAATGGGGCAAAATATATCGCTAGCAATTCAAGTTGGAACTCTGAATTCATTTTCCAATTGAGGTATGAGTTGTTACTAAGATTCTGTAGGGTCTGTAGTTAAAGTCTTAACAGCATTTCCTTCCTGAAGCTGTCCCAATGTTAGTATCTACGGAACTGGAGACCACAATCCTAACTTCCTAAGAATACATGACATCTTGACTTCTAGTCAGATGCTCCTTAATGCACTATTCAGAGAAGCAAGTTCAGTAGTTGTCAAGAAGGGCCTGGGCTCTAAACAACTGCTATCATTTCTTTTAAAGTTAATAGATTCAGTGAAAGTTGAACATACCCCCAAGTATGGTGAATGAATAGTCAGTAAATATGGGATCATGATTTGTCTTACAGAAGATTTCAGTCTGTGAAACCATTCGTGTTATTGTTAAAGTGGTTTTCATGAATTTTCTTATTCAGTTATTTAATTTAGAACTTTGTGTCATATCTTTCCCTGATCTGCATTTTAAATTCCAAGAGGAATTTGATCACACAAAGCCCATTACATATTTTAATTTCCCTTATTTAGTGAGTACCATGTTTTGCTTCAGTATTCTCGAGAGTGTATTTATTATACACTACAAAATAGATTATAAAGGTTTTTATATTAATAAAAGTAAATATATAAAAATAAATTCCTAATGAACTTTCTGTTTTGTCTTTAGTTAGGAATCATTCTTTTTTTCCCAATAAACATCATATTTTTTATTTTTATTATTTTAGTTTTCCGTAAGTTATTGGGGTACAGGTGGTATTTGGTTACATGAATAAGTTATTTAGTGGTGATTTGTGAGATTTGGGTGTACCTATTAGCCAAGCAGTATACACTGTACCATATTTGTAGTCTTTTAATCCCTTGCTCCCCTCCCATTCTGCCCCCCAAGTCCTCAGAGTCCATTGTGTCATTCTATGCCTTGCATCCTCATAGCTTAGCTCCCACATATCAGTGAGAACATACGATGTTTGGTTTTCTATTCCCAAGTTACTTCACTTAGAATAATGGTCTCCAGTCTCATTCAAGTCACTGCAAATGCTGTTAATTCATTCCTTTTTATGGCTGCGTAGTATTCCATCATACATATATGTACATACATACATATACACACATACACATATACATACACACACATATACATACCTACCACAGTTTCTTTATCCACTTGTTGATTGATGGGCATTTGGGTTGGTTCCATGATTTTGCAATTGTGACTTGTGCTGCTGTAAATGTGTAAGTATCTTTTTTGAATAATGACTTCTTTTCCTCTGAGTAGATACCCAGTAGTAGGATTGCTGGATCCAATGGTAGTTCTACTTTTAGTTCTTTAAGGAATCTCCATATTGTTTTCCATGGAGGCTATACTAGTTTACATTCCCACCAGCAGTGCAAAACTGTTCCCTGTTCACCACATCCACGCCAACATCTACTGTTTTTTGATTTTTTCATTATGGCCATTCTTGCAGGAGTGAGATGATATCACATTGTGGTTTTGATTTGTATTTCCCTGATCATTAGTGATGTTGAGCATTTTTTCTTGTGTTTGTTGACCATTTATATATCTTCTTTCGAGAGCTATCTATTCATGTCCTTAGCCCACTTTTCGATGGGATTGTTTTTTTCTTTTTCTTTTTTTTTTTTTTTTTTTT
>NW_016824383.1:3248213-3252337 GCF_001698545.2 Rhinopithecus bieti
GGAGTCTCGCTCTGTCGCCCAGGCTGGAGTGCAGTGGCCGGATCTCAGCTCACTGCAAGCTCCGCCTCCCGGGTTCACGCCATTCTCCTGCCTCAGCCTCCCGAGTAGCTGGGACTACAGGCGCCCGCCACCTCGCCCGGCTAGTTTTTTGTATTTTTTAGTAGAGACGGGGTTTCACTGTGTTAGCCAGGATGGTCTCGATCTCCTGACCTTGTGATCCGCCCGCCTCGGCCTCCCAAAGTGCTGGGATTACAGGCTTGAGCCACCGCGCCCGGCCGGGATTGTTTTTTTCTTACTGATTTGTTTGAGTTTGTTGTAGATTCTGGATATTAGTCCTTTGTCAGATGTATAGATTTTGAAGATTTTCTCCCAATTCTGTGGTTTGTTTACTCTGCTGACTGTTCCTTTTGCCATGCAAAAGCTTTTTAGTTTAATTAGGTCCCAGCTATTTATCTTTGTTGTTATTGCATTTACTTTTGGCTTCTTGGTTATGAAATCCTTGCCTAAGCCAATGTCTAGAAGAGTTTTTCCAATGTTATCTTCTAGAATTTTTATACTTTCAGGTCTTAGGTTTAAGTCCTTAGTACATGTGTAGTTGATTTTTGTGTAAGATGAGAGATGAGGATCCAGTTTCATTCTCCTACAGGTGGCTAGCCAATTATTCCAGCACCATTTGTTGAAAAGAATGTCCTTTCCCCACTTTATGTTTTTGTTTGCTTTGTCGAAGATCAGTTAGCTGTAAGTATTTGGCTTTATTTCTGGGTTCTCTATTGTGTTCCATTGGTCTATGTGCCTATTTTTATACCATTACCATGCTATTTTGGTGACTATGGCCTTCTAGTATAGTTTGAAATCAGGTAATGTGATGCCTCCAGATTTGTTCTTTTTGCTTAGTCTTGCTTTGGCTATGTGGGCTCTTTTTTGGTTCCATATGAATTTTAGAAATTTTTTTCTAATTCTGTGAAGAATGATAGTGGTATTTTGATGGGGATTGTATTGAATTTGTCGATTGCTTTTGGCAATAGTATAGTCATTTTCACAATATTGATTCTACCTTTCCATGAGCATGGGATGTGTTTCCATTTGTTTGTGTCATTTGTGATTTCTTTGAGTAGTGTTTTGTAGTTTTCCTTGTAGAGGTCTTTCAATTCCTTTGTTAGGTGTATTCCTAAGTATTTTTTTTTTTTTTTGGAGCTATTGTAAAAGGGGTTGAGTTCTTTATTTGATTCTCCACTTGTTTGCTGTTGGTGTATAGAAGAGCTACTGATTTGTGTACATTAATCTTGTATCCAGAAACTTTGTTGAAATCTTGTATCCAGAAACTTTGTTGAATTCTTTTATCGGTTGCATGAGCTTTCTAGAAGAGTCCTTAAGGTTTTCAAGGTAAACAATCATATTGTCAGCAAACAGTGAAAGTTTGACTGCCTCTTTACTGATTTTGATGCTCTTTATTTCTCTTGTCCTGCTGGTCTGGCTAGGACTTCCAGTACTGTGTTAAGGAGGAATGGTGAAAGTGGGCATCCTTGTGTTGTTTTAATTCTCAGAGGGAATGCTTTCAACTTTTCCCCATACAGTATTATGTTGGCTATGGGTTTGTCATAAATGGCTTTTATTACATTAGGGTACGACCCTTGTATGCCAGTTTTGCTGAGAATTTTCATAAAGGATGCTGGATTTTGTTGAATGTTTTTTCTGCATCTCTTGAGATGATCATGTGATTTTTGTTTTTAATTCTGTTTATGTGGTGTATCACATTTATTGACTTATGTATGTTAAACCATTCCTGCATCCCTGGTGTGAAACCCACTTGATCATGGTGAATTATCTTTTTGATATATTGTTGGATTCTGTTAGCTAGTATTTTGTTAAGGATTTTAGCATCTGTGTTCATCAAGGATATTGGTCTGTAGTTTTCTTTTTTGGTTATGTCCTTTCCTGGTTTTGGTATTAGGGTGATGCCGGCTTCATATAATGAATTAGGGAGGATTCCCTCTTTCTCTGTCTTGTGGAATAGTGTCAAAAGGATTGGTACCAATTCTTCTTTAAATGTCTGGTAGAATTCTGCCTTGAATCTTTCTGGTCCTGGACTTTTTTTTAGTGGTAATTATTAAATTACCATTTCAATCTAGCTGGGTCTGTTCAGAGTATCTGATTCTTCCTGATTTAAGCTAGGAGGGTTGTAGTTTCCCAGGAATGTATCCATCTCTTCTAGACTTTCTAGTTTATGTCTGTAAATGTATTCACAGTAGCCTTGAATGATCTTTTGTATTTCAGTGGTAACAGTTATAATATCTCCCGTTTCATTTCTTAATGAGGTTATTTGGATTTTCTCTCTTCTTTTCTTGGTTAATCTTGCTAATGGTCTATCAATTTTATTTATCTTTTCAAAGAACCAGCTTTTTGTTTCATTTATCTTTTGCATTTTTTGTTTGTTTCAATTTGATTTAGTTCTGCTCTGATCTCGGTTATTTCCTTTCTTCTGCTGGGTTTGGGTTTGCTTTGTTCTAGTTTCTCTAGTTCCTTGAGGTGTGACCTTAGATTGTGCTCTTTCAGACTTTTTGATGTAGGCATTTAGGACTGTGAACTTTCCTCTTAGCACTACTTTTGCTCTATCACAGAGGTTTTGATAGGTTTTGTCATTATTGTTATTCAGTTTGAAGAATTTTTAAATTTCCATCTTGATTTCGTTTTTGACCCAATGCTCATTCAGGAGCAGGTTATTTAATTTCCATGTATTTGCATGGTTTTGAAGCTTCCTTTTGGAGTTGATTTCCAGTTTTATGCCGCTGTGGTCTGAGAGAGTGCTTGATATAATTTCAATTTTCTTAAATTTATTGAGACTCGCTGTGTTGCCTGTCATATGATCTATCTTTGAGAAAGTTCCATGTACTGTTGAATAGAATGTATATTCTGCAGTTATTGTATGAAATATCTGTATATCTCTGTCAAGTCCATTTGTTCCAAGGTATAGTTTAAATTCATTGTTTCTTTGTTGACTTTCTGTGTTGATGACCTGTCTGGTGCTGTCAGTGGAGTATTGAAGTCCCCCACTATTATTGTGTTGCTGTCTATCTCATTTCTTAGGTCTATTAGTAATTGTTTTATAAATTTGGGAGCTCCAGTGTTAGGTGCATAAATGTTTAGGATTGTGATATCTTCCTGTTGGACAAGGCCTTTTACCATTATATAATGTCCCTGTTTGTCTCTTTTAACTGCTGTTGCTTTAAAGTTTGTTTTGTCTAATATAAGAATATCCTGCTGGCTTTTGGTGTCTATTTGCATGAAATGCCTTTTCCCACCCCTTTACCTTATTTGAGTCCTTATGTGTTAGGTGAGTCTCCTGAAGGCAATAGATGGTTGGTGAGTTCTTATCCATTCTGTGGTTCTGTATCTTTTAAGTGGAGCATTTAGGCCATTTACATTCAATGTTAGCGTTGAAATGTGAGGTATGTTTGCATTCATCATGCGCCTCGCTGCCTGTGTACTTTTTGTTGTTGTTTTGTTTTTGCTTTTTAACTTGCATTTTTGTTTTATAGGTCCTGTGTGATTTATACTTTAAAGAGGTTCTGTTTTGATGTGTTTCCAGGATTTGTTTCAAGACTTGGAGCTCCTTTTAGCAGTTCTAGTGGTGGCTTGGTGATGGCGAATTCTCTCAGCATTTGTTTGTCTGAAAACGACTGTATCTTTCCTTCATATATGATGCTTAATTTTGCTGGATACAAAATTCTTAGCTGATAATTGTTTTGTTTGAAGAGGCTGGAGATAGGGCCCCAATCCCTTCTAGCTTATAGGGTTTCTGCTGAGAAATCTGCTGTTAATCTCATAGGTTTTCCTTTATAGGCTACCTCCTGGTGCTTCTGTTTCACAGCTCTTAAAATTCTTTCCTTCATCTTTTTTTTTTTTTTTTTGAGACGGAGTCTCGCTCTGTTCCAGCCCAGGCTGGAGTGAAGTGGCCGGATCTCAGCTCACTGCAAGCTCCGCCCCCCGGGTTTATGCCGTTCTCCTGCCTCAGCCTCCCGCATAGCTGGGACTACAGGCGCCCGCCACCACGCCTGGCTAGTTTTATTTATTTATTTATTTATTTATTTATTTATTTATTTATTTATTTTATTTTTTAGTAGAGA
>NW_016824383.1:3253826-3267881 GCF_001698545.2 Rhinopithecus bieti
TAAATCAGGGATTTCTTCTTGGTTTGGATCTATTGCTAGTGAGCTAGAGAAATTTTTGGGGGGTGTTGAAGAGCCTTGTTTTGTCATATTACCAGGGTTGGTTTTCTGGTTCCTTCTCATTTGGGTAGGCTCTGTCAGAGGGAAGGTCTAGGGCTGAAGACTGTTGTTCAGATTCTTTTGTCCCACAGGGTGTTCCCTTGATGTAGTATGCTCCTCCTTTTCCTATGGATGTGGCTTCCTTTGAGCCGAACTGCAGTGATTGTTGTCTCTCTTCTGGGTCTAGCCACCTAGCAAGTCTACCTGGCTCCAGGCTGGTATTGGGGGTTGTCTGCACAGAGTCCTGTGATGTGAACCATCTATGGGTCTCTCAGCCATGGATACCAGGGCCTGTTCTGGTGCAGGTGGTGGAGGGTGCAATGGACTCTGTGAGGGTCCTTAGCTTTGGTGGTTTAATGCTCCATTTTTGTGCTGGTTGGCCATGGTTTAATGCTCTGTTTTTGTACTGGTTGGCCTCCTGCCAGGAGGTGGCACTTTCTAGAAAGCATCAGCTGTAGTAGTACAGAGAAAGATCTGCGGTGGGCAGGGCCCTAGAACTCCCTAGAGGGCTAGATGGGCTTGAAAACTTCCCCGAGGCTATCCGCCTCTCAGCTGGGAAAGAAAAGGGCTTTAGTTCTTCCCTCCACCTGTGAAGTCCGCTAGCTGGATTTGCACCCTCCCCCGAGTTCTGGCCAGCAGGCTTCTCACCCAGTTCAAATTATTATAAAGTTAGGCTAGAGAATTTCTTCTCCTTGTGGAGTTTTACCCCCGCTCCTCTGGCCACCCTCCCTATGGATCCTTGTGGTGCCAGGCAGGAATGGGCTACTTAGGGACCCAGGGAGCTCCTAGGGCCTTTCTGCTGCATTCTCTACCCTTGTATTTTGCTCAGCTTGGCTCTCTAACTTGACTCAGCTCCAGGTGAGGTCAGAAACTTCTCCAGCAAACAGACCTTCCGCTTCTCCAGTGGGAGTGTGTGTTCGGGAGAGGAGGGTCTCCCTTTCCCACTTGCACAGTTGGGGCACTCACAGTATTTAGTTTCCCGGGGCCTGCAGGAGCAATCTGCTTCCTTCAGAGGGTCTGTAGGTCCTCTCGGGATTGCTGGTTGGGTCTTGCAGTCGATCTGGAGCTAAAATTCACAATGCGAGCCCCCGCATGCTGCTCTGTCCAGAGCTGCAGTCTAGTCCTGCCTCCCATCCGCCGTTATCCCAGGAGCTCCTCTCTTTAGTTATGAATCATTCTGATGGTTGTTGCTTAGCACATCTAGTATTGACTAAAAAGTTACACAGTAAAGCTTAGATTAACAGATATTTTCTTGCTTAAATATTGTACAGTTCAACGGATATGCTTTAACTGGCTTATTCTTTAAAGAGAATTGTATTAATCTGAACAAATGCAGTTTCCCTGCCCGCTTTGGTCCCCTTCCGCCCACGAGCATCCTGCATTTCAGACATATAGTTCTATGTTGTAGTTTAAAAAGTTTGTAGAGAGAGGTTTAAAAATCTTATTTCCAGGTGTATGTATTACAATCCAGTGGACTTGAGTAAAGGCTCTGGGTACCATTTAGAGGTAGTATTTAGTGTTAGGGAAACACCTTTGCCTGTTGTCTAATTACTAATTGACCTGACAGAAGAGGAAAGGCTATGTATATTCTAAACTTGCTTGTTTCAGTTCTAGTTAATTAGCTCCAAAAACATATGTAACTCCAAGACAACTGGGATGGGGGAGTCCAGTGACTAATCATTTCTGTGACCGTGGACCTGTAGGCCTCAGTTTTTGTCAACTGTAGAATGTGGGGTTAGAGAATATGATATCTAAAATTTCTGACATTATGACAACATATGATTCTAAGTTATTCATGTTTATTCCTTTATTCATGTCATTTATGAAATGGCATAGTGTTTTCTTTTTTCTCCTAATGTGTTGTAAAGACTATATGAGATCTTTGAGAAAGTTGCTAATCAATCTGTCATCAATTTATATTAAACTCTGGAGAGATGGGATTTAGAATAGTTAAATCCATATAAACTAACCTTTTATTTTCAAGAAGGCTGCTTCAAATCATGGCAGATTTTGATTTAACAGAATTTATTGGGCATTTATTATTCTGTACATTATTTTGCCTAATTATTACCATAACTGATTTATTGCAGTCTCCTCTTTGGCACATAACATTTTTGAAAAAAAGTATTTCCAATGGCAATTTCTCTAATACTACTGAATTAAGAAAATTAGGCAAGCACATAGTGTTATTTTAAAAGGGAATTTTCCAGGATTTTTGGCATTTGGTGAAAGACTAACAATCAAGTCTTTTGGGTGTTACTGTTTAATGAGGAAAAAGTGTGCTTTCTAATCAAGCTATAAGAATAAATATCATTATTATAACCTTTTTTGCTGTTTTTTCCTTTGACTTCTTCTTTTTTTTTCTTGTGGAAGCCGCAAGACAGGGAAAAAGCAGAAAATACAGGGACTCCCTATTTTTTTTTTTCAGTGCTTCCTTGGAAACCGCGTGATGAAGCAGAACATCATTTTCCTCACACTCATCTGAGGAAAGCTTGCAGTGATCTTTTTCTTCCTTCAGATGGCACTGTCTGTCATAAGGTGTGCAGCTAGTACTGAGCATTTACATAGAGCCGTAAAATTTGTCAACAATGTTTACTGAGGTTATGTAATTTCTTGGGCTCCCACATAGCAACTCTGTGGGGTAGTTTATGGAAGAAGAAGCCAAACTTCACACAGCTCTGTGTGACTAGCTAGATATTGCTAGATTCCTGATGTGCTGCTTCTGGGTCCTATTTCACTACTGTTATGATGCCTACTGTATGTATATCCCACTATTCAGAACAGATTCATAAATAGTGAAAATAAAATGAGCTGGAGCATATTAATAAATATTAAAATATTTAAGAAATAAATATTGGAATTAATGAATTTGTGAAAAAGGGAACTGTAGCACAATGGACCCCTTTCCCTTCTTATCACTGGGGCCACTGGCTATTTGATATTTATTGAAAAGGAAACTCAGCCACCTAGGGACCATTTCTTGCCCTGTTGTTGAGCTTGAGATTGTATTTTCAGTGGTACATGTAATGTCCTTGGTAGCACTGCCTAGAACACAAACATGACAAGGCATCTAAAAATGCCATTATATGAGGAGCAGCCCTAAAAGTGAAGAATATATGTGATCATGACTTGGTGTGAGGGGCAGGTGTAGTAGTTCTCTATGTCAAGAAGATAAATGCGTGAAAATCCACAAGACTGAGGGTGATAGCTTAATTCTGTAATCTTTTATGTGGATAATAAGTTGTGGAAATTAATCACAGAACCAGAACAGAGCTAAGATGTCAAAGTTAACTATCCAAATGTCTGCAGGAAGTCTTACTCAATGAAAGCAGAGCCACTGTTGACTTACTTTAGTGACCATTTCATTTCCAGAAGGTAAAGGAAATGATCCAGGGAGCCAGTACTCTGAGTCTATCTTTGGCCTAATTTGACTACGAGGGACTTAATTAGACAAGTTAACCTAATGAAAATCCTGAGAGAAAGGCCATGCCATTCATTCAACAAATAAGTAGCATTGAATGCCTTCTGTTAGCTGTGTTCTGTTCTAGATGCTAGAGATTTAGCAGTGAATACAACAGACAAAATCTCTGTCATTATAGAGCTTTCATTTTAAGAACTTACAATGATCTGTTGTCCAAAAATACTAGCTTCATGGTTACTTAACTGCAGGGACCTTAACTTTCACTTCACTTTAGACATCTGCTTGCAGGGCCACACTCTGGATGTTGTTGTCATCTGGGACTGCTTGTTTCAGAAATCTAAAAATTCTAACATCTTAATTCCCACATTGTGTACTCTTCAGTCTTGTAGAGATCCACACTTCCTTGGTTGCCTGGATTTTCTCCTTGTCTATCAATACTTATTTTCCTGGCCTCTTTCTTTTTCCTACACAGACTGTGTCTCGTTTTTGGCCATAAGGACTGTTCTTCCACCCATACCCTTGGGTCCCTTTCACTTATGCTTCTGCTGCCTCCACCCACCAAAACTCCCATTTCCAGATCAGTGATAACAGTCTGCATTGTCTACTATTAGATCCAAGCAGCTGAATCCTGCTATTGAATCTGAAATATCTGAAAAAATCCATACCACTAGAAATTCGTGGTTTTCCATCTCTGCTAAGCTAGTAGCCAACCAGTAAATCCTTTTGTCTGTCATCACTACTTTCCCCCATTTGACTATTCTTCCAATAATTATTCTAAATTACTTAGCCTTTAGCCGCCAATCTCTAGACCCCCCCCTTTTTTTCTTTCTTTCTTTCTTTTTTATTTTTTGAGACAGAGTCTCGCTCTGTCGTCCAGGCTGGAGTGCAGTGGCCCGATCTAGGCTTACTGCAAGCTCCGCCTCCCAGGTTCACGCCATTCTGCTGCCCCAGCTTCCCGAGTAGCTGAGACTACAGGCACCCGCCACCACACCCGGCTAATTTTTTGTTTCTTTTCTTTTTTAGTAGAGACGGAGTTTCACCGTGTTAGCCAGGATGGTCTAGGCCCCCTTCTTTAAGCAGAGGACTTTGCCTGTTACTTGAATGAAAAAAATCGAGGCTGTCATTCTTGAGCTCTCTCAGTTTCTGGCCTTCCACCTGTTTTCTATATCAGCAACTCTCCCTACCTCCTTTCCCTCAGCCTCAGAGAATGATGTGTCCCCGCCTGCTTCTCCCGCCCCAGCCTAACCTCTTCACCTATGCCCTTGATCCAATCCACACTTATTTTCTCTATGAATTTTGTCCTTCATTCATTCGTTCTCTTGCCCCTGTCTTCAGTATCTTCCCTTGTGCTGGCTGCAGTGGTATGCTAGTAAATTGGCTCTCCTGGAGAAAGGAACACAAAAGACCCTAATGTGTAGCATTTGCCCATTTCCGTGGCGTAAATACTCTCACTATGGTGATTTTAAGTTACCAACATGGTGCCAGTGATGCTGGGAAGAAGTACACACAATCGGAGCTGATAGGGGATGGCTGCCAACGCCACACCACCTCTTATTTCTTATAGCCTAAAAATACGGTTCTTCCAATTCCTTAAAAAAAAAAATTAAAAACAAATACTTAAAAAAAAAAACCTTCCTTGACCTATGCCTCTTTCTCCAGCTCCTCTCTCTTTTCTGTTTTTCTTTTCTAATCCTGCCTTCTCAGAAGAGTCTATACTTGCCTATTTCCTTATTCGGTCTGGCATTGGAAACCATGAGATGGAGTTAAGGATGGTTGTTGAGAAGGTATATGTTTTGAGCATTGCTGAAATTGGAATGAAAGGCATGCTGGATTTAGTCTTAGTAGTCACTGTAAAGAAGTTGGTCACTGGCCTAATATACCGAAGACTCAGCTCACCTGGTGTGGAGTGGTTTTGTCCTGACAGCAGACTCTGCACACATTCCTTAGTTCTTCTTGTGTGTGCTTCGCAGGTGGCAGTACCATTTAGCCAGTTAACCAAGCTAGTATTCAGAGAGTTGTCCTGATCCCTCCCTTACCACTTACTTCTCCATCCAATTAATCACCAAAATTGTGCTCATTTTGACTCTTGGATATTTATCAAAATTATATTCTTCTACTGTTGCTTTAGAAAAAGATCTCCTTACCATTTTCTTGGAGTATTATACCAGTCTCCAAAGTGGTTTTCATGCAGCTGGAGTCTCCATAAAATGTGTCTTCCACATTGCCACTAGAATGACCTATGTGTTCAAGATTGATCATGTCACTCACATGTTCAAAATAATTCTTGGGCTTCCTGTCACCTGTAGCAGTGGGTCTCAGCCCTGACTGTTCATTAGAATCACCTATGAAGCTTGTTAAAAATACCAATGTTTAGGTCTTGCTGTGGGTTTAGCGGATTAGGGTCTCTGATGATCGGGCCTAGACAAATTCTATAGGTGATTCTGATAAGACTTACTAGCCAATAGATTAAAGCCCAAGGTTCTTAGCATAGTGTACAAAGCCTTTCACCATCTGGTCTTTGCCAGCCACTCCCTCCATCCTCAATTTTCCTGTTTCTCATTTTGTAGTTGTGATACCAAACTTACTGTAATTTCCTCAGTGACTTAACTTGAGCTGCTCCTTCCATCTCTAATGCTTTTCTTCCCTTCTTTTCTCCCTTTACCTGTACAACTTCAGTTTACTCTTCATGAAGCTTCCCTGGCCACTCAAATTGGGTTAAGTGTCCCTTAGCAGTACCTAGTACCCTATATATTGATTTGCCTTTGCCACCATAATGTAATCTTCTTGAGGGCAGAGACTGGAATTACTTTATGTTCTTAGTGTTTGATTCAAAGTGGTTGTTTTGTAAATGATAGCTGACAGACTAACAGGAAGAGGAGTATGGAACAAAGCCGGAATATAGAGAATTGGAATACAGAGTTCCTAAAATTCAAAGAAAAGGTATGTAAGATGCCAGAGATAGTCTCTTGAAGGGAAAGTTGTTGTAAGGTGATCATAGGCAGTATCTGTACTAAACAATTGGAAGTAATATGTGAAGGAAAGGGATAGGATAAGTGGCCATATGAACTAATCATTTTATTTATTTATTTATTTATTTATTTATTTATTTATTTTTGAGACAGAGTCTCGCTCTGTCGCCCAGGCTGGAGTGCAGTGGTGCGATCTCAGCTCACTGCAACCTCCTCTCCCAGGTTCAAGCGATTCTCCTGCCTCAGCCTTCCGAGTTGCTGGGACTATAGGCATGTGCCACCGCACATGGCTAATTTTTGTATTTTTAGTAGAGACGGGGGTTCTCCATGTTGGCCAGGCTGGTCTCGAACTCCTAACCTTAGGTGATCCACCCACCTCGGCCTCCCAAAGTGCTGAGATTACATGCATGAGCCACTGTGCCAGGCATGAACTGATTTTTTAAATAATATGCACAAGAAAGAAAGAAGGATACGAAACTAAATGGCTGGGTGCAGTGGATCACGCCTGTAATCCCAGCACTTTGGGAGGGTGGAAGTGGGCGGATCACCTGAGCTCAGGAGTTTGAGATCAGCCTGGCCAACTTGAACCTGGGAGGTGGAGGTTGCAGTGAGCCAAGATCATGCCACTGCACTCCAGCCTGGGCAACAGAGCGAGATTTTGTCTCAAAAAAAAAAAAAATACATATATATATATGTATTTATATATATATGTGTGTACATATATACACACACACATATAAAACCTATGGAATAGGAACACAATCCTGGTGGAATAATGAGCTAAAATTTTGAAAAAGGTTGGCCTGACCTTTTACATTTTATATGTAGAGAATGAAAATGAGGCCAGGTGCAGTCGCTCATGCCTGTAATCCCAACACTTTGGGAAGCCAAGGCGGGAGGTTCACTTGAGCCCAGGAGTTCGAGACCAGCCTGGACAACATGGTGAGACCCTGTCTCTACAAAAAGAAAGACAGTAAGGGTGTGGGGGTGGGGGGTGGGGCAGTAGAAGGGGGGGAGAGAGAGAGAATGAATATGTCAAATAAATAATAGATTCTTATCAACAAATGGACCCAATAATCAGATACAGAGAACAAATGAAACTTCTTAGCTTTCTTGTCTTCTCTGACATGGAGAAGGAGCTATACACAGACTAATAAGGGTAGAAGTGAGAAGAATAATAGGAGAAAATTGAAGCCCAAGATTGGGGAGGAGATTGTATCAGAACTCTGGATGCTCTAAAATGAATTCACATCTCAGGGTTAGATTCTGAGAGCAGTTGTTAATGTCATTGCTGAACTAATAATCTTTGAGTAATTATGGTGAAATGTGAAAACTTGTAGAAGCCTGTAGAGGAATAATGTTCTAAAATAAAAAATAATGTAGATTCCATAGATTTTTGTAAACTCGATGTTACTTCCACAAAAGACTCTAGAGATCATTTTTAAAGATTTTCAAATATTATACTTAAAGAAAAGATGAGCAATAAAGGTTATGTGGGCTCTCTAAGAATTCATTACAGATCACCCAGTTTCTACCCCTAGATTCTACATTTACAGATTAGGAGGATGCTGCAGCTGTAATATGTCTGGATTCCCATCGGGTATTTGACAGTCTACCATTCTATACTTGGGAACATGAAGGAGAATTGGATTATAGTATGGGTATAGTTATTGAACAATGGAACCCAATCTTAATTTAGTTACTCATTGGCAGCCTGGCAGGAAGTCTCTTATAGGCTGCTGTTTTTTGACCCTGTCACACTCATGGGTTTAACACCTCCTCCCCGCTTCTCACTCTCAGCTGGCAATCTTGCTGTTTATTGCACCAAGAAAATAGAAGCCCCTGAAAAAAACTTCTTGGTCCTCCTATTGCCAAATATACTAATCTTCCTACGTCTGTACTCATATTCTCTGACATGCTTCTTATTCAATTGGATGAACTGCCACTGTTCCTTCCACTTGTACATTGGTCCTCTTCATTTTGCCTACTCATTGTTCCTAGAATTATCTCTTCTCATTCTAGTTTTTCATCTATTTTCTTTTCTCTGTTAGAGAAATATGCTATATTTCAGCTTAGAAACAAGCTATAATATTAATCAGGTGTTTTTTTAACCTCACTTATCTCATGTACCCCTCAAGCCACCTCCCATTCCCTTGCATGCTTTGTGGCAGAACTTCTCAAAAGAGCTGTCTAAATTGCTTGCCTTCATTTCCTCACCATTCTTTCCCACTCCATAAAGACCGTTCTTTGAAAAGATTGTCAGTAACTTCCATGTTGCTAAACCCAGCGGTCAATTCCCAGTCTTCATCTTACTTAACTTCTCAGAATTCTTATTTTTTTTTTTTTGAAACAGGATTTCACTCTCACCCAGGCTGGTGTGCAGTGGTGCAATCTTAGCTCACTGCAACCTCCGCCTTTCAGGTTCAAGCAGTTCTCATACTTCATCCTCCCTAGTAGCTAGGATTACAGATGCGTAGCACCATGCCCGGCTAATTTTTGTATTTTTAGTAGAGATGGAATTTCGCCATGTTGCCCAGGCTGTTCTTGAACTCCTGGCCTCAAATGATTAGCCTACCTCAGCCTCCCAAAGTGCTCAGATTCAGGCTTAAGCCACTGCACCCGCCAGCTTTCTCTCATAATTTTGATACCATTGATTACTCTTTTCTGTTTCAAGCTTTCTTCACCTGGTTTCTGGGAGATACCACTCACCTGATTTTTCTCCCGCCTCACTTGCTGTTACTTCTCAGTCTCCTGTGTTGGATGCCTACCCTCTCCCTTGACTCAGCCATGCTAAGCCCAGGGCTTAGTCGTAACACTTCTCTGCTCCCTTACACTCATTCTCCAGGTCCCCATTGTTCATTATGGTAGCCCCTAGCCACATGTGGCTTTTGTCTGCTATATTGTGTGGCAGAAATTATAGAACAGGCTCATCATCTCAGAAAGCTCTGGTGAGCAGCTCTGCTCTGGGTTATTTCATCTGTCTAGTCCCATGGCTTGAAAAATTTATCGATGACATGCTGATGATTCCCAGACTGATTCACTAGTTCCAGCTTCCCTGCCTGTTTCGATCTTCAGCTGCCTGCTTGATTACTTAATTTCTAAGAAAGCTGTCACACCTTACATAGCTACAACTGAACATTATTTTCCCTCCCAACTGCTCTTATGTCAGTCTTACCTATCAGTAAAGAGTACTATTCTTCACACAGGCTAAAACACCTTATAGTCTTTTTTGGGTGGACATGGGGAGGGACTTCCATTCTTGGGGAGAAATGGTTTCTGGGGAACACTTCTATTTCCTCTTTCCATGCCTTACTTGAGTTCCTGAGAAGCAAGAATGGGTTGACTTTTCTCACTTTTTCCTTTGCGATTATTTTTTACCTCTTTTCCTCTTGCACTCAATATCCAGTGCATCCAGCATGCATTTGTCTCAGTGACTTGGAACATACATTTCCCAGATACCCACATGGTCCATTTACTTATTCCATTCAAGTTTTTGCTCAAATATTACTGCGTCAGACCTTCTTTGTCCATCCTATCTGAAGCAGCATTCCTATCACTCTATACCCTTACTTTGTTTTACTTTTTCATCGAATTAACATGACCTGACATTATAGTGTATGTTTGCTTTTCATCTGTCTCTACCCCACTGTAATACATGATGGTAAGGATTTTGATTCTGCTCTAAACTCAGTGTGTAAATTAGTAGCTCACATACAGTAAATGTTCAATGACATTTGTTGAATTAGATGACATATTGATGAAATTTCTGATGACATAAAATGAGACGATGTAGCTAATACATTAAATTAGCATTTGTTTATGTATCTTTTGTTTTTGCTTGTTCATATTTTACATTTTACCAGTCTCTATATGAGAAAAAGTGAAACATTATTTTACTGAGAAGGTCGTTTATATGATTGTAGGCATTTGTTACTATGTTTTTCATTTATGATAAATGTTAAGGATATAAAAATTCTAGGAATATTGTTGGGGCAAGCTTTATTATGACATAACAATTGTTGTATTAGAAATTGAAATTATAGTAATAAAGTTAGATTTAAAATTGGGCATTATAGCTATAAAAGGTAAAAAGTAATAAGACAGGGTCCCTGGCCTTAAGTAACTTGTGACCTAGAGGGTGAAACAGTTATAGATAAGTAACTACAGGATGTGTCTATGTAGTTTGGAAGCAGAGGCAAATATATAATGGCCTAAGGGCATCGTTATTAAAAATGTATCTACTTCCAGACATTCTGGACACCTAGAATGATACAGGATGATAAAAATTAGAATACAGGTGTGTATAAACAGTGCTGGCAGACTGAAGGAGGACACATGTGACTGTGCTGGTGGTTAGAATTAGGATCTTGGATAAAATGAAACTGCATAGATATCCAAGTGAGGCTTTGTAAAATACAGAGATAAAGAAGCCATGCCAGTTTAAGAGCATTAGATAAATCCCTCAGCTTGGCCTAGAAAATGTCCCTCAATAAGAGAAACAGACAGATCTAGCTGACCAGCTGCCAGCTTTCACTTCTTACCGCCATGCTGAGTTAGCTGGAATCATTTTAGCATCGCAAGATAGATGGCTCTACCTTGTGGTAGTCCAAGCTGGAGGGTGGTAGTAGTCAGAGCAGCTAATGTAATACCATCTTTAGGCTCATAATTTGACCCATAATTTCCCTCCCATAATTTTATTTTTTCCCTTTCCATAATTTTAAAGTTAAAAATATCTGCATGGGCTGGGCCCAGTGGCTCACATCTGTAATCCTAGCACTTTGGGAGGCCGAGGTGGGTGAATCACCTGAGGTCAGGAGTTTGAGACCAGCCTGGCCAACATGGCGAAACCCCCTCTCTATTAAAAATACAAAAATTAGCCATGCATGATGGCGGGTGCTTGTAATCCCAGCTACTCGGGAGGCTGAGGCAAGAGAATCGCTTGAACCCAGGCGGCGGAGGTTGCAGTGAGGCCCGAAATCGCGCCACTGCACTCAAGCCTGGGTGAAAGAGTGAAACTCCTCACAAAAAAAAAAAAAAAAATTGCATGGTATTGATTAGCTCAGGAGGCAGCAGGAACAGGTATGGAAGGTGTATTAGGACTCTATTCCAGGGCTAATTCACTTGGTTGAGCAGTTGATATACTGCTTTCTGGTGCTCTGCCAGAGGAGTGAGGGGGTGGGACTGAAATACACCCTGTGCTTTGACAGCTGTGTGCCCTGCTGTGAAGCTGCTCTCATCAGGAAGGGATGTTTTTTCCTAATTCACAGAAAGCCCTGCGTAGTCTAACACAGCTGTTTTCTGCCTGGTTTATCTTCAAGTGCCTAGAATAATGTGTGGTACAAGAACTGTTTGGCAAGCTGAAAGAAACTCAAGACAGTTTTCCAGATTTGAGCATTTTGAAGTAATTAAAGATCACTCTGGGCCAGGTACAGTGGCTCACGCCTTTAATCCCAGTACTTTGGGAGGCTGAGGCGGGCAGATCACGAGCTCAGCAGTTCAAGACTAGCCTGGGCAACATAGTGAGACCCTGTCTTGTTTTTTTTAAAATAAAATAACTTTTAAAAGTCTGATTTAAAACTTGTAATTCAAAATATCTTCCTGTTTGCTGCATAACTTGGTAAGGAAACATTTTCATGCTTCTTCCTGGTAAAACTATAGAGAAGGGGAGAACAGGTAACTAAAGAGAACTATCCTGTTGCTATCCCAGAAATAGAAATTTATCCTTTAGTCTTCTAGAAATAACCTTCATTATATTGTACACAAAAGATTAATTCATTTAAAAACTTCAATAAAGATATGAAACTTGATGATGATTAATAAATTGATGTTTGGTTTTAGTATTGTCTAAGTTCTTATGTATCCTCAAATACCTTTCATCCTAACAGGAAAGTAATGGCTGTACCTAGGAACTTTGAAGACCTTTTTTTCTTGATAGTATTTAGATATTCCACTGCCTCCTAGATTCTAGTGTTAAGAAGATTGGTCTAATTCTCCTTTGCATTTAACTTGTGATTTACCTGGAGGTTTTAAGTTAAGAACTGGAAGAGGAAAAGTAGAGAGCTATTATTGAGTTGCTTTTTCAGACCACTGTGTTCCAAGATTCCCTCTCAAGAGGAATTCTTGAAGTAGGCATTTTTTTAGTGTGCTCCTGAGATTTAAAAATTTCACTGGTTGTTTCATACATCGTGTATGAAGAATGGCCACTGATTACGTCACAACTTTATTTGTTAAAATTATTTGTGGTTTACTATTGTCATTAATATGTTTGTCTTTTTTTTTTTTTTTGTAGGTGAAGCTTTGTTCTAAGAACATTTGTTTCATCTAGTTTATGAGCGCAAATGATATAGACTCTAAATGTTATAGCAGTGGTGAAAGACTGGTAAGTATATAATGTAATAAATATTAACCATCAACATGCTTGATTTTGAAGGCTTGAAACTACATAATTATGTGACATTCATTAAACCCCAAAGTTAAAACAGCTAAACTTTTCTTAGTAGAGATGGATGTATAGTTTGTGGTTTATCCATACAATGGTATATTGCATGATGGTTTAATGGAATGAACATAACATTAAGAGGAAAAAGCAAAGTTGCCAGAGGATATATACAGTGTACTATTTATATCTGGTTGTTGGCTATAACCTCGTGTTATATATTCTTTGTTTCTGGTTACTTTAAATATTAGAAAAAAATTTAAAGAAAATACTGTGCAATCATCTTTTCAGTTGACATTCAAAATGGCTGAAAGTCATTCAATTAAATTCAATATTTCTGTTAGGAAGAGGCAAATGCTTCCTAATGTACAAAGCAAAAGTGTCCCCATCACCACAACTGATGTTGTTCTGTTAATGCAAACTAATACAATTAGATAGAATAATGGAAATTATATGAATATTGGATAAGATAATTCAGAATTTTTGTTATTTGTAGATTATAGAGTATTAAATCTGGGAAATTCAAAACAAAATAATAAAAAAGCTCAGAAAGAAGTTTAGATATATGATTATTATATCAAAAGAAATCCACTTCCTATGTGCCTACTATATACCAGTTTTAAATCCTAGAATATATAATGGAAAACAAAATCCCATTCATAATAATGGCAAAAATATAAAGCACCTTGAAATAAACCTAACAAGAAATATGTAAAACCTACCCTATGAAATAACAGCAGTGGAGGCGGAGCAAGATGGCCAAATAGGAACAGCTCCAGTCTCAAACTCCCAGCGCGAGCGACACAGAAGACCGGTGATTTCTGCATTTTCAACTGAGGTACTGGGGTCATCTCACTGGGGAGTGCCGGACAATCGGTGCTGGTCAGCTGCTGCAGCCCGACCAGCGAGAGCTGAAGCAGGGCGAGGCATTGCCTCACTTGGGAAGCGCAAGGAGGAAGGGAATCCCTTTTCCTAGCCAGGCGAACTGAGACACACAACACCTGGAAAATCGGGTAATTCCCACCCCAATACTGCGCTTTAAGCAAACAGGCACACCAGGAGATTATACCCACACCTGGCCGGGAGGGTCCCATGGCCACGGAGCCTCCCTCATTGCTAGCACAGCAGTCTGC
>NW_016824383.1:3270920-3296082 GCF_001698545.2 Rhinopithecus bieti
GGGAAGGGGAACATCACACATTGGGGCCTATCATGGGGAGGGGGGAGGGGGGAGGGATTGCATTGGGAGTTATACCTGATATAAATGATGAATTGATGGGTGCTGACGAGTTGATGGGTGCAGCACACCAACATGGCACAAGTATACATATGTAACAAACCTGCACGTTATGCACATGTACCCTAGAACTTAAAGTATAATAAAAAAATAAAAATAAATAATAAAAAAAAAAGAAATAACAGCAATTTCTACTTCAAGGAAATAATAAGATAAAGGTGCAAGTAGTATAAGGGTGTTAATTGTAGCTTTGTTTATGATAATAAAAGACTAGAAACAATCTATTCAAAAATAAGAGATTGGCTGCATAGTAAACTATAATATAATGCAATATATGTAATATTTACATGTAGCAGTATGCCATACGGCTATTAAAGAGTGAGAGCTCATGTGAAATGTTTTTCAGTATACCTGAATGAAATAAAAGCAAGTAATAGATCATGTGTATACACTAGCCTATTCATATAAACATGTATATATTTTATGTACATTTTAAATCAAGAAAAGCATACATTTCTGTTGAGATTATAATGCCTTTTACTGATATGGCATTAACTGTTACATCTAAAAATTTTATTGATTTCCATTATCTTAATTTCTAGAAGATAGACTTAATTATTCCCATAATTTTTCAGTTTTTCACATTTTTAATATTTCTAAAGTTGCAGTGTATCTTGCAATGGATGATGCCGTATAAGCACTTGTGAAGTAGTTGACATGGTCTGCGCATGAGTGCACTTGATCATAGACTTTCACGTTGTCAGCACTTCAGCAGACTTCGGTGCATTGCTGGTAATATACCTGTTGAGTTTTAAGTGTCTTCCTGGTTGTTTTCTGAAACTTTCTGCTGATACCATTTGGTAAGATCAAGAAAGCACCAGCATATAAACTTATAGAATGACATTGGTAGCTTTGAAGGAAAATCCCGGAAACAATAGTGCAGTACTCTTAAATGCTGTGTCATGAATGGTCTTAACGGCCCAGAAGGTGATATTGTAGGGAAATTTTATGTGATAAGAAACATTGTGTCATAGTTTAATTCTTTTTTAGTAGTGTACTAAATAATTATGTATCCTAAAATTATTGACAGATTCAGTGAAATATATTAAAATTGGATAAATATGAACTGAATATAAATGAGGTTATTGGATTTATTGAATAATTTTACTTTCTGAAAGTATGTAAAGAACCAATATTAATATATAATAGAGGTTATTGCCACATTTTAGAATGAGAGATGTACTTTATACTTTTCTGTCTTCTTTCTAATGTTCAAAATTTTAAAATAATGATGTTTGTTATACTAAGAGTTATTGTAACACCTAGAATTCTGATGGAAATCAAAGAATTAAACTATGAGGTCCCAGAATGAACAGGAACTAAGTTAGTATTGGGAATTTCTCTGGTATTTCCCTTTCATGTTTATCTACTTCTCTTTGTATCCCGTTGCTTCATTTTTACCTAGTTGGCTTCTTCTGACCCTCAGCTACCTCATAATGACAACCATAGCCCCATCTGTATGTGACCTTTCAGCACATCAACTGTATTATCCCTTTAGTTTAAATTCCCGAGAGAGAAAGAAAACCTGATTAGTCCAGTTCCTCTTTGCAATCCACACTATACAAGTCACATCTTGTGATGAGCATGCATTGTAGCTGAATTGGGGCCCAGAGTCTGACTGTGCCTCTTGGCAAGAGGCATGATCATATGCCCACTGCCCTCTCAGCAGGGATTGTGGGGAGGGCTTCCCCCTGAAGCGGGTGAAGGGAGGGGAAACAATACATGTCTTATTTAACTTAACATCTCTACGTTAAACGTCTTTTAAAGGTTATTGGATACCTCAAAATTACTTTTGGCCCAGAGATGAAACTATTTTGAAACTCTTTGGGGATTTTGTTGTTCATGGTTTTTCCCTTCTGAAAATTTGTACATTTTTCTCTGTATTTATGTTCCCCCATTCTGTTTGCTGTACCTTATTTCCCTTAATCTTACAATGTCACATTACCCTTTATTTGATTTAAATGTCGTAAGAAGTGAAGTGGCATAACTTTAACTGTTAGAATTATTCAGTTTTTATTCACCTGACTGGAAATCCTGTTATTAACTGAACTTTGGTGTTTGGGGAGGATGGGGCAGTGATTGTGGGCTCTATCAAGTGAAAATGGGTTATAATTTAAAATGTCAATTTATTATAAAA
Organism: Rhinopithecus bieti; assembly: GCF_001698545.2. Taxonomy (NCBI): domain Eukaryota; kingdom Metazoa; phylum Chordata; class Mammalia; order Primates; family Cercopithecidae; genus Rhinopithecus; species Rhinopithecus bieti. The sequence continues at coordinate 3,273,175 of NW_016824383.1, forward strand.
TATGTAAAGCAAGAACATTTTATAAGTAATGGGTTTATTTTTATTGTATTTAAGAAAGAAAGTCTTCTCTCTTAAAGAGAGAAAAATGTCTTCCTTCCAGGTGCTGTCACTTACCCATTCTCAGCTATGCTTAGGTATTTCAAACCTGGGACTCATTTCTGCCATGGCAGGAATTATTTAAGAAGCACCCGACCAGGTTAGAACTATGCCTGAAAATATTATAGGGTTAAGTACCAATTCCCAATAATTTTAAGCCAATCTTCAGTTAGAAACAAACAACAAAAACACATAGTTTTAAAAGTAAATTTGTATTTATTTTCCTAATCTTTTTTTTGTAATATTTATTTTATAGCTCGGTCATGAGCACCGACAGTAACTCATTGGCACGTGAATTTCTGACTGATGTCAACCGGCTTTGCAATGCAGTGGTCCAGAGGGTGGAGGCCAGGGAGGAAGAAGAGGAGGAGACGCACATGGCAACCCTTGGACAGTACCTTGTCCATGGTCGAGGATTTCTATTACTTACCAAGCTAAATTCTATCATTGATCAGGTAACATGTTTATATCAAATACTTATTTTCATCAGTATATGATAGTTAACTATAGCTACATGGTTTTGGATTACATAGTTTCTGAAGCCTCCTTGAGATAAAGTCTAGTCTTTCACATTATTCCACTAAAAAAAAAAAAAGTGGACCTATTTATAACCATATTGTTTATTTGAATACTTTCAAAACATCTGAAATATCTTAGGATTATGAATGGCCTAAGAACTAAATGGTTTCATATATACTGTGCTTTTTATCCTAATATCAGTGAGATAACTATGGTTGTTAGTAGAAATATAAGATATAACCTTATATTCCTGCATCTTATGTCGGAAACATGATGAATTTTCATTTTCAATGAATGTCAAGTATGTTTTTGAAAAAGTTTTGGAGGCTGCTAATTCTGGAGTGAAAGCAGAGAGTCCTTTTATGTGAACTAATAATTACTGAGTCTTTTAGCTTGTATACATCTAATTTTCAAACATTGTTGTTTTGGCTTAATGTATGGTATGACCATATGGTTTTGCTGTTTTCTTATTATAAAATTAACAGAGTTTTAAAACTAGTTGAGACTAGATGTTTTCATCTAACCTTCTTTTGCAGATGAGAAAACAGATCTAGAAACATTAAGTACTCACATAAATTAATTTTAAGGCCAAATGTGATTTATATCTTTATTTCATTTTAGTAGAAAATGAATAATTGTTTTGTGAATGTAAAACTCTACAATCTGCTTTCAGGGAACTAATTAATATAGTTAGCTGAAAAAATAATAAAGTGTTTGTAACACCAATATGATGGATTTTTTTTAACACTTTGAATGTTACCAGCTTTAAATGTAAAATTGGCCATCATTAAATAAAATTTATTTGCTATGAAAGCACTTTGCTAATAAATACATATATTGAGTAAATATGGACACTAAAACAGTACCTCTGTTTTCACTATAAGCTAAGGAACATAGCAAATACAAATTAGAAAGCATTTACTTGTCATGGAATTTTTCAGGACATTTGTAGGTTTATGTTTTTTTTCTGAGACAGAGTCTCGTTCTGTCGCCTAGGCTGGAGTGCAGTGGTGCGATCTTGGCTCACTGCAATCTCCACCTCCAGGTTCAAGTGATTCTCGTGTCTCAGCCACCTAAGAAGCTGGGACTACAAGCGTGCACCACCACACCCAGCTAATTTTTGTGTTTTCAGTAGAGACGTGGTTTCACTGTGTTGGCCAGCTAGTCTTAAACTCCTGACCTCAAACAATCTACCGCCGTTGGCCTCCCAAAGTGCTGAGATTACAGGTGTGAGCCACTGTACCCAGCCAAGTTTCTGTATTTTTATTCTTTTTCATGAATGTGATTTGTTAAATGAATGATTAAATATAATTTGATTTCTATATATTTGTATGAATTTTCTATAAATAAAATTTAAAATCAAAAAATTATGTTAGACTGTGTGTAGTGATTTTTTATTTTGAAATTTTGATTATTTAATATGTACACCATGCTGTATTCTTCTTCTTCTCCATGTTAAAAAAATTCAGTGCTTTGTCTTTTTTAAAATATACCATATAAATAGCATCAGAAATAGTAAATATCCAGGAATGACTCTAATAAAATATGTACAGTACTTCTGCATGGAATTCTCTAAAAGATTATTGAGAGACACTAAAGAAGACCCAAATAACTGGAGCATTATATAATGTTCATGTATTGAAAGAATCAATATTATAATCATACATCTTTCCTCCAAATCTGTAGATCCCAATTTAATCCAAATCAAAATCTTAATAACAGCATTATTAAAATAACATTATTGAGATATTCACATATCATAAAATTCACCCATTTTATGTGTACAATTCAATGGCTTTTAGTGTAGTCACAGATATGTGCATCTGTCACCACAGTTAATTTTAGAATATTTTCATCACCTCCAAAAGAAACTCCATACCCTTTAACTATCATTCCCCTATCCCTTCCGTTCGCCTACCCCTAAGCAAACACTAATCTACTTTCTATCGCTCTAGATTTTATGCTTTCTCTTTTATGTCATGAAATGTCTTTTAATGTATTACTGAATGACTGAAATAATTCATGTCATAACAGCAGCAATGATTTTCTTTTGGGAATATTTTGCCAGTCTGTAGTGTTAGCCATTCTAAAATATGAAGTAGTATCTTATTGTAGTTTTAGTTCACATTCTGCTAACAACTAATGATGTTGATAATTTTTTCATTAGCTTATTGGCCATTTGTGTATCTTCTTTTATGAATGTCTGTTTAGAAGTTTTGCACCATTTTTAAGGTCAGGTTATTTATCATCAGTTGTAGCAGTTCTTTATGTATTCTGGATACAAGTCTATTGGATTACAAATACAGTATTTTCTTTGTATATATAGTAAAGAGAATACTTTCTCTTTTAAGTCATAAAATATATTTTAAGGTATTAAATGACAATTATTTAGGTCATAAATTAAATAATTTTTTTACTGTGGTGATATTTTTTAATCCCTTCTTTCCACCTAGTCACTTTTTGGAATATCTGTATCAATAATAGTAGGAACAGTAGATGTGCCTTTGGAGTGAAAATAAATAGCTGTTTAAAACATAGGCCTTTATCAACATTCGGTTCTTACAGTTAGGAAATGGAGAATGAATGTTTGAGTTTTTAAGGGGAATTAATTGAATGAGATTTTATCATTTAAGATGAAATCATAACACTAGGCACATAGTTGTATGTTTTAGGAGGAAATTTAGTTTTTCTATCTCTGCTTCTCATGAATAGGAGCACTTCTTGGGTACTCTGGGGTGATTTAAACCCTTTCTCACCCACTGGAGTCCTTTTGCTTTATTAATATTTATTTATTTATTTTTGAGACAGAGTCTCACTTTTTCACCCAGGCTGGGGTGCAGTGGCACAATCTTGGCTCACTGTAACCTCAGCCTCCAGAGTTCAAGAGGTTGTCGTGTCTCAGCCACCTAAGTAGCTGGGATTACAGGCATGAGCCACCACGCCTGGGCTAATTTTTAAAAATATTTTTAGTAGAGACAGGGTTTTGCCATGTTGGTCAGGCTGGTCTCAAACTCCTGGCCCCAAGTGATCCGCCCATCTTGGCCTCCCAAAGTGCTAGGATTACAGGTGTAAGCCCCTGTGCCTGGCCTATTAATAGACATTTAATATAAAGAACTAAATAGACTTCATTGAGGTATAATTTACATACAGTAAATGCACAGATATTGTGTATATAGTTAGATGAATATTGACAAATACACCTCACATCAGTAGTCCCAATCCTTTGGGGGGCCGAGGTAGGTGGATTACTTGAGGCCAGGAGTTCGAGACCAGCCTGGGCAACATGGCAAAACCCCATCTCTACAAAAAAATACAAAAATTAACCAGGTGTGTTGGTTGTGTGCCTATAGTCCCAGCTACTCGGGAGGCTGAGGTGAGAGGATTACTTGAGCCTGGGGGAATCAAGGCTGCAGTGAGCCATGATTGTGCCACTGCATTCTGGTTTTGGTGACAGAGTGAAACCCTGTCTTAAAAAACAAAACAAAATCCAAATATTTACACCTGTGTCATCACCACCCAGATCATTGTTCAGAATATTTCCGTCACCTTAGAAAGTTTTGTCATGCCTTTTTTCAGTCAGTCCCACCCCTTCACTTACTGCAAGACCACCACTGTTGTGACTTTTAGCATCTAAGTGTAGCTTTGGAATCATGTGGTATGTACTCTCATGTCTCTGAAGTTCATCCATGTTCTTGCATAATTTAGTAGTTCACTACTTTTTAATTTCTGATTAGTATTTCATTGTAAGGGTATACTGTAATTTGTTTAACCATTCACCTGCTGTTTAATCTTTTGAGCTGTATGCATTTGGCCATTATGAATAAAGCTGCTTTGAACATTCCTGTAAAAGTCCTTGGATATGTTTTTATTTCTCCTGGGTAAATATGTAGGCATACAATTTGTGGGCAAAGGGTAATGTTTGTTTAATTTTGTAAGAAACTGCCCAACTGTTTTGCAAACTAGTTGTACCATGTTTCATTCTTAACAGCAGTGTATGAGAATTCCAGTTCTATATCCTCTCTAATATTTGATATTGCCAGTCTTTTTAGTGTTAGTCGTTCTAAGTGAATATGAAGTAGTGTCTCATTGTAGGTTTAATTTGCATTTCTCTGGCAATTAATGATGTTGAGCACTTTTTCTTTTTCTATATTTATGGATCTTTCTAGACTGCATTGTGTTCCACTGATCTTTGATGTCATCTTTTATCAGTACCCTGTCTAGATTACTGTAGCTTTTATATAAATAAGTTTGGAAATTAGGTGTTGTAAGTTGTCTAATTTTGTTCTTGTTTTTAAAGAAAGTTTGGCCATTCTAGATCCTTCATATTTCCATATAAATTTTAGAATCAACTTGTTATTTCTACAAAATGCACACCAGGATTTCAGTTGAGATGATGTTGAATCTATAAATCAATTTAGAGAGAATTGACGCTTAACAATGTTGAGTTTTCCAATGCATGAACATGATATCAAACTCTATTTATGTCTTCTTTAGTTTGTTTCTCTGCACTATTGAGTGGTTTTCATTGTAGAGGTCCTGCCTGTTGTTTGGTTAAATTTATTCTAAATATTTTATTCCTTTTTGATGCTATTATAAATGGTATTTAAATTTTTTTATTTTCCTGTTGTTTGTTGCTCATAGAAATACAATCGCTTTTCATATGTTGACCTTGCATCCTGTGCCTTTGCTAAATTCATTCATTAGATCTTGAAACTTTTCTGTAGATTCCCTAGGATTTTATATGTAAATAATGATGTCATCTGTGAATAATGACAATTTTACTTTTTTCTCAATTTGTATGCCTTTTATTTTGCTTTCTTGACTTTTGCACTGGCTTCTAGTACAAAGGCAGATGGAAGTAGTGAAAGTGGACATCCTGGTTTAGTGTCTGACCCAAGGAGAAGCATGAGGTATTTCACCATTAAGTGTGATATGAACTCTCAGTTTTTCTCAGACGTGTTTTATCAGAATGAGGGAATTTTCTCCCATTCCCAATTCACTGAGAGTTTTTATACAGAATGGATATTGAATTTTGTTAAATGCCTTTTCTCCATCTGTTGAAACTAACATATGATTTTTCTTTTTTATTCTGTAATGTAGGTGAGTTATCTTGATAGTTTTGTTTATTTGTTTTTGTTTTTGTTTTTTTTGAGACGGAGTCTCAACTCTGTTGCCCAGGCTGGAGTACAGTGGTGTGACCTTGGCTCACTGCAACCTCTGCCATGCAGGTTCAAGCGATTCTTCTGCCTCAGCCTCCCAAGTAGCTGGGATTACAGGTGCCTGTCATCGCGCATGGCTAATTTTTGTAGTTTTAGTAGAGACGGGTTTCACCATCTTGGCCAGGCTGGTCTTGTACTACTGACCTCGTGATCCACCCACCTCAGCCACCCAAAGTGCTGGGATTATAGGCGTGAGCCACCACGCCCGGCAATAGTTTTTAAATGTTTGCATTCCTGGAATAAACTCCACTTTGTTCATAATTTATTATAAAAGAAATTTAAATATATTATTAGGGAAAAATACTCTTTTAAAATATCAAAAACATTTTTTTTAATGGTTAAAGATGACAAAGTTGAATATTTTCACTACACCACCATGCCCAGCCTATCTTTGCTTTTAATCTTGGCACCTGTATCAACTAGATGAGTGACTTTAGTCACTTAATTGCTCCAGAGCACAGTATCCTCATCAGTAACAGGACATTCAGCTGGATGACTTAAGGGATCCTTCCAATATAAAAATGGTCGCTGTGTAATATTTGAAAATAATGGTTTCTGGTTTCTTCTATGTCCTATTGCCAACATATCTGTCAAAACTGGACTAGTATACATGACCATGTGTTATAAATACTACTTTCTAAAATTTCAGTGATACATAATTTCCATACCTATTGCACTCTGTGGATGTTTTATAAAGTTATTTATTTTGCTGAGTAAAATATGAAGTTTTATCGAAGGGGGTTGTACATTTCTGAACAAAATATAATTCAGACATTATAATAGGTTTTTAAAATCTTTGACTATTTTCTATGTAGGAGAGTACTTTATTCTTCCTACATTTTTGTAGTATTATCACTTTAATGTATAGTACTGCAGAAATGGCCTACCTATAGTGATACATAAAATAAATAGAAAAACATCAGACCTTTAAAAGTGTGACTACAGTTTATTCACTGCTTTACTCAGCAGACCATTAAGTACCTACTATGGCCCAGCACCTCTGCTAGATGCAGAGATGAAAGGACAGCAACTGTCTTTACCAGGAGCTCTTCGCTTTTGAAGAGATAGACAGATAAATAAATGATGACAAAACAGTGTAAAAAGTATTTGGTGAATGTGGTGGAGAGGGGTCATCAGGAACTGCTTTTTAGATACTGACATCACTAAGTAGGAATTGGCAATGTAAAGAGGCAGGAAACACCAGACCAGAGGAATTGCACATGAAAAACACGGGGGCTAGAGAAAACACAGCACATTCAGTGAACTACAAGTAGTTTAGTGAAGTTACAGCAAAAGCTGTATTTTGCTTTGCTTTTGGTAAAACAGGGATTGGCTAGTGAGAAGACCTGAAGGGCAGAGGCCATGACATGGCAAGCCTTGTATTCCATGTTAAGAAGTCTTAATTTTATTCTGAAAACATTGGGGAAATTTTTAAGCAAGGGAATAGGCAATGAGAATTATTCTTCAGATTTGACAAGTGAGTTAATGGTAAAATTGGCAAGAGTTGTTTCAATAGGAGAATAATGCAAACTTTTAAATGTAGTAAAGGTAATAATAAATGAACATTAATTTACTATATCTAGTTCTATAGTTTCTGTTCACACACAAACCTAGATCTGTCTATGCATGATTGGTCTGACAGGAATGAGAGGGTGTGGGGGATGCTGGCATTCCTACTTCTTGGAGTAGTGAGAGTGTGATCGCAGTGGAAATCTTACCCACTCCACAGTGGTGCTATCCATAGAGAGTAGATAATCATTGAATGATATATCCCCCTTTAACACCCAGACTCACTGAAGCAATGAATATATCAGTTGATTGTGGTGTAACAGACCATGTTCTAAAACTTAGTGGCATAGAACAATGATTTCTTTGCTCGTGATTCTGTGAGTTGGCAGTTCTGGCATGGCTCAGCTGGAATAGCCACTTTGGCTCCTTGAGATATCAGCTGGTCTTACATCTGAGTTTGCAGTCAGTTAGCAGATTAACTGAGGACTGTTGCATGGGGCTGTTGGCCAGACTGCCTCAGTTCTCATCCACATGGCCTCTCATCTTTCAGTAGGCTAGACTCAGTTTCTTTACATGATAGTGGAAACATTCCAACAGGGTTCAGAAGCTGCAAGAAGTCACGTAACAACATGTTGATCACATTCTATTGGTCAAAGCTAGTCCAAGGTTAGCTCAGATTTAAGGGATGGGGAAATAGACTCTATCACTTGATAGAAGGAACTGCAATTAATTTTTAGCTGTGTTTAACCTACCATGGTCTCTTCTCTGACCAAAATTATTATTATTCCTCCTACACTCACTCCCCTCTAGGCCTCTTGAAGTATTATTCCGTCATGGCCTCAGGCTTGAATTGATGATCTCATGGTTTACATCAGTTCTGGATACACACGAGGCTTTCACATATAGTGATTTTGTTTCAGCTCTTCTTGATTGAGAAACTTGTGAATTAGACAGGTTATCTGCTCCGCATATGCCCTATATACAATAATGAGATAGGAATAAGTTAATTATAATAAGAAGAGGGACAGGAGAGGAATATAGCAATCTCTCGGCCATAGCAGTCCTGAAATCCAGTCAGCACATGTTGTCATGGCCCCTGTTCTAGGGTCTGGGAATATATTTTTCTTCTATGGGAGTGGTTCCCTAATCCATGTTTCTCCAGGACTCTTGGTTCCACCCTATGAAGTGTCTTCTCTTTTCTATAACACAGCTTTCTCACCCTGCTTCCTGCCTGTTGAAGAGTGGGGGCCCAGAGGCCTTTTTTCGTTTTGAGCTGTCTCTATCCTATCCCTTTTAGGCCAAGCCGTTAGTATTTTTTAATAACCAACTTTCTTTAAAATGTTGTGAGTTTCCTGCGAATCTTAATGGGGTTCACTCTATGCCTCAAAAGCCACATCTATAATAGTCTTTGAGACAGCCCTCTCTGCTTTGTATAGAACAATCCCCTCAAGATTCCTAGTAGTACTTTTGTCTAAGTGATAGGGTCTACTAGGTACCACCTAAGTCTTTCTGGAGTCTTAACAAAGAGTATTATGGCTATTTAATAACCACTCTGCCTGCAGGGGAGGTGGGGCAGAATGGGAGCTGGTTGAGCAAACTATGGCCTACAGGCCAATCCTGTTGCCATTGACTTGTTTTTGTACAATGTACAAGCTAAGAATAGTTTTTGCATTTTTAAAGGATTGTTAAACAGAAGAATATGCAACAGAGACCATATATGACTCACCAAGTCTAAAATATTTACTATCTTTTCTTTACATAAAAGGTTGCAATTCCTGGTCTAATTCAAGAAAACTGTTAGCATAATGTTTATCACTAGGAAAACGCACTAGTGCATATAACATAACTATCCTGACTCATCAAAACATTTGACAAAAGGTCTAAAACAAATTAAGCTTAGCATAGAGGATTTCTTTCATATACAAAGATTAGAAGAACCAATTTTTTTGTTTTTGTTTTTGAGACAGGGTCTCAGAAAAAAAGACTCTGTCACCCAGGCTGGAGTGCCTTGGCACAATCTCAGCTGCCTATAACCTCTGCCTCCCAGGCTCAAGCAGTCCTCCCACCTCAGCCTCCCAAATAGCTGGGATTACAGGCATGCATCACTGCACAGCTAATTTTTGTATTTTTTGTACAGATGGGATTTCACTGTGTTGCCCAGACTGTTTTCGAGCTCCTGAGCTCAAACAATCCACCCTCCTTGGCCTCCCAAAGTGCTGGGATTGTAGGCGTGAGTCACCATGCCCAGCTGCCAATAACATTTTTAATAAGAAGTTCTACTTGGGACCAATACAAGCATCATTCTTTATTACTATTTCCATTTGATATTATGTTTTAAATACATGTAGTGGTAAAGTGGAATATGAAAGCTAAATGTGGGAAAGAAGGAGAAATAAAAATACTATTTTTTAAAGTAATGTGTACAGAAAAATCCAAGAACTCATCCAGAAAATTATTCACAAAGTTATAGAGTAAAAGGCAAAGATGTTTGTTTTTAGCTGCAGCTATACAGCTAGAAAAGAAAAGGAAAGAGAATGATCCTATTTGTAGTACTAATGTAGAAACTTTCAGATATGTATATACACACATATATTAGAAATAATTATACAATTCTGATAGAAGAAATAAAGGACTTAAATAGTCCATACACATATATTCCTGCTTATGCATGGAAAATAAAATTTAATTAGCATGTCAAGATACAGATTTAATGTAATATCAAAAATACCTATTAGGCTGGGTGTAGTGGCTTACCCCTGTAATCCTAGCACTAGCACTTTGGGAGGCCGAGGTAGACAGATTGCTTGAGCCCAGGAGTTCAAGACCAGCTTAGGCAACATGGCAAAACCCCATATCTACAAAAAAATACAAAAGTTAACCAGGTGTGGTAGCATGTGCCTGTAGTCCCAGCTACTTAGGAGGCTGGGGTGGGAGGATCACCTGAGCCTGGGCAGTGGAGGTTGCAGTGAACCATGATTGTGCCACTGAACTCCAGCCTGTCTCAAAAAAAAAAAAAAAAAAAAAAAAAAAAAAAAAAAAAAAAAAAGAAAAGAAAATCTATTAGCTTTCCATCACATTCTGGATAGAGTCCAAGTTCCTTATCATGTCATCCAGAAGTCCTTGAACGCTAGCCATCTGGTGCCCATCTTCCTGTGCAGCTTCCTAGTCCAGTTTGTGATCTCAGCCCTTTCCCCTTTGACTCACTTGTCCATTCTCTCCCATCCTGCCACTTCTATTTCTGAATGGCTAGGATAGGCAATTAGTTTAAAACCCAGTCTAAACAGTTATGAAAAGGGCCAGTGCCTGACACCTTGTTGGTACTTGAAATATGTTTCTTGAATGGAAAAATTACCTCAATGAAAGTTACTTTACTGTTTGTTTCTATGGGGAGTTTTATAAAGGTGTAACACAGTTATTTTCCCTGTAGAAAGGAAGACATAAAAATATAAGTATTGGCTGGGCGCAGTGGCTCATGCCTGTAATCCCAGCACTTTGGGAGGCCGAGGCAGGCGGATCACGAGGTCAGGTGATGGAGACCATCCTGGCTAACATGGTGAAACCCTGTAGCTACTAAAATTACAAAAAAATTAGCCGGGCATGGTCGCAGGCACCTGTAGTCCCAACTACTCAGGAGGCTGAGGCAGGAGAATGGTGTGAACCCGGGAGGCGGAGCTTGCAGTGAGCTGAGATGGCGCCACTGCACTCCAGCTGGGCGACAGAGCCAGACTCCATCTCAAAAAAATAAATAAATAAAGTAAATATTAAATATGAGTGGTATGTTATTGGCTGATTTCTCTTGATTGAGTGGTCTAGAAATAGCAGGGAATGGACCTGTTCATGGCATATATTGTCTAATATGGCACATTGGGAACTTCCCAGTTGAATGTCATGAGGGAACACTTAATTCCCCTGGATTCTGTGACTATTGTGTGTACATAGGACCTTGGGGGATAAAACTTGGGAGAAAGATCTTGGTTTGAAATAGAGGGCTGCAAATTCTAATTTGCCAGGGTGCCCACAAATTAAGAGTAAAGGATTATATCACTTCTAAAAGGACAGATTTACGAATGTGCTTTCTTTGGAACCAGAAAGGATAAATCTGGGAATAAATGGTGCCGGATATGAATAAAAAAGTCATACACCCAGAGGATTGAAGAGAACTTTCCCAGTGATTAATTGTGTTTGAAATTGTGGTAATCAAATGTGAAGCAAAGACTCATTTCCCCCAGTGCTATATTGGGCAACAGGGTGGTGCGGGATGCCCTCTTCAGGACTACAATTCCAGCAGAGGGGCCAAAACCCAAAAATCTGCACTTGCCTCAGTCTCATTATTTCAAGGTCCATGGTTTGCAAGAGCTAACTCACTTCGTGAAATGGGGGCAACAGGAATGTTCTCCCTTTCTCTTGAGGGGAAGAACAACAATCTTGGGTTCGTGTGGGAGGAGAAGCTCCACAGAAGAGGTATTGCTGGGTCCGAGCCTTAAAGGTAGTGAGAAGCCCTCAGCTGAGTAGGAAGGACCTTGTGTCATGCAGAGCTCTGCCAGGAGTCAGGAATGCCTATTCACGCAGCAGTGATGATTTGCCAGTATACTCTCGTGGAGCAAGGGCTAAATTATCAGTACAACATGTCTGCAGCACTTTCTCAGACCCTTGAGGTTTCTGCAAGCTCCATTAGAATGCTATTAGTTCACCTGCCAAAGATAAAGACTCGTATAAGAGGACTATACAGGAAAGATGTGCCAAAAATTCGTTTATCTTTTTTTTTTTTTAAAGACCATGTATATTTTATTGGCATCTTTAAAATGTTGAGTATGAGCTATACATGGAAATGTTATCTGTACATCTTTAGTTTTATTATTTGGAAGTAAAGCACATGGAAATGGGGCCCTTTTATATGTTTTATTTTGCATCTAAAATTTAAAGTCATTCATGCAGTGAATGGTTATTGAATACCAAACTCCATGTTAGGCATTGGGTGGCAGAAAAGGGGGTGATTGCTAAGGACTAGGGCCTGAGCCCTGGAGTACATGCCCTGAGAAAAGACTGAGAAGTGTGTTTGGGAAAGTTTCCCATCATATTTGGAGATAAACCTGAACTCCTTTGTGTGGTCCCGAAGGGCCCATTAGATCTGAGGCTGCCTGCCCATCCAACCTACACCTTCCAGCCTTGTCTCCTAGCCCTCTCCCCCTTGCTATGTATGTTTCAGCCACTCTCCTTCTTTCTTTTTTAAAAATAGGATGTAATATATAATTCCTAAGTTAAAATAATCATGAAAGTAATCATGAAATGATTAAAGTTAATTATAATCATGAAGTGACAAATTAAAAATATGAAATGACAAATTTCTAGAAAAATATACATCGCAAAATTGACAGGTGTGTATAAATCTCAAACAGTCATCACAGAAAATATTGTAAAACTTACGTATTTTCTCCTTCAAGGGCTTAAGGGACAATTCTATTGCCAGTGGATTCCTTCAAACTCTTTGTGAATAAAGAGTTTGTGGTAACAAATATATTTTTTTAACTTTTATTTTAAGTTCGGGGTGCATGTGCAGGTTTGTTATATAGGTAGATTGCATGTCACAGGGTTTGGTGTACAGACTATTTCATCACCCAGGTAATAAGCATGGTACCCAATTGATAGTTTTTTGATCCTCACCCTTCTCCCACCCTCCATCCTGAAAGAGGCCCCAGTGTCTCTTCCCTTCTTTGTGTCCATGTGTACCCAAGGTTTAGCTCCCACTTATGAAGTGAGAACACGTAGTATTTGGTTTTCTGTTTCTATGTTAGTTCACCTAGGATAATGACCTCAGCCTCCATCCATATTGCTACAGAGGACATGATCTCCTTCTTTTTTGTGGCTGCACAGTATTTCATGATGTGTATGTGCCATATTTTCTTTATCCGGTCTACCGTTGATGGGTATTTAGGTTGATTTGCTATCGTGAATAGTGCTGTGATGAACATAAGCATGCGTTTGTCTTTATGGTAGAATGATTTATATTCCTTTGGGTATATACCCAATAATGGGATTGCTGGGTTGAATAGTAGTTCTGTTTTAAGTTCTTCGAGAAATTGCCAAATTGCTTTCCACAATAACTGACCTAACTTATGTTCCCACCAGCATTGTATGAGTGTTCTCTTTTCTCCACAACCTCACCAGCATGTTTTTTTTTTTCTTCCATTTTAATAGCCATCCTGACTGATGTGAAATGGTATCTCATTGTGGTTTTTGATTTGCATTTCTCTAATGGTTAGTGATGTTGAGCATTTTTTCATATGTTTGTTGGTGCATGTATGTCTTCTTTTGAAAAGTGTCTGTTCGTGTCCTTTGGCCACTTTTTAATAGGGTCATTTGTCTTTTACTTATAAAGTTGAAGTTCATTATAGATTCTGTATATTAGACCTTTGTCAGATACATGGTTTGCAAGTATTTGCTCCCATTCTGTAAGCTGTCTGTTTTACTCTGTTGATAGTTTCCTTTGCTGTGCAGAAGCTCTTTAGTTTAATTAAGTCCCATTTGTCAATTTTTGTTTTCATTGTGATTGCTTTTGGCATCCATGAAACCTTTGCCAGGGCCTATGTCCAGGATGGTATTTCTTAGGTTATATTCCAGATGGTTGTAGGTGTGCGGCTTTATTTCTGGGCTCTCTATTCTGTTCCCTTGGTCTCTCTGTCTGTTTTTGTACCAGCACCACGCTGTTTTAGTTACTATGGCCTTCTAGAGTAGTTTGAAGTCAAGTAATGATGCCACTAGCTTTGTTCTTTTTGTATAGGATTGCCTTGGCTATTCAGAGTCTTTTCTTGTTCCATATGGATTTTAAAATAGCTTTTTCTAATTCTTTGAAGAATGTCATTGGTAGTTTGGAATAGCATTGAATCTGTAAATTGCTTTGGACAGTATGGCTTTTTTTTTTTTTTTTTTTTGAGACGGAATCTCTCACCCAGGCTGGAGTGCAGTGGTGTGATCTTGGTGCACTGCAACCTCCACCTTCCAGGTTCAAGTGATTCTCCTACCTCAGCTCCCGAGTAGCTGGGACTACAGGCTCATGGCACCATGTCTAGCTAATTTTTTGTATTTTTAGTGGAGTCGGAGTTTCACTGTGTTAGCCAGGAAGGTCTCGATCGCCTGACTTTGTGATCTGCCTGCTTCGGCCTCCCTAAGTGCTGGGATTACAGGCGTGAGCCACCACATCCAGCCTTTTTTTTTTTTTGAGATGGAGTCTCACTGTGTCACCAGGCTGGAGTACAGTGGCATGATCTTGGCCCACTGCAGCCTCCTCCTCAAGTGATTCTCCTGCCTCAACCTCCTGAGTAGCTGGGAATATAGGCATGCACCCCCACACCCAGCTAATTTTTGTATTATTAGTAGAGATGGGGTTTCACCAGTTGGCAGGGATGGTCTTGATCTCTTGACCTTGTGATCCACCCGCCTCGGCCTCCCAAAGTGCTGGGATTACAGGCGTGAGCCACCATGCCTGGCCCCATTTTAATGATACTGTTTTTTTCTATTCATGAATGTGGAATGTTTCTCCATTTGTTTGTGTCATCTCTAATTTCTTTCAGCAGTGTTTTATAATTCTCATTGTAGAAATCTTTCACCTTCCTGGTTAGCTGTATTCCTAGATATTTTATTCTTTTTGTGACTGTTGTGAATGAGATTGTGTTCTTGGTTTGGCCCTCAGCTTGGGTGTTGTCGATATATAGAAATGCCACTGATTTGTGATTTTGTAGCCTAAGACTTTGCTGAAGTTATTTATCAGATCTAGGAGCTCCTGGGCTTTCTTGCTTTCTATGAAAAAGCCAAACCCATTCCCAACACTTCATATACTTTCTAGGAGCCCTTTTCCACCAAATCTTTGCACAGATTCCTTCTTCTCATCAATGAAGTATCTGCTCAAATAGCCCGTCCTAAATAGCCTATCTAAAATGTTACCCTTTTTGTCACTCTGTAATCTCTTTCCTAGATAATTTCCTTCATAGCACAGTTTTATATCTGGAATTTTCTTATTTTTACCCATTATTTTCTGTCTCTTGTGCTAGGAAGTAGGCTTCATGAGGATATGGATATTGTGTTCACCACAGCATTTGAAGTACCTGACACAGTGCCTGGCCTGTTTAGTAGGGGGATCAAGAAATATTTGTTTAATGGATAAAAGAGGAAAATGGGCATTCAGACAGTAACACTTCAGCAGGGTGTTTGCTGGAATGGAAGCAAATCAGGAACATGAAAGCTAAGTTTACTAAGGGAAGCAGGTAGGGTGTTAGAGAAGTCTCCCCACAGAGGAAATAAAAACCTAGAGAATGAGTTGCAGTTTGGCAGATGGGAGGATGGGGATGGAGAACTGCCGAAACAGTGTATGTGAGGAAGACCTACTGGGAGCACAGAGACCAGTAGTTTTCAGGGGAAACCCTTACCAGCTAGATGTATGGGGACGGCTCATGTGTGGCGGAGGGACTTGAGCCTTTTCACAACCAGGACACCAGAAGGAATAGTCCGAATGTCCTGTCTTTACTTTCTTACTTCCTTTGACTCTTCAGCCTATTATAATTGGACTTGCACCCAAATCACTCCATTAAAACTGTGTTAGTTAAGGGGCATTCCAGTTGCTAAATGCTTTTCGGCCATCATGTCACACAGTGAAAGGGCAACAGCTTTGGCCCTGCTGACTCCTTTCTTTCCTGAACTGGTCTCCTCCTTGGTTTCTCTGGTTGTACTTCTCTTTTTTGGGGCTACTTTTCAGTAGAAGCCTTTTCAGGCGTTTCTTTAGCATTGCCCATCTTTAAGTCTTTAAAGTCCAGAGTTTCATTCTTGGTGGTCTCCTATTATTCTATATTCTCACCCTGGGAAAACTCACATATGTTCTTGCCTTCTACCCCAATGACTCCCAAATCTTGTTATTTACTTCATATTTTTTTTTAAGTTCCAGATCTATATATTTACTGTCTACTAAAAAGCTGCCTTCATTAGGATAGCCCATAGACATCTCAGACTCAATATGTCTAAAAAGTGAATCCATCATCATTATCCCAACCTAATACCGCTTGTAAATTTCCTGTCTTGGTGAATACATTATCAGCTACCTACTTGCTGAAACCAGAAACCTGTGGGTCCTTTTAGATCTTTTTTTTTTTTTATCCCTTATGTACCACAGATAATCAACTGCAAATTATTTTAGTTCTATCTTACAGTTTCTCAACTATGTCTCCTTTCCCTTCTGTTGTTGGAGTACTTCAGAAAGTCATCATCTGTCTCATCTGGATTATTGTTTCCCTGCCTCTAACACTGCTTCCCCTTCCACCTAATTCTGTTCAGCAAATCTGATTGCGTCATCATGCCGACCCCCTCTCTCACTGATTGGTGTAAGGCAAGAACTCAAGCTTGAGTTGTTATTAAATCCTTTACTACCCATGTCCCAGGTGTCCCAGGTCTAGCTCTCTAGCTCCCATTCTACTTCCATACTTCTGACAATGTGACTGCTCCTTTTTCTGAACTCCTAAACTGAATGCTTATACCACCCCTGGATACTTACTTATACTACATGCTTTCTGCTGTTCTTTAACTGTTATGTGTATGTATTTTATGGACCAAATGAGGGGACCTTCTCCAGGGCTTGGACCATTTCCTCCAGAAAGGGTAAGACAGTATTTTTGTGGACATAGTGTGCAGTCAATAAATATTTATTGGATTACATTCACTAATAAGTCTTTCTCTCCTTATATATTATTTATTAATAATGTCAATTTCTCTTTAAAATTGTCTCTGAGTTTTACATTTAACTGCATGAAGGCTTCACATTTTTTTAGTAACTTTGTGGCACTGGTTTGCTAATTAATAGGACTTAACTTTTCATTTTCACCTAGCAAATCTGTTTCTTCATAGGTGAGGAATTCTTGCAATGTGCATGGTGGTAATAACAGCTATTTTTGGAAATATCAGCGAGTGTGCTAAATACTGTCAAATACTCTTAGATTCTTCTATGATTAGAATGGCTTATAAACTTAAAAGTATCACAGCTTTAATTGGATTGAAGATAGGTTAATTTGTTTCTTAGCTTTTCAAATGCAGCCTTTCAAGAAAAAGGATTTTTTGGTCAGTTTAAGACAAGATATTAGGAATTAATGTATCTTATTGCCTTAGAACATGAAGGATTCTTTTGTTAACTGACACAGGCATTGACATGTAGAGAAGAACTCCTGACTCTTCTTCTGTCTCTCCTTCCACTGGTATGGAAGATACCTGTCCAAGAAGAAAAGCAACAGGTATGCTTTTCCCTTTATCATATCACTTGTGTTATCAAAATCTCATAGAAAAGTTACTTCTGCCTGAATGTTTGATTCTGATTCAGATTCAGAACAGTATATGTTATAGTGATTTATTATATACTAAATATGAAAATTCTTTAGGCAAATACATTTTCTTTTGATAATACAAAACCATGGTGCTTCCTGAGGGAAGTACTTGAATGTACTGATGATTAGAAAATGTATGAAGAAGCAGAACACTTATCAGAAGGAGTGAATCTAGGTGTGTAGCATACATCAGAAAAATGGATAGTGAAAAGTTGGAAGTGAAAAATCTGAATAAAGCAATTAAAGTTTCTTTGCTTATTTTAAAGACTGCTTTCTATTACCAATATTCTTTAAGTGACTTTTGCAGTATTTATTTTAGCTTAGTTTTTCTAGTGTTGCCTTTAAAGGATAATTTTTATGTTATGTTATGTTATGTTATGTTATTATTTTAATTTTTAGACAGAGTCTCACTCTGTCACCCAGGTTGGAGTGCAGTGGAGTGATCTCGGCTCACTGCAACCTCAGCCTCCTGAGTTCAAGCAATACTTGTGCCTCAGCCTCCTGAGTAGATGGGATTACAGGAGTGCACCACCATGCCAGACTAATTTTCGCATTTTAGTACAGGTGGGGTTTCACCATGTTGGCCAGGCTGGTCTCAAACTCCTGACCTCAAGTAGTCTGCCCACCACAGCCTCCCAAAGTGCTGGGATTACAAGCATGAGCCACTGTGCCCAGCCTAAAGGATAAATTTAATATAATATTTTGTTTCAAGCTTGGGTAGAATTATTACACATAAGGTCAATAGATATTTTTAATTTATGATTTTGAAGAATTCATATGTCTATAAAGTACATGAAACTTTAAATGTTTCACTGGCGAGTTTTCCTCTTGACCCTTTCTTGTGACATGTGACTTGTGAGATGTTTGAAGATCTCTCAGGTTAAAAAAAAAATCTATTGTATTTTAATTCCTGTATTTTTAGTGAATTTCATGGAGGTTTTTTTAAGGAAGTATCTAAGGTCTTGTAATACTGTTTTTCTGCTTATTTATTGATTCACTAACTCTCTGCTTTTATTTTTTTCTGAGTTTGCAGAATTCACACATTGTTAATCACTTAAGAAATCTGATTAAGGCTCTTTGGGGGAAGTTGTCTTCATTGTCTGCATCTTTTGCTTGGGTGGAATTTGTCAGACTCCTTTTAATTTCTCCTCTTCCCATCTGGTTTGCTTTCCCTGTCTCAGTAAAGCACAGATTTTTTATTTACAGATTTTAATTTACTCACTCTAAATTACAAATACTTTTTTATATAGCTCTTATTACATACTGCAAAGAGAAGGACTGATTTAATTATCTTTTTAGTTAAAAGGAGAATTCATTCATTTCCCCTAAGAAATAGTTACTGAGTGTTGACCATATGCCAGGCCCTATCTAAGCACTGGGAATGAAATAACGATGTCTATACCTGGTGCCTAGTTTCTCAAATGCTGAAACATTTAAGAAATAATTTGAATAAAGAATTCTTTAAACCTCAGTTTTGGAGAGCATTTGGCATGTAGTATATGATTTTGAAATAATTTTAGGAAAATCTTAAAGTAATTAAGTTCTATCAGGTCTATGAATACTATTTTTGAGAATATAATACATCCTTATATCTTAATTAGGGGACTATGGGAGGAGATTTGTAAACAGTATGAACAACAGCACTAAATACCAGATAATCTACAGCATCTCTTATGTTGAAGTTAGAATATAATATATAGTTTTAAATCAGATTTACTTTCTTAACTTTGTTCTCTTTTGTTTGTTGTTGCTGTTTTGAGATAGAGTCTCACTCTGTCACCTGGGCTGGAGTGCAGTGGCACGATCTCATCTCACTGCAACCTCCGCCTCTCAGGTTCAAGTGATTCTCCTGCCTCAGCCTCCTAAGTAGCTGGGATTACCGGCAGGTGCCACCACATCTGGCTAATTTTTGTATTTTAGCTAGAGACAGGGTTTCACCACGTTGGCCAGGCTCATCTCAAACTCTTGACCTCAAGTGATCCGCCCGCCTCAGCCTCCGAAAGTGCTGGGATTACAGGCATGAGCCACCTCACCCAGCCTCTCTTTTGCTGTTTCAGAAATCAGTTTGTATCCTTTGAAGTAATGTCAGCTAGTGTTTAGAGTAAGGATAGGTGAGCCTCTGTTTTGTTGTTTTAAAAATCAATTTGTATCCTTTGAACTAATGTCAACTAGTGTTTAGAGTAAGGACAAGTGTGAGAGGAAGTAACCCAGAGATATGACATAAATGAAGGAAATCAGCCCTGCTGCAAAATACATTGAGGATAAACTCCTTTAGTGAGTGATAAATAAGAGGGCTGTCACCTTAAAACTGAGTTTTAAAACATATTGAGGCATTCTAAGTCTTCTTTCTTCATTCTGTTAGATTTTAATCTACCGCTCTCAGCTGATATAATCCTGACCAAAGAAAAGAACTCAAGCTCACAAAGATCCACTCAGGAAAAAGTACATTTAGAAGGAAGTGCCCTGTCTAGTCAGGTTTCTGCAAAAGTAAATGTTTTTCGAAAAAGCAGACGACAGCGTAAAATTACCCATCGCTATTCTATAAGAGATGCAAGAAAGACACAGCTGTCCACCTCAGATTCAGAAGCCAATTCAGATGAAAAAGGCATAGCAATGAATAAGCATAGAAGGCCCCATCTGCTGCAGCATTTTGTAACATCGTTTCCTAAAGAAGACCACCCTAAAGCTAAACTTGACCACTTAACAACCAAAGAAGAACAGACTCCTCCAGATACTATGGCTTTGGAAAATTCCAGAGAGATTATTCCAAGACAGGAGTCAAACACTGACATTTTAAGTGAGCCAGCTGCCTTGTCTGTTATCAGTAACATGAACAATTCTCCGTTTGACTTATGTCATGTTTTGTTATCTTTATTAGAAAAAGTTTGTAAGTTTGACGTTACCTTGAATCATAATTCTCCTTTAGCAGCCAGTGTAGTGCCCACGCTAACTGAATTCCTAGCAGGCTTTGGGGACTGCTGTAGTCTGAGTGAGAACTTGGAGAGTCGAGTAGTTTCTGCAGGTTGGACCGAAGAACCAGTGGCTTTGATTCAAAGGATGCTCTTTCGAACAGTGTTGCATCTTCTGTCAGTAGATGTTAGTACTGCAGAGATGATGCCAGAAAATCTTAGGAAAAATTTAACTGAATTGCTTAGAGCAGCTTTAAAAATTAGAACATGCCTAGAAAAGCAGCCTGACCCTTTTGCACCAAGACAAAAGAAAACACTGCAGGAGGTTCAGGAAGATTTTGTGTTTTCAAAGTATCGTCATAGAGCCCTTCTTTTACCTGAGCTTTTGGAAGGAGTTCTTCGGATTCTGATCTGTTGTCTTCAGAGTGCAGCTTCAAATCCTTTCTACTTCAGTCAAGCTGTGGATTTGGTTCAAGAATTCATTCAGCATCGTGGATTTAATTTATTTGAAACAGCAGTTCTTCAAATGGAATGGCTGGTTTTAAGAGATGGAGTTCCTCCTGAGGCCTCAGAGCATTTGAAAGCCCTAATAAATAGTGTGATGAAAATAATGAGCACTGTCAAAAAAGTGAAATCAGAGCAACTTCATCATTCGATGTGTACAAGAAAAAGGCACAGACGATGTGAATATTCTCATTTTATGCATCATCACCGAGATCTCTCAGGTCTTCTGGTTTCAGCTTTTAAAAACCAGGTTTCCAAAAACCCATTTGAAGAGACTGCAGATGGAGATGTTTATTATCCTGAGCGGTGCTGTTGCATTGCGGTGTGTGCCCATCAGTGCTTGCGCTTACTACAGCAGGCTTCCTTGAGCAGCACTTGTGTCCAGATCCTCTTGGGTGTTCATAACATTGGAATATGCTGTTGTATGGATCCCAAATCTGTAATCATTCCTTTGCTCCATGCTTTTAAGTTGCCAGCACTGAAAAATTTTCAACAGCATATATTGAATATCCTTAACAAACTTATTTTGGATCAGTTAGGAGGAGCAGAGATATCACCAAAAATTAAAAAAGCAGCTTGTAATATTTGCACTGTTGACTCTGACCAACTAGCCCAGTTAGAAGAGACACTGCAGGGAAACTTACGTGATGCTGAACCCTCCTCAAGTTTATCCACTCCTTCTTATAGATTTCAAGGGATCCTGCCCAGCAGTGGATCTGAAGATTTGTTGTGGAAATGGGATGCTTTAAAGGTTTATCAGAACTTTGTTTTTGAAGAAGACAGATTACATAGTATACAGATTGCAAATCACATTTGCAGTTTAATCCAGAAAGGCAATATAGTTGTTCAGTGGAAGCTATATAATTACATATTTAATCCTGTGCTCCAAAGAGGAGTTGAATTCGCACATCATTGTCAACACCTAAGCATTACTTCAGCTCAGAGTCATGTATGTAGCCATCATAACCAGTGCTTGCCTCAGGACGTGCTTCAGATTTATGTAAAAACTCTGCCTATCCTGCTTAAATCCAGGTTTGTATGTGTTTGGGCGGCAGGGGCGGGTGGGGTGTGCATGTCTAGATCTTTTTCATTGGATGCTTTCAAGTGAGTGATGAAATGTATGCATTTAAACTTCTGACACTGATATCTCCAGGGCCTTGGCAGTAGTGTGATTATATTTACTGTTTATTCTTTCCTAGGATTTAATTTCAATTTGTCAACAAAAAATGTTCTCCTTCCACATCAGATTTGTTTTAACCATTTGTTTATGTATGTATGTATTTTTACTGAGCTGTTTACAGAGAAGAGGATAGAGCCATTGATTTTAATTTCTCAACAAAAGGAAAAGTTTTAGATATACTTCTGAGAAAAACATAGATGAAACACAGATATCCAAGAGCAGGGCAAGTTTAATTACTTTATATTTCTTTGATACAATATTATTGGCCATTGAAAATGTTTACAAAGATCATATTGGAATGTGAGAAAATGATTATACTATCTTATGGGTAAAATATAAACAATTAAAATAGTGTTAGGCTGGGCGCGGTGGCTCAAGCCTGTAATCCCAGCACTCTGGGAGGCCGAGACGGCGGATCACGAGGTCAGGAGATCGACACCATCCTAGCTAACCTGGTGAAACCCCGTCTCTACTAAAAAATACAAAAAACTAGCTGGGCGAGGTGGCGGGCGCCTGTAGTCCCAGCTACTCGGGAGGCTGAGGCAAGAGAATAGCATAAACCCGGGAGGCGGAGCTTCCAGTGAGCTCAGATCCTGCCACGGCAATCCAGGCTTTTT
>NW_016824383.1:3296299-3334550 GCF_001698545.2 Rhinopithecus bieti
AAAAAAAAAAAAAAAAATACTGTTCACTTATTTACAACTACGTAAAATATGTAGTATATGTAAAATACATAAAATGATTATTGAGGCAGTGGCATTAATGGGATTGTTAATTTTAAAATATTAAATTTATATTTATAACCTCTGTAATATATGCAGAAAAATTAGAAAATATAGATAAAAAATAAAATTAAAATTACTTTTAATCATATCAGTGAGTTTTCCAGACTTTGTGATTGCCAGATCTGATGCATTTAAAAATAATTTTATAAATCTTGCTTCTGATAGGTAGACTGGCCTTTCAAATTAATGCATATAGCATTTTAGAAACTTATACAAATATATCCTATCATTAATATCTTCATGTGTGGCATTTTTTGGTCCATCTTAGTACAACTACTTTAAAACTATTATTGACATTAAATCATTGCCTTACAGTCATTTAAAAATTTCTCTGACGTTTCGACATCGTTTAAATAGAACTGACTGATTAGAAAGTTTTGTAACTCTTTAGCATATTTGTGGGCAACCTAGATCTTTGTGATGGGAGGGCTGAGAATCACCTAGCTGGCTTATGTTAAAGTTATTAGTAGGATTCCAATGATCTAGACACAAATCTCACCTGAGACAGAGCAGAAAACCTTTTATAGTATTTGTACTATTGACTCTGTGTAACTAGCCCAGTTAGAAGGGAAATTCATGTGATGCCGAACCTTCTGAAGATTTTCAGCTCTGTAGTGTGGTGCTTTCTTTTCATAAGGCATAGATTTAAAATAAACAAAAATTCCCAAATGAACCATCAGGCGGAAAAACTAATGAACAAACACATGCTTACCTGCCCTCAGAGTGTCTATCACGAGTGTGGTGGTGGCTGTGATGTTCAGAATTTATATAGAATTTGCCATTTGGAGAAAAATACTATTCCTTGAATTGCTTCATTTAATGTGTGGACAGGTAATCTTTTGTTTCTAGACACTGCTGGAGCCATATATACAAATGTTTGAAGAAGGATATCAGAGTAATTAGAAAGTAACTTGAGGTCCTGATTATATCTAACTTTAGCCTGATAATTGATGGATAAAATTAGGTAGTGGTTAGTATATCCCACATGCAATACCAATATATTAAATACTATATGTACCTATTTATAACTAATGTTTCTTTATTTAAAACTTTTTATATGCTTTTTTTCTTTCACAGGGTAATAAGAGATTTGTTTTTGGGTTGTAATGGAGTAAATCAAATAATCGAATTAAATTACTTAAATGGTATTCGAAGTCATTCTCTAAAAGCATTTGAAACTCTGATAATCAGCCTAGAGGAGCAACAGAAAGATGCCTCAGTTCCAGGTATTGATGGGATAGACGGTGAACAGAAGGAGTTGTCCTCTGTACATGTAGGTACTTCTTTTCATCATCAGCAAGCTTATTCAGATTCTCCTCAGAGTCTCAGCAGATTTTATGCTGGCCTCAAAGAAGCTTATCCAAAGAGGTGGAAGACTGTTAACCAGGATGTTCATATCAACACAATAAACCTGTTCCTCTGTGTGGCATTTTTATGCATAAGTAAAGAAGCAGAGTCTGATAGGGAGTTGGCCAATGACTCAGAAGATACTTCTGGCTATGACAGCACAGCCAGCGAGCCTTTAAGTCATATGCTGCCATGTTTATCTCTCGAGAGCCTTGCCTTGCCTTCTCCTGAACATATGCACCAAGCAGCAGACATTTGGTCTATGTGTCGTTGGATCTACATGTTGAGTTCAGTCTTCCAGAAACAGTTTTATAGGTTTGGTGGTTTCCAAGTATGCCATAAGTTAATATTTATGATAATACAGAAACTGTTCAGAAGTCACAAAGAGGAGCAAGGAAAAAAGGAGGGAGATACAACTGTAAATGAAAACCAGGATTTAAACAGAATTTCTCAACCTGAGATAACTATGAAGGAAGATTTATTATCTTTGACTATAAAAAGTGACCCCATACCGTCAGAACTAGGTAGTCTAAAAAAGAGTGCTGACAGTTTAGGTAAATTAGAGGTACAGCATATTTCTTCCATGAATGTGGAACAAATTTCAGCTAGTGAAGCTGCTCCCGAGGAAGCAAAGATACTTACAAGTCAAGAAAGTGAGACCTCACTTCAGAGTATACGACTTTTGGAAGCCCTTCTGGCCATTTGTCTTCATGGTGCCAGAACTAGTCAACAGAAGATGGAATTGGAGTTACCTTATCAGGTAATACTGTGTCCTTAGTTCAGCTGTTATGTAATATATATATATAAATAGATATATTATGTAATATATATAATATATAATGTAATATATATTAGGTTTTATATATATTACGTTTTATATATATATACACACACTTACACAGACATACACACACACACACAATTTTTAAGTGTCAGATGAAGAATAATAGATATTGTGTTTCAAAGTTGAAAGATCTAAATCTTTGTGTGATGCTGTTGGCTGCCCTGCCCAGATCTCCTTTACCAAACTGATCACCCATTCACCATCTGCACATCAGCACCCGTCTTCCAGGAATCGCCCTTGGCCGATGGGAGATGCCTCCCAGGGAGTTGCCCGGGAAGGATGCTCATAGCTAATGCTGATAGATGTGGCTCTAAGAAGTGGCGACAATCACTGTGGGGCACTTCAGGCTCCAGAGCTTCCCAGGAAATGAGGCTAGGACCAGACTTCTCCTAAAACCACATCTTTGTCCAGATTCTTCCCCTAACCTTTTCTGCTTTCCCTCACATTCTTACAAGTTTTCTCCTGAGATCATTTCTCTACTAAAAAGGAATCCAGGGGCCGGGCGCGGTGGCTCAAGCCTGTAATCCCAGCACTTTGGGAGGCCGAGACGGGTGGATCACGAGGTCAGGAGATCGAGACCATCCTGGTCTACACGGTGAAACCCCGTCTCTACTAAAAAATACAAAAAACTAGCCGGGCGAGATGGCGGGCGCCTGTAGTCCCAGCTACTCGGGAGGCTGAGGCAGGAGAATGGCGTAACCCCGGGAGGCGGAGCTTGCAGTGAGCCCAGATCGCGCCACTGCACCCCAGCCTGGGCGACAGAGCGAGATTCCGTCTCAAAAAAAAAAAGGAATCCAGGGACTGGGAATATGGCAGACCTCTTCTGTCCTCACTAACTTACCCCTAACTGTTCAGCCAGCCAACAGGCTCTTCCTACTTCAGTTCCAGCCTCCATGTTGCCTTACCTCTAAAAAGTCCTGATATTTCCACACTGAATTTCCACAATTGAAATTCACACGCTTTAACACAGTGCACAAATCTCTTCAGTCTTGCTTTGACTTCTTTGCTTAGCTTCATTTCTTGCCATTCTTTACCATGCTGCAATGAAAACCAAATAAGATGAACTAAGTATTTTATCAATAAAAATGTTATTAATTTTAACAGGATGTTTGTATAGAGCTAGATATTTATATAGTCATTTTACTTTCATATCAACTGCAAGTAAATGGATTAGCTTTATAGTTAGGTAAATATTTATTTTTTCATCATTTAGTTTTTTAAATAGTTATTAATATTCTTAGTCTCTTTTATTTTACCTTAGAACTTGTCTGTGGAAAATATATTATTTGAAATGAAGGACCATCTTTCCCAGTCAAAGGTGATTGAAACACAACTAGCAAAGCCTTTATTTGATGCCCTGCTTCGAGTTGCCCTCGGGAATTATTCAGCAGATTTTGAACATAGTGATGCTGTGACTGAGAAGGTATGAATAACAACATGTAGTTGTGTTCTTTGGGTATGACCAGCAGAGGTGGAAGTTGGGATGAGACTAGGATGCTGATCAATGTCATTAGAGCATATGGACTAGGACTTGGTCAGATGAGTTCAGTGGATCTTATCTCCACGTGATGGATATATGATGGGATGAACAGTATTTTGTCATTGCCCTGTCTTATACATAACAGGAGAGCAATATGATATGCTTTTCCTTATCTATTCTGGAAATTTACTGAGAATTACTTCCAGTTAAGACAAATATATTACTTGATTTGGTATATTTTACATATACTTGATAGTTTATTAAATGTTAATTCAGGGATGGTGATGATTTACCTATCCTATCTAGTTCTTTGGTGGTACAGCTAATATTTCCAGAACTCTCTACTCACATTAATTTTAAATCGTTCAACATAAAAATGACTAATATTTACATAGAAAATAGTAATCACAATGTTTTAGTTGTTTAATGTTTTTTCCTAAAACAACTATTTTAATTTTCTTTCCTAAAATTATATGGTGCATAATTAGCTCATTTCCCTCTCATTTTATGTTTATTTTACCTTTAATTGCCATCTGTCCTTTATTTTTTATATAACTTCTCTTTTAATTCCTTGATCTAGCCATGTATATGATGTTTTATAAGGTTTTGAAATAACATTGTATGTTACTATTTGGCATAACTTAAAAACATGCTGAAATAGCTATTAATATGTTCATCATATTACTGAATTGATTAACTGTAAAATGTTAAAATACCTACTTTATTCTACCTTTTATTGTTGTTACAATGATGAAGTATTCTGAGCTTCTTTAGGTGAAAATGTTTTCTGAAATGAAGGTATTAGTGACATTTTTATAAGAAAAGGAAAATTTCTTTCTTACACAGGAAGTTAATACTGGAACTCTTGATTTCTGAGATGCTTGTTATGTAGCCAGTTGCATTCCGAGATATTTTAATTAATCCCTTTGAAGAAAATGTCTTGTCTGCTCTAGTACCTAATTTATGAGGCATTTATAAAAATCCTTATGAAAAAATCTTTATTATTAACAAATGTGCACAAATAATACATATTAGTATTAAATTGTATGAAGTAAAATTTCACCACATTGTGGTTTTTAGTCATTTCCTATTGTATAACTAGAATGAAATTTCTTACATATATTTATTTATTAATAAATAATAAATAAATGACCTACTTTGTTAGAACTTACTTTGTTAGAAACCCCCTTTTTTGAGGTATTAAGTTGTCTGAAAGCATCTGGGAAATTTTGCTGAGTGAATTTCATAATTTATAATGATTCATATTACTAAGTTTTTTTCTTTAAGAAAATATTGAAACTGTCCTTAACATGACTTTTGAATAATAAGTATTCTATAACTAAAAACAAGCAAATATTATAACTTTTACCTTTGAATTACACTGATTTATAGAGTCATCAATCTGCAAAAGAATTGTCATCCCAGCCTGGTGATTTTTCAGAAGAAGCTGAGGATTCTCAGTGTTGTAGTTTTAAGCTTTTAGTTGAAGAAGAAGGTTATGAAGCAGATAGTGAAAGCAATCCTGAAGATGGCAAAACCCAGGATGATGGTAAAATATAATTGAAGTGCTTGTGATTAGATCTGCAAGCCAGATCATTGAATAGCAAAATGGTTCATAATAATACCACTTTAGAATTTTGTATTGCCTTACAGTTTAACAAGTGTGTTGCATTATCATTTTATTGATCTTCCCAACAGTCTGGCATTCATACATGCAACAAAGTAATATAGTTTGTTATCACAAACATCGTCTGAGTGCCTAAGAACATGGAGTGAAGGACAACTTCCCCAGTTTCATGTATATTCTAGTGTGAAAGACAATAAATACTAGAAATAGATAATAAAATAGAAATAGATAACCTGGGTGATATTGTAATCGTAACTGGTTGGTAAAATTTATGAATTTCTTAACTATATCAACGTTTTGTTAAGAGCACAGCAGTCTTAAAAGATCTTATAAGTCAATTTTTCCAAAATGCAATATTCAATAAAACAGGATTGTTTCTCAGTTATGAAGTCGGCAAAATCGATAATTCATCCAACCAATAGCCAAGCCTGCTATTTTCACAAAGATTTGGGTAGGCAAATTGAACTGCTCTGTGATTTAGGTATTTGGGGGGTCAGAAAGTTTGAATAGGTTTTTTTTTTTAAAGTTGTGTCTATGGGATGTGTTAAATCTGTATCATATGTCTGTAAAAATTCTTGTTTATTTGTAAAATTTGTAGTTCTACTGAAGATGAAAATTGCTTTTAAGGCAACTTATTAATCTTCAGAATACCCATATCATTGTCATAAGTTGTGTTGTAGGAAAAGATTGGAAAAGGTTTTGTAAGCATCCTCTGAATAGTACTTTTGCCACTAGATCTTCTAAATGATTAATAAAGTTTGAAATATTTAGTGTTTAGGGAATAAAATAATCTTTTGTTTTCTCTTTTCAGGGGTAGACTTAAAGTCTGAAACAGAAGGTTTCAGTGCATCAAGCAGTCCAAATGACTTACTCGAAAACCTCACTCAAGGGGAAATAATATATCCTGAGATTTGTATGCTGGAATTAAATTTGCTTTCTGCTAGTAAAGCCAAGCTTGATGTGCTTGCCCATGTATTTGAGAGTTTTTTGAGAATTATTAGGCAGAAAGAAAAGAATATTTTTCTGCTCATGCAACAGGTAAAAGATTCATTTAGTTAAATATGATCAATATTTATCAGACTCATCACCCAATAATATCTCCTTATGTATAACCCAACTTTTCTGAAAATTATTTGAGATGATTACTTATCTTTTCTGATACCTCAGGTGTGTTTTTACCTACAAGTGGTATTCCAAAATCTTCTAATTCCATAGTTTTTTTAAAGTAGCATAAAAAATTAATGACCTTTGCTAGCCAGTAGTAAAATCTCATCTATTTCTGAGAATGGGTAATATTTTTTTAAATGCATTTAATTTGAATATATGCTCACTGTTTTGAAAATCAGAAAATTTAAAACGGTATAAAAGAAAATGAAAATTAGTACAATCCTACACATAGTAGTCTTTTTAGTCATTTTAAAATACATATATACATATATAGTAGATACCCTATCATATAATTTATTATGACATTACAGTTGTTTCATGCTTCTGTGAGGTAAGTAATTTAATTTTGTATTTTTTTTGTAATCTTCAGGGAACTGTGAAAAATCTTTTAGGAGGGTTCTTGAGTATTTTAACACAGGCCGATTCTGATTTTCAAGGTAAGTTGAAACTGTTTGTTTTAAACAATAGCTCTGAAATTATTTTATGTAAAAAGTTGATAATAATGGCTTCTGGCCGGATGTGGTGGCTCGTGCCTGTGATCTCAGCACTTTGGGAGGCTGAGGTGGTAGGCGGATCACTTGAGCCTGGGAGTTCAAGACCAGCCTGGGCAATATAGAGAGACCCCATCTATAAAAATCAGCCAGGTGTGGTGGCGCATGCCTGTGGTCCTAGCTACTCGGGAGGCTGAGGTGGGAGGATCACTTAGGCCCAGGAGGCCAAGGCTGCAGTGAGCCATGATCGTGCCACTGCACTCCAGTCTGGGTGACAGAGCAAGACCCTGTCTCAAAAAAAAAAAGTCTTCTATTGGCATAGTGCTCTGTGATTTCAAAAAAGCGTCTTTATATGCATTATCCCATTTGTTCCTCAGATCAACACAATGAAATAGACAGAGTGCAAGTATGTTCATAGAGAGGAAAATCTAGATTCCAAGGGGTTGAGTTGTTCCGGATCATATACATAGAAGTGGCATTGTGGGGACTGTAACCCAGTCTAACGCCATGTTGTTGCCATATCTGATATTGATTACTCTGTACTTGGTATTTCCTCAGACATTTGAGGAAGTCATAATGAATGTATAATATGATTGCTAATCACAAGAAATCTACATTTTAATTGGAGAATTTAAGGCTAGCCTACATGAGACGTTAATTTTGGTTTGTGTGATGTTTTCTCATGATTAAATTCAGGTTATACATTTTTGGCAGGAATACTCAGAAGTGATATTGGGTCCTTCTGAGTGCATCAAATCAAAAGGATTTATGATATCTGGATCTTACTACTGGTGATGTTAACTTTGATCATGTGGTTAAGGAGGTGTTTGCCGTTTCTCTATTGTAAAGTTACTATTATCCCTTTATAATTAATAAGTATCTTGTGGGAAGATAACTTGAGACTATGTAAATATACTTTTTCTCATTCTTTTATCCACTAATTTTAGTATTATGGAAAAATATGAAAGTATGATGATTCTTGACTGAGACAGTTAATTCTGTGGTATCTGCCAAATAGTGATTTTCTATTTCCATCATTCCTTCTGCATTTGTTCACTGAGATTGTACTGTAAGGAAAAGCTTTCTCTTCTCATTCATTTACTTATTTAGTATATGGGTGTATTTTTATTTATTACGCTAGGCACTTAGTGAACCCTTATGTTCTGAATATGTGTTTCCATTTTAACTCTGAGAAATTATGTTCCATTATTTAATAACAGCTTTATTGGGATAGAATTCCCATACCATAACTTTCACCTGTTTAAAGTGTAGAGTTCAGTGTTTTGTAGTAGGCAGTTTATTTACAGAGCTGTGCAACCATCACCACAATTAATTTTAGAACATTTTCATCACCTCCAAAAGAAACCCTGTACCCTTAAGCAGTCATTGCCTATTGCCTCTTAACCCTCCCCTACACGGATTCTTCTGCAATTACTCATCTACTTTCTCTTCTGGATTTTTTTCCATATACATGGAATATGTGGTCTTTTGTGACTGGTTTCTTTCACATAGCATGATGCTTTCAACCTTCATTCATGTGGTAGCATGTTTCAGCACTTTAGTTCTCTAATCATGTTTTAAATTTCTTACTTTGTATGGATTCGTTTTTTTCAGGTTTTTTTGTTTTTTATTTTTTTCTTGTAGACAGAGTTTTGCTCTTGTCGCCCAGGCTGGAGTGCAGTGGTGCGATCTCAGTTCACTGCAACCTCTGCCTCCCAGGTTAAGCAATTCTCCTTCAGTTTTTATTAATAGACTATTTTTTAGAACACCTTTAGATTTACAGAGAAATTGAACAGCTATTATAGAGTTCCCTCATTACACCCTTCCCTGCCAGTTTGCCTTATTATTAACATCTAACTTTTTGTGATATATGTATTATGATTAATGAACTTATATTGATATGTTATTATTGACTAAAGTCCATAATTCAGATTTCTTAAATTTTTACATAATGTCCTTTTTCTGTTCAAGGATTTTATCCAGGATAATACTACATAATAGTTAGTTGTCATGTCTTCTTAGGTACCTCTTGACTGTAACAGTTTCTCAGACTTTCCTTGTTTTTGTTGGCCTTGATAGTTTTGAGGGGCACTGGTCAGGTATTTTGAAGAATGTCCCTGTATTAGAATTTGTTTGACATTTTTCTCATTGTGCTATCTTGTGATTTTGATTTGTATTTCCCTAATGATTAGTGATGTTGAACCTCTTTTCATGTACTTATTGGCCATTTGTATATCTTGTTTGAAGAAATGTCTATTCAAGCCCTCTGCTTATGTTCGAATTGGGCTGTTTCTTTTGTTGTTGTTGAGGTTTAAGAGTTCTCTATATATTCTGGATATTGATTCCTTATCAGATATGTGATATGTTAATATTTTCTCCTATTCTGTGGGTTGTCTTTTTACTCTGTTGATAGTATCCTTTGATGCACAAAAGTTTTTCATTTTGAAGTCCAATTTATCTATTTTTTTATTTAGTTGGCTGTACCTTTGGTGTCATATCTAAGAAATCATTGACAAATCCAATATTATGGAGTGTTCCCCGTAAGTTTTATTCTGAGAGATGTATAGTTTTACATGTAGGTCCTGAATTCATTTTGAGTTAAATTTTGTATATGGGGTTAGGTAAGGACCCAACTTCATTATTATTTTTTTGCATGTGAATATCCAATTTTCTCAGCACCATTTGTTGAAGGGGCTGTCCCTCCCCCATTGAATGAAAGTTTTGGCACCTTGGTCAAAAGTCATGATTACACTAGGGGTATGGGCTTTTGAGAGGAAGATCATAGAAGCCAAGTGCCATTGTCATTAAATCATATCAAGGGTACATATTGTCAACATGTTTATAATTGCTGATGTTGACCCTGATCACTTGCATTAAGTAGTGTTTGTCAGGTCTCTCCACTATAAAGTTACTTTTCCCTTCTCTGCTTCTTTTTTTTGGCTGAAATAACATTCCACTGTGTGGGTATACTGCATTTGATTTTTCCATTCTTCAGTTGATGGACATTTGGGTTGTCCTACTTTTTTGCTACTATTAATAATGCTGCTATGAACACTCATGTACAGTTTTCTTGTGTGAACATATGTTTTCATTTCTCTTGAGTCATTTCTTTTGGGTCGTATGGTAACTCTGTGTTTAATCATTTGAGAAATTGACAGACTATTGCCCAAAATGGCTATACCATTTTACATTCTTACCATCAGTGTATAAGGGTTCTAATTTCTTCACATTCTTGCCAACACTTGTTGTTATATGCCTTTTTAATTACATCTATCCTAGTGGATATGAAGTGGTATCTCACTGTGGTTTTGATTTGTATTTCCCTGAAGGCTAATGTATTAAGTATATCTTTGTGTGTGCCTTAGTCCCTTTTGTGCTACTATAAGGGAATACCACAGACTGAGTGATTTATAATGAACAGAAATTTATTTTCTCATAGTTCTAGAGACTGAAAGTCCAAGATCAAAGTGCTAGCATCTGGCAAGGGTCTTCTTGCTGCATCCTCACATGGCAAAAGGCAGAAAGGAAGAGAGGCAAAAGGGGGCTGAACTCTCCCTTTCATAAGGGCATAAATCCCACCCATGAGGGCAGACTCCTCATGACCCAGTCACCTCCCAAATATCCCATCTCTTAACACTACCACAATGGAAACCAAATTTCAACTTGAGTTTTGGAGTGGACAGATATTTACACCACAGCAGTGTGCTTATTAGCTATTTGCATATTTTCTTTGGATTTCTTCAGAGAAATGTCTATCCAAATCCTTCAGCCATTTTTATACTGGTGATTTGTGTTTTGATTATTGAATAGTAAGAGTTTTTTATGTATTCTAGATGGAAAGTCCTCATCAGATATGTGGTTTGCAAATATTTTCTCCCATTATTTGTGCTGTCTCTTCACTTTCTTGATGGTTTACTTTGATAGCACGTTTTAAAAGATTTTTATGAAGTCCTATTTGTCTATTTTGACTTTCATTGCTTTGCTTTTAGTGTCATATCTTAGATCTAATACAGGATCATGAAGACTTATTATTTTAAAAAATAATTTTCTCCTCTCCATATTCCCTCCTCTTTTTTTTCTTGTATTCTAATTGTAATCTTGAGCCTTCCCAATTGATCTTGCAAAGGTAAGATTATCTTTCCTGTTGTATTGACTGTGTCACTGTTTTTATGCTACATCTTGAGACATTTTTTCAATCCCAACCTTTTATTTAACTTTTCATTTTGGTAATTTTAATATTTAAGAACTCTTTTTTGTTTGATTGTTTTCTGGTTATTTCTTTTTCCTATAAGGATATAATATCTCCTTGTATATATTTGATTATAGTAACAAACATCTTAAAGTTTCTTCTGTCCCCAAATTATCTCATTTTCCTCTGGGGTCAGTTTTGTCTGTTTCTTGTTTTTTAAGTATTGTTTTTACTGCTTTAGGTTGCTAATTCTCTAATATTTTTATGAGCCTTTTAGCCTATTTGTATTCAGTAAAACTGTTGGAGATTTCCTCTAATACTGTGAAAGTGAATTTATTTTCTATTTTGGCCTCTTTCCTGAGTGGGTAGTATGTTGAAGAGCTCAGTGTGAATGTGCCGTTGGATGATTAGGGGCTTCCCAAACACTGTAATGAAGAGAGCTTTACTTTGGGGGACCATTAGGGATACTATTACCCTGCATGGCAGTTTGCATACCTTAGAAAAATGCTTCTTTCACATATAGGGCTTGGCTGGCTTATAGTACCTTTGTGCTGAGAAAAAAAGGCATCCCTTTCTTGATCCAGGCATCACAGCCCAAAACTAGGATACATGGCTTGGCATACAGCGTTCATGCTTTATTTTAGTCTCTGCTTTTCCCTCTGGTTAGGCAGTTTGTTCAGTCTGCAGACTGGACAGTTACACTCGGTAGCCATGATGCTAAAAGCCTATATATACCTGAGCTTTTGCCTGGTAATCCATTTCATTTCTTTAGAGAAGAGTTATCAGGTTTGAGACCTAAAAGTGAATACTGAACTATCTGTGCTCTGTACTGAGAAACAGGAGAGAGGTGGATATTCACAGACAAACCTTTCATTAATCCCTGTATTGTCAGCTGCACTCTCACTTTCTCTCCAGACCTTAGATGGACAGCTCGGCTTCCTACTGCTCTGAACCTCTTTTTAATTCAAAGGAATTCTAGGTTGCAGCTTTGTCTTTTATCCATCTGCTTTTCCATCTTCAAGAAATATCTTTAAATCTTTCACTAGATGTGCCCCAGTGCCCACTGCCCCCACATATTTTTGCTGTTAATGGGTTTCTTCCTTCTTATAATTCTGTACTTTAATGCTGTGAGTTTTCAGTAGTACACAGAAGCAAGTGTATATATCCATTCCCCCATTTTTAACTGGAATCCGTTAGTTTTGAACTGGAAAAAAAAAAACAAACTAAGCACACACACTTTGATCATATTATTTTCCTACTTAAAAACCTTTAATGGATTCATGTTATGTATAGGACAAAGTCCATGCTATTTTATGGTCTCATTGCAAGTAGTCTCTCTAGATGTATGTACTATTTTGCTACTGTGTCAGCTCATTGCTTCTGCAAAATATGTTGCTTAAATACAGCTTCTATTCTCTAACCTCTAGGTCTTCCAAAACTACCAATCTTTTAAAACTTATCTCAGGTTTTAAATCAAGATTATTTCTTTCAGGTCAAAGTGGAGATAATATTTATTTTGTAGGGTTTTTTGTTTTTGGTGAGGATCAGCTGAAATAAAGCATGTAAAAATACTTTGAACACTATAGTTTGCTCTACAAATATTAGTTATTATTTTGCTCTAAAGAATTCTGTGAATTTGTGTATCATCATTTATGTTTTATGCTAAACCTATGATGGAATAAAGAAAATGTTCAAACTAAATAGTTGGTAATATTTAAGTATTTAAAGCATCTTTAATATTTCCACTACTTGTCATCTAATTTTGTACTTAAAAAGTGATAGATATAATTTAAACATTTTCAAGATTAGAAGTTAGCAGACTATTTTATGATATAGAAGTATTAGCTTAACAAATATTATATTGATTTATGCTTCTTTAAAGAATGCCCTTAGTTTACTTGTAGCTAATTAATCTTTAAGAAAAGTGAGCTCATGCCAGCCGGGCACGGTGGCTCACGCCTGTAATCCCAGCACTTTGGGAGGCTGAGGCGGATGGATCACCTGAGGTCAGGAGTTTGAGACCAGCGTGGCCAACATGGCGAAACCCTGTCTCTACTAAAAATACAAAAATCAGCTGGGCGTGGTAACACATGCCTGTAGTCCCAGCTCCTCGAGAGGCTGAGGCAGGAGAATCACTTGTACCTGGGAGGTGGAGGTTGCAGTGAGCTGAGATCATGCCATTGCACTCCAGCCTGGGTGATAGAATGAGACTCTGTCTAAAAATATATATATATTAAAAAGAAAAGTGGTTTTGTTGTTTTGACGGTTGGTTGGTTGATTTACATTTAGTTATATGGCTAGTTCTTCAGCAAATTTTGTGATTGCTATACTAGATTTTTTTATAATCCATTCAAAAAGTGACAATAGTATTTTAGCTCTTTTGGTGAAATTGCTCATTTGTTCCTCTAATTGTGTACTAGCCTTAATTTTTTTCCTCTTTCTTTAATTTAGCATGCCAGAAAGTATTGGTGGATCTTTTGGTATCTTTGATGAGTTCAAGAACATGTTCAGAAGAGCTAACCCTTCTTTTGAGAATATTTCTGGAGAAATCTCCTTGCACAGTAAATATGCTATAATTTTTACATTTTTCACTGATAAATTCTTTCACTTATAATTTTAATAGAATGTATTTTTAATTATTTAGAAATGTTACTAAGCTCTTTTGATGTGACAATTGGTATAGTCAATTTCATGTTATTATGTGTGAAATGCTCAATTACTTGCATATATTTTAACCATTTCACTTCAATTTTGATTAACCAGACATATCACTGAGATTATCTTTTCTTTACCCACCCCATCCCCAATTTTTGTGCTTCAGAAAAGCTGAATAATTTTAATTACTAAAGAGAACTTAATTGTAAATAGTTATAACCATCTTAGGGATTATCCTTCTCAAAAGGTTATTATCCACTATACTCTTCAGTTATTGTCTACACTTCCCCTTTCCATTGGTGTGGCTTAGTGTCTTTTAAACTGTTATTTGCTAGGAAACCCATTTTTATAATGAAACCTTGACTAGAAGCATAAGCAAATAAGAGAGAAAACTTTGGAGCTGTTTCATAGTGGAATTTGGATGTTCCAGAGCCCTGCCCACTTTATCACCCTGCTCCAGTCCCAAGGTTCCTAAGGGAGCTCTGTGGAACATAGGTTAAAAACCACTAGGGTAGATCACTGAAAACTGGCTGCTATATTTGTGGAATGCTTTTTTATTACTTCTTCTGAGTATATTTGTCATTATCATAATCAACATCAGGTGTTATTTTAAGCATGAATAGGACATTGTACTAGGTTAATCTTTTTTATTTTTTTCCTTCTCTCTCCTTAGTCATTGTTCTTGCCTTTAATTAAATGTGCATTTCCTCTTGTATTTTCTATAAATTCTACATTTCAGTTTAACCAAAAACTTGTAATATAAATAAAAGTTTAAAACCTTGTTTCAGTTTGCCAAACACAGATGAAAGAAAATTTACTTGATATGAAAAAATCATGTGAAATAAATTGGAAAGTAATTGAACACTCAGTTTTATGAAGACAGTCATGCTCTAAAGTCAGAAATCTGGGGAATATGTAATGTCTCTGGTTATATCTCTGATTTAAAAATAATTGGGAGAAGAACCATAGTTTACTTAGAAATAAACATTTTTCGTTGGTAGAAATGATTCTTGATATAAGTATTATTTTTAATTTAAAATTTAAAACCAAATCATAACTATTAAATCTAAATATGTATCAAAAAATCTAGGTACCCCATAAATATATGTACCAACTATGTATCCACAAAAATTAAAAATAAAAAAATTTTAACAAAAAAACATCTAAGGCAGGGCACCATGGCTCACGCCTGTAATCCCAGCATTTTGGGAGGCCGAGGCGGGCAGATCACCTGAGGTCAGGAGTTCGAGACCAGCCTGACCAATGTGATGAAACCCCGTATCTACGAAAAATACAAAAATTAGCTGGGCGTGGTGGCATGTACCTGTAATCCCAGCTACTCAGGAGGCTGAGGCAGGAGAATCACTTGAACCTGGGAGGCAGAGGTTGCAGTGAGCTGAGATCGTACCATTGCACTCCAGCCTGGGCAATAAGAGCTAAACTCAGTCTAAAAAAAAAAAAAAATCTAAACATGAAACAAATTAACCACAAAAGATAACATATTTTAAGAATGAAGGCTGGGCATGGTGGCTCACGCCTGTAATCCCAGCACTTTGGGAGGCCAAGGTAGGTGGATCACCTGAGGTCAGGAGTGCGAGACTAGCCTGGCCAACATGATGAAACCTTGTTTCTACTAGAAGTACAAAAATTAGCTGGGGGTTGTGGGGGTAATCCCAGCTGTAATCCCAACTACTCCGGAGGCTGAGGCCGGAGGCTGAGGCAGGAGAATAGCCTGAACCTGGGAGGCAGAGGTTGCAGTGAGCCGAGATCACGCCACTACACTCCAGCCTGGGCGACAGAGTGAGACTCCTTGGTCTTTTTTTTTTTTTTTTTTTTTGAGACGGAGTCTCGCTCTGTCGCCAGGCTGGTGCAGTGGGCCGGATCCCAGCTCACTGCAGCTCTGCCTCCCAGGTTTTATGCCATTCATCCTGCCTCAGCCTCCTCGCGTAAGCGGACTAACAGGCGCCCGCCACCTCGCCTGGCTAGTTTTTGTATTTTTTTTTAGTAGAGACGGGGGTTTCACCATGTTTAGCCAGGATGGTCTCGATCTCCTGACCTCATGATCCGCCCGTCTCGGCTCCCAAAGTGCTTGGGATTACAGGCTTGAGCCACTGCGCCCGGGACCGAGACCTGTCTTTAAAAAAAAAAAAAAAAAAAAAAAAAAAAAAAAAAAAAAAAGATGAATCTGTTTCATATTTATCTCAGCTATGAAAAAATGGAAATTTTAAAGATGTGGAGATAGAAGTATTTAATAAGGAATACTGATATGTATGGGTATGTTTTGTATTTTCATTTATAATGTAAATTTCAAGATAATTATGTACTTTATTACGTGATTAGAAAGTTTCATTTGTTTTCCTTTTCTCTAGAAAATTCTTCTTCTAGGTATTCTGAAAATTATTGAAAGTGATACTACTATGAGCCCTTCACAATATCTAACCTTCCCTTTACTGCACACTCCGAATCTAAGCAACAGTGTTTCATCACAAAAGTATCCTGGGATTTTAAACAGTAAGGCCATGGGTTTATTGAGAAGAGCACGAGTTTCACGGAGCAAGAAAGAGGCTGATAGAGAGAGTTTTCCCCATCGGCTGCTTTCATCTTGGCACATAGCCCCAGTCCACCTGCCGTTGCTGGGGCAAAACTGCTGGCCACACCTATCAGAAGGTTTCAGTGTTTCACTGTGGTTTAATGTGGAGTGTATCCATGAAGCTGAGAGTACTGCAGAAAAAGGAAAAAAAATAAAGAAAAGAAACAAATCATTAATTTTACCAGATAGCAGCTTTGATGGTACAGGTATGATGACAGGATTATCTGATTTGTACATGAAGAGTTTTCAGACTGTAATTTTCCTTGAGCAGTAAAAATGTAGTAGTGTTCTTAACACTGTTAACATGTTCTTCACCTTAAATGCCTTATTTAGTGATGGTAGGTCCTGACTTATCAAAGCCTGAGTTGTCATATAGCCTTGAATCTCCATTACAGATACTTCAGTTTTCTATAGGGGTGAAGGGAACACCACATATACAACTTTTTCTGGGGTCATCAGCCCCTAGAGTTCCTTATGGAACTTCTTTCCTGGTCCCATTACTGGATTAGGGTGGCTCCTGATGTTAGAAAAGGATAAAACCCTATAGCTGCTTTTCTTTCTGTTATTTCCCAGCCCCTGTTAGACAGTCTGCATTTCATTTTCTTTCTCTTTTTTTTTGAGGCAGAGTTTCACCTAGGCTGGAGTGCAATGGCGCAATCTTGGCTTACTGCAACCTCCTTCTCCTGGGTTCAAGCGATTCTACTGCGTCAGCCTCCCGAGTAGCTGGGATTCAGGTGCCGGCCACCATGCCTGGCTAATTTTATATTTTTGGTAAAGATAGGGTTTCACCATGTTGGCCAGGCTGGTCTCAAACTCCTGACCTCAAGTGATCTGCCCGCCTCAGCCTCCCAAAGTGTTAGGGTTGCAGGTGTGAGCCACCTGCTTTTGTTTTGTTTTGTTTTTTGAGGCTCATTGCAACCTCTGCCTCCCGGGTTCAAGTGATGCTCCTGCCTCAACCTCCCAAGTAGCTGGGACTACAGGCATGTGCCACCACGCCCGGCTAATTTTTTGTGTTTTTAGTAGAGACGGGTTTCACCATGTTAGCCAGGATGGTCTCAATCTGCTGACCTTGCGATCCGCCCGCCTCAGCCTATCAAAGTGCTGGGATTACAGGTGTGAGGCACTGCATCCAGCCTGTGAACTTCCTTCTCTCTTTTATTTCAAGTTCTCCTCCTCATGCCATGTCTTACCTCAGTGACCCTCCCCTAGTTCC
Organism: Rhinopithecus bieti; assembly: GCF_001698545.2. Taxonomy (NCBI): domain Eukaryota; kingdom Metazoa; phylum Chordata; class Mammalia; order Primates; family Cercopithecidae; genus Rhinopithecus; species Rhinopithecus bieti. Next base: position 3,314,023 of record NW_016824383.1, read on the forward strand.
TGTCACAGAATGTTTAAATGCATCAGCCATCCTCCAACATTAGAATAAATTTCATTCCAGTTCCTTCTTTAACTGAAGAATTGCTGTTATACTGCACCTTGTTTCTCATATGACTAGGGCAGAAAAAAACTGTTCATTGAAAAACAGTTTATGGTGATGGAAAGTGAATTAGGTGGGATAATTCTTAAGGCCTATGGAATGAATGAAATGACTGGATGAGACAGATGTTTAGGGTTTTATATGTACATGGAGATGCAGGCCTCAATTCCACAAATCTTTCATTATTCATTATAATTAGCTCTTCATTCCACAAATCTTTCTCATCCAGTGGAACCTCTGTTTTAGGACACTATGCCTTCACTAGAATTTTCTGTTGTGGATTGAGTTTTGCCACCTAAGAACTGATAGCTCTACATGTGATAATATTTATTATGATGCTATCTAATGTGCATTGAGTGCTTTCTGTATGTGTGTCTCTTTGCTCAGCTGTTTCTATATACATTTTTAATATTAACAAGTTAGTAAGTGCTCATACTATCTGTATTTTTAGAGGAAGTTAAGTAGCATGACCAAATTATATAGCTGGTAAGTGATGGAAAGGAATTGAAACCCACCTTTTTTTAATTCCAGAGCCTTGACTATACTATAAGCTATGCAGATTGCCTTCTCATGTTTTAATGGAGGCAATCTCAATGTAAACAGTCTCTTATAAAATGAATAAATGTACATAGTGACCTGAGAAAAGTAAATATTAGAAAGTTTTTTCTTAATTTTTTATTTTAAGGATATATTAGAAAACATATTTTAGAAAGATGATTTTGCATAAACACTTAAAAATAGTAGACATATCTAAAAATTTTTGAAGAGAGATAAAGAATATTTTGCTGTGATACCACATCTTTTACCTCTAACTGATGCCTTTGGACAAATTAACCTCTCAGTGCCTCAATTCTGTCACCCTATATATATTTACCTTATAAGATGGTTGTGAGCATTAAGTTAAATATTTGTAGTATTCCTACTCTATAATTCCTAGGTACACACTGGTTTTGTCCTACTGTTTTATTTGTACAAGTTCATATTTGGTATGGAACATTTTTAAAATTTCATGTCAGATATGAGTTCTCTATACATCTTATATCTTGGTCAGTAGCCTCAAAATAATCAGTTACTTTAACTCTTCTTTTTCTATTGTCATCACTACGGGGAGTATTTTTTTTTGACATCGGTCATGGTTTTACCTGTTGAAAAATAGCAACTAATATGTATGCAGTCTAGTAAGCAGTAGTGTTCTTTAAAAGTCTGAAACTTTGGACATGCGTTTTGTATTATGATATAACATAGCTTTACATAAAGTCACAAGTATTATAATGACAAGTAGATCATCATACATCTTCAGGTAGTGCTGTGTTTTGAAAGATGAGAAAGAGGAGTCAAGATGAATAACCAGATAGCCCAAACCTGTAAGCATTTACCCTAGCTTGCCTTAAAGAAACACTAGAGATTCTGAATCACTTAGCAATTATATTCAAAGACCACTCACCAGGGAATATAAATTATGAATATATTCAAACACTAGAGTTTTTCCTTAAAATTTATAATATGAATTCAAATTTTAAAAAATCATGCCATGTGATAATTCTAGAATGATTTTTGGTAGTGTGAGACAATAACACACATTGACAGTGATGTGTGCTCCCTGGACCAGGGTCAGGGAAGTCATAGTGACGCAATCCAGCTGAAGAAAGAAGCTTGGTACACATTGTAATAGGTTGTCACATAGCAGTCTGGTTATGCCCACAATTGTCCTCAGTTATTATACATTTTTAAACATTTAACAACTTTTAAAGTACTGAATTACCATTTTTCATCCCTTGTGCTTTTTTGGAGTTAACATCTATACTCTGGAAATATGGTTGTTTAGAACAGATCAGGCTCAGACATTCTGGGTAGGTAACCTACTACAAATGAACAAACGTGCTTTGTATTCCTGTAAATTCACTTTTCTACTCAATTGTTATGAACCATTTTACTGATCATGTTAACATCTTTTTCTTATAGGGAGCGACAGACCGGAAGGTACAGAGTACATAAATCCTGGTGAAAGACTCATAGAAGAAGGATGTATTCATATAATTTCACTGGGATCCAAAGCGTTGATGATCCAAGTGTGGGCTGATCCCCACAATGCCAGTTTTATCTTTCGGTATTGATTATCCTCAGCCTCCCATGAATAGATAATGTATTTAAATAATTTATGTAAGAGACATTAATGTGAAATCTGCTAATAAAATTTCATTATAGCAAAACAAAAAGTCTCATTTAAAAATATATACATTCTAACAGCTATTAATACCACTTTTGTAATAGTGTATTATTCTATCCAAAAATCCGTAAAGTCTAAAATATATTAATTCTCAGCTGGGTGTGGTGTCACACCTGTAATCCCAGCACTTCGGGAAGCCAAGGCAGGCATATCACCTGAGGTCAGGAGTTTGAGACCAGCCTGGCCAACATAGTGAAACCCGATCTCTACAAAACAAACAAACAAAAACCGCAAAAATTAGCCAGGCATGATGGTGCATGCCTGTAGTCCCAACTGCTCGGGAGGCTGAAGCAGGAGAATCGCTTGAACCCGGGAGGCAGAGCCCAGATCGCATGCCACTGTGCTCCGGTGTGGGTGACAGAGTGAGACTGTCTCAAAATAAAAATAAAAATAAATAAATAAAATACATTAATTCTCTGTTAGATTTTTAGATCAAATACTTATTGAAGTCTTATTCTATGGAAATATTCTATCAGATTGTAATGGTCTTAAGGTGTTATTAACAAACATATGTTTTCCATGTGGGTTATATATTTAATAGCCATTACCTGATAAGCTTGGGTTCTCCTTGTCATCTTGTCCTTTTATATTGTCTCATTTATTAAGTGGTATAGATACAGGTCTTTTATTTGTATTGAGTATGAATAGTATGATACTATTTGTCTAAAACTCAAATCTAAACAAACCAGTAAGTTATTTAGGAATACATACCTTGTAAACGTTACAAACATTACTAGATGCCTTATGTACATTATCTCCTCATTCTTTCAGTAATTCCACAAAGTAGATTAGACCTCCAATACAGTCTGGTATTTAGACATTTATATTAATTTTTCTGTGAACCAAATAATACATTGTAATTTCTAAATGAGCGATGACTATATAAATAGTAGTAATATATATATTTTTACAAACTGAATTCTGAAAATTATTGCCTAAATTATGACTACCAGCTAATGAACCTAATGTATTTCAGTTTGTGAATTGAGGTAATAATAGAATAACTAAGTAGCTTATGGTATAAAACGAAGACCTACTGACTTTTCAAGCACTTAAAAAAAATAGAACTGATTTTTAATCTTACTTAAATATTTAGAATTATAGTTACTATATATGTGTTAAATACTGAGGTCAGAATTTTTATGTTTTCAGCCTATGCCTTTTCTCTTTTTTTATAGTGTGTGCATGGATTCAAATGATGACATGAAAGCTGTTTTACTAGCACAGGTTGAATCACAGGAGAATATTTTCCTCGCAAGCAAATGGCAACATTTAGTACTCACCTACTTACAGCAGCCCCAAGGGAAAAAGAAGATTCATGGGAAAATCTCCATATGGGTCTCTGGACAGAGGTAGGAAGCATTTTGAGGAAATGCATGTCAATCTCATTTACAATGTTAACGTTTCATTAGTCTACTATAACTTCTGAAACAGATTACAGAAAATTCTAGGTTTTTACTACAATAAAATTTACTATACTTTAACTTACAAATCTGTCAGAGTTGGACTTTTTTTTCCTATTGGTCATTTTCATGCAAAATAGGCCTCCTGTAGAAGTGACTGTTGAAAATTAATATTTGGGTTTGGGGAGCATGCAGATACCTAGAAATTTAGACATTTATGTATAACTATATATGAAAGAATAGAATCTATAATTTCATCCCGCAAGCCTATATATTATAAAGCTGAAGCCATGATAATTATTTAAATTAAGTGGCTAATAAGGTTAATACCTAAATTAAATTAGACTTTCAAAAGAAATTAGAATGACTAGCCTATGTATAAGGTGATAGATTCAGATAGAGTGCTAGACATATACCAAGTGATAGATTCAGGGAGAGTACTGTATGATTTTTACCACATAGGATAATTGTGAGCCAAGTTAATAAGAAACGTCTTGTGGAATATCGTAATGTAAAATTTTAGCCTGTAGGAATTATAAGGTATCTTCGATTTGTAAGCATTGAGAAGTATTGTATTGAATGAAGTAGCATGAAAGAAGATGAGAATTCGAAACTGTAATGTAGCATGGTAGAGGATTAAGCTGGTTGGATGAGTTTAAGTTGAATAATGAGAAATACAAAAGAATGGGCATGGTGAGACTACTTAACAGGCTTTGAATGCCAAGCTGAGAAGTCTAGATTTAATCAAAGGGAACATAATATATTGCATACTTATTATGTTGCAGATCTTTTGCTGGATGCTTTATATACATAATATAATTCTCTCAAAAATCCCTCAAAGTAGATTAGACCATGGAAATAACATATACCCTTAACACAGATTAACCTATTTTTGTTCATTCATTTGTTCATTCATCACATTTATTGAAGAATCAGAGTGTTTTGAGCATTTGATATATTAATAAGGCCTGGGGGACAGTGGTAAACAAGATGGACACATTCCCTGCCTTCCTGGAGGCACAGTCTGGTGAGGAATCAGACAACAAGCAAACACAATTAAATGAATATTTGCAAATGATGACAAATACTGTGAGGCCCATGCTTTAAAACCCTGAGACAGAAAATATCAAGTTTGACACTTAACAATGGGTGGATCAGGGAAGGCCTATCTAAGAACAGGGTATTAAAGCTGAGACCTGAAGGAGGAGATGGAACTTGCCCTGTGCAGGTGGGAGGAGGACAGTTTGAAGTGGAGGACAGGGCATCGCTGCAGGAGGCTGCAGCAATTGATTGCTTATAGCCGTCCAGCCTCAATAATAGAGGGAGACAGGGAACAGGGGCTTGTGAATTGCTTTATAGTCCATGGTGTCCGCCACAAGCAAGAACATGCTTTGGAAATAAAATTAAGAGTTCAGTTTTGTTGTATTCGTTAAAAAAAAAATGTAAAAATACGTAATTGAAGCCTAATTTCCATGTTCCATATTCCAAATAAAATACAGTCTGTGACAGTCTCGATCGTCACACCTGCCATGGCAGCTGTAGCCAATCAGCAAATTTGTTTCCAGAACCTACAGTTAAATTAGATAGAGCTGGGGCTGGAGTTGTAAGTAGAGAGCCCCTTTCTCCTCCTAGACACTCTCCTCTCAATTTCTTAAACTTTCAACATGTGCCAGGCACTGCATTAGACACTTTATACAGATTACCTCATTTAATCCTCCCAGCAATACTGTGAAGTAGGTATATTATTATCCAAATTTTACAGATAAGGCAACTGAGACCTTGAGTGACTTGCCCAAACTCATGCCACAAGTAAGGGATAGAGCTGAAAGTTTAACCTAAACTCTGACCCTAGGGAGGGCCCATGTTTTCAAACCCTATGCTTTACTGCCCCTGCAGCCTTTTTCTGAATTATGTCAACTGACAGGTATAGGAACCATAAACTAACTATTAGACATGTTCAGAATGAGAGATTAGATTTTTATTGTGGACAGTCTGAAAATTAGTAAGCATAGTCACTTGAGTCACACATCACTCTGTTTTTTTACCCACCCACTTAGGTCTACATTCCTTTGAGAGAATTGTTTGCCATTTGGCACAAGTTAATTTCATTGGTTAACAGAGCAAGTGACCAAGAACAAATATTTTATTCTGTTGACTTAAACTTGGTGCTATAATATCTTCATCACCTTATAAGCTATAGAATAATTTCTAGGCCAGGCATGGTGCTTCATGCGTGTAATCCCAGCACTTTGAGAGGCTGAGGCAGAAGGATTGCTTGAGCCCAGGAATTGAAGACCAACCTGGGCAACATGGAAAAACCCTGTCTCTACTAAAAATAAAAAAATTAGCTGGGCATGGTGATGCATACCTCTATAGTCCCAGCTACTTGGGAAGCTGAGGCAGGAGAATCACCTGAGCCCAGTAAGTCAAGGCTACAGTGAGCCATGATTGCACCCTTGCACTTCAGCCTGGGTGACAGAGCGAGACCCTGTCTCAATTAAAAAAAAAAAAAAAAAAAAAGAATTTCTAAAAGAGTACGTTTGAAAAGGCCTTTTAAAATAAGGTAACAATACTGAAAATGAGTTAATACTTTCTATTAGTTGTTATTAACAGCTTACAAATATGACGGAAATATTTGGCACATAGTAGATACTTAATATTTGTTTAATTCATTTTGCATTCATCCTGCAGTAGGTTTTCTTTCACCCTTAAAAACACTATTTTATTATTATTTTATTGTTATATTTTCATTTTACTTTAGTTCTGGGATACATGTCAGAACATGCAGGTTTGTTACATAGGTATACATGTGCCATGGTGGTTTGCTGCACCTATCAAGCCATCATCTAGGTTTTAAGCCCCACGTGCATTAGGTATTTGTCCTGATACTCTTCCTCCCCTTGCCCCCACACCTGCCGACAGGCCCTGGTATGTGATGTTCCCCTCCCTGTGTCCATGTGTTCTCATTGAAACACTCTTATTTTTTTAAAATAAAAAATTTAAAACTATTTTAAGTCATAATGCCACTAGATGGCGATAGAGGAGTTTCAGTCACAGCCATTTATTTGGTCAAGGAGAAGTGTGTCATTGAACGTATCTCACATCTTTCCTTTATTTAAAAAAAAAAACATGAAAATAGTTAGGTTTATCTGTTACATGTGAAACAGAGAGCCTTAGGCAAAACTTTTAAAATAAATATGTACAAAGTTGGATTTCTCATTAAGAGCTACCCATGTTAGCTTATCCTGTCTTCATCTTACAAATTTTATTTAGACTTTGCCTTTATAGATTATCCTCATTATCTTAAAATGGAGTTTAAAACATTCCTAAACTAGGGGTAGAGCTCTGTGGTTTCACTAGTTGATGAAGTCCTCCCTGCTTTGTGTGTCTTTCTGTGAGAAAGCCTTATTTTGCCTTTGCCAGAACTCTTGTCTTTTGTAAGCATTCCTTCACCGTTATCCATGAAGCAAAAGAGACTAATCAAAAGCTGCGTAATCACTTAGCATTAAGAAAACAGAAAATGCAGAAAGCATTGACATTTCAGTGGCTAGACAGAAGAAATTTTGAAGAAGTTATGTTTTTACTGATTAGTTTTCAGAGGCCTCATAGATGACATAACATTTTTGGAATGTTATGGATTCCAATTTTTGGAATTGTTTGTCAAGATGGAAGACTTCTTGGCAAAATTAAGGGGAGGTGGTTGGTTTGTATCTGTAAACCAGGAATGTGCACATGCAGAAGTCAAATGGCAGAGAAAACTTGTAGCAAATATCTCATCACATTTCCCATGGCCTGCTGTGGGATCATCAAGTATCTCTGTTTGGCTCCCCTCTTTCTGCAGCACCTTTGACCAAGAGACAAACAATTAGCCCTCCTCTCGTGCCCCAGTGCCAGCTGGTAATGACCCAAGAAAATTGTTGAAGAATTCCCTATTGTTAAATATTCATGCTTTAAAAATACTTAGTACTAGTACTTCCTAAAGTCATTGCTTTAACTTTGTTTTTAATGTAGGAAGCCTGATGTTACTTTGGATTTTGTGCTTCCAAGGAAAACAAGTTTGTCATCTGATAGCAATAAAACATTTTGCATGATTGGCCATTGTTTATCATCCCAAGAAGAGTTTTTGCAGTTGGCTGGAAAATGGGACCTGGGAAATTTGCTTCTCTTCAATGGTGAGTGAGCCATGATTGCACCACTGCACTTCAACCTGAGCAACAGAGTGAGATTTTTTCCTTTGAAACATTTCCAATTTTTTTCTCAGTTGACAAGTATTAAACTAAGTAAATTAACCTGGCTAAAATATCTATCTCTGTTCCTTTACTTGTGTTTAATAAGTACNATAAATCAGAAAACCTGTTTTCTGGCTAAGGAGCAAATAGAAATATTATGATTTAATTAAAAGCTTCACGATTAACTTTATATACATTAATTCATCTTCCATCAGAGTTGGCATAGGTTATTTTCTCATTACACCAATTTGGAAATTGAGGCTTTATCAATTTCATAAAATATAGTGAACAGCTGAAAGAATCTGGCTAAAAAAAATAACTCGTGGTTTCTTGCTTTTTATGAAAAATTCTGGTTAGAGTGTTTTAAATAACTAACTTTATTTTTCTGCTATTCAGGAGCTAAGGTTGGTTCACAAGAGGCCTTTTATCTGTATGCTTGTGGGCCCAACCATACATCTGTAATGCCATGTAAGTATGGCAAGCCGGTGAATGACTACTCCAAATATATTAATAAAGAAATTTTGCGATGTGAACAAATCAGAGAACTTTTTATGACCAAGAAAGATGTGGATATTGGTCTCTTAATTGTAAGTTTTAATTTTATAAGTTTTAATTTTATAGTAACAACTGTATTTAGGTGTATTTATTGAAATGTATAGTTATGAATTAGATTTCTAAAGATTTTCATATGGTTCCTATGTGTCTTATCTTAGAATTATGTTTTTTTCTGAAAAAAATTGAAACGCTTTGACCTTCTTTCAAAATTTGTTTCAGGTTTTATATTTATGTCTCCATTTCCTTGAAATTATATTTCTATAAAAAGTTTATCAGTTTAGTTTATTTTATACCTACTAATTATTCAGGAAAAATGTTTATGATACAGTGAAAATAACACTTGTTAGTTTGACATACTCCTAAAAAATGTTGCTCATTATATTTTCTTTCCATACTTATAAATAAATAATACCCATTTATAATGTTAGTTTTAGTTATGTATATTCAGGTCTTAGAAAACCTACTCTTTTTTAATTTTTATTTATTTATTTTTTTTTAAGAGACAGGATTTCACTCTGTCACCCAGGCTTGGGTGCAGTGGTGTGATCATAGCTCACTGCAGCCTTGAACTCCTAGGCTCAAATGATCCTCCCACCTCAGCCTCCCAGGTGGCTGGTTCTACAGTCAGGCACCACCACACCAGGCTAATTTTAAATTTTTGTAGAGATGGAATCTCGCTATGTTGCCCAGACTGATCTCAAACTCCTGGCCTCAAGCGATCCTCCCATCTCAGCCCCTCAAATGGTGAGATTACAGGCATGAGCCACCATGCCTGGCCTAAAAAATGTATTGTTTAATATCAGTACGAATAGGAATTTTGCTTTCAAAGTATTGCTAATTCTGCTTACATGAGACTCTATTGATTTTTATATATTATTCCAGTATTTTGTTCTACTGGTATACAATTTAGGAGCTAGTGGTGAAGTTTTTTGTTACAGCAACTAGAAAACTGAGCCTTCATAGTCTTAGAAAATCTACTAAAATCTGGTAGATCTGGCCATGAAACTGGGTTCCTCTTTCTCTTGCTTCTTGTGAGAAGTACAGATATTTCCTACTTGAAGGAGACTACTGTTTTGGAATGTATTTTGTTGTTGTTGTTGTTGAGTTGTGGGGAGGGTAGATGTGGTTGTCAGTAATTATTGGGTAGTAAGGGCCAGGGATGCTAAATGTTCTACAGTACATGAACACTGTTATACAACAAAGAATGATCCTATCCTAAATGTCTCACCATTAAGAAAACATCCTTTAGGGAAATGGTTCCTCAAACCTGAGTGTGCACCAGAATCATCCAGAGGGCTTGTTAAAATATAGATTGCTGGTCCAGAGCTTCTGATGTCTTAGGTCTGAAGTGTGACCCTGGAATTTACATTTTTAATAAGTTCCTAGGTGATGCTGATGCTGGTTGAGGATCACACTTTGAGAACCTCTGCCTTAGGGAGATTGAGGAGCTCACATAGATGTTTGTTCAAGTAATAACTTTAACTCAGTAGTTTTCGGTTAATGCATTTGTTTTCATAGAAAAATTTCCCTAATCCTTTTATTTTTCCTGAACGGTATATAGGTCATATAAGTTACAAAACTCAACATAAATTATCATGAATGAAAATTCTGAGGGTTTTATGTGAAAACTATTTTTAGAGAGCAAATTCTTTAAGCCCGATTTAGTGATTTGGGAGTTACAAGTTTGTGAAAGAATGGTCAGGGAGAAGGGGTACCCTTGGCCGGGTGCGGTGGCTCATGCCTGTAATCCTAGCACTTTGGGAGGCCGAGGCAGGCGGATCACCTCGGGTCAGGAGTTTGAGACCAGTCTGGCCAACATGGTGAAACTCTGTCTCTACTAAAAATACAAAAACTAGCCAGGCATGGTGGCAGGCACCTGTAATCCCAGCTACTCAGGAGGCTGAGGCAGGAGAATCGCTTGAACCTAGGAGGCGGAGATTGCAGTGAGCCAAGAATGCACCATTGCACTCCAGCCTGGGCAACAAGAGTGAAACTCCGTCTAAAAAAAAAAAAAAAGAAAGAAAAAAAAGAAATGGTACCCTCATGTCAGAGTGTGGTGTCAGATCTCTGATTGAAACTACTGCAGGTTTGAAACTTTGCTTTTCCAGCATAATCATACACAACAGAGAGTATAATTGGTTTAGCTGGTGCACAGATACACTGGATGGCATGTCTGATTGTCTGATTGCTGTGGGTCATAAATAAACCTCAGGCCAGACACAGTGGCTCATGTTTGTAATCCCAGCAGTTTGGGAGACTGAGGCAGGCAGATCCCGAGGTCAGAAGTTCAAGACCAGCCAGTTTGAGACCAGCCTGGCCAACATGGTGAAACCTCATCTCTACTAAAAATAAAAAATTAGCGGGGTGTGGTGGCACATGCCTGTAATCCCAGCTACTCAGGAGGCTGAAGCAGGAGAATTGCTTGAACCCAGGAGGCAGAGGCTGCGGTGAGCTGAGATCATGCAACTGTATTCCACCCTGGGCAACAGAGCAAGACTCCGTCTTGGAAATAAATAAAATAAATAAATAAATAAATAAATAAATAAATATCAAAGCACAAGGCCCCCATCCAGTTCTGAGAGAAGACACTGAATCTATATGATTTCCTGAGCCTGAGTTTGGCATCCACTACCACTAAAACCACCTTAAAGTACACTATGGGCCAGACACCAAGGTTCATACCTATAATCCCAGCACTCTGGGAGGCACAGGCAGGAGGGTCACTTTAGGCCAAGGGTTTGAGACTAACCTGCAACATAACAAGACCATGTCTCTACAAAACAAAACAAAACAAACAAACAAAAAAAATTGATGTGGTGGCAGGTGCTTGTAAGTCCTAGCTGCTTGGAAGACTGAGGTGGGAGGAGCCCTTGAGCCTAGGAGTTCAAGGCTACAGTGAGCTATGGTCATGCCACTGCACTCCAGCCTGGGTGCCAGAGCGAGACCCTGTCTCTAAGAAAAACATACATTCTGCATTTAAAATTAACTTTAATTTTTAAAATAGTTTAGAGAGTCTTGACGGGGGCCACACACTGATGGAAACTATCCTTTGCCTGGGAGAAATATTTGAAGTTCTATTTTATTTTAGTTAGGTGTGCTGACCATTGACAATCTGAAATTTTATTCCAGTAGAAAGAAAGATCTAGTTTAGAGTTGCTTTTAAATAAATAGTCAGCCCATGAGCAAATGCAAAGCAAAAATTTCAGAAAAGTTGACCTGACCCTGAGTTCCCAATATTTTTAAGTGCTTAGAATAGTGCCTGGTGTGTAATAAGTGTGGTTTAAGACTTAGTTGATATTAGTAGTAATAGCATAATTTAATTTATTCTAAACCAAGCAAAGCTGGAATCCTTCTCAACCTTGGTGTGATCTATACAATTGATCACTGCTAAATAAATCACTGATCATTTGCTTTGTGGGAAACAGCCTTGCTTCTAATGTTTATCTTTGTTTAGTATAGTAGCTGTTTTCTAAACAAAGAAAAGGATCAGTTGAGTGTGTTTTCACTTTGAAATACTTACTTGCTAGTTGATAGCTTGCATTTTAAACTTTGTGTCATTACTGAATGAAAATATTTGTGTTTCAGGAAAGTCTTTCAGTTGTTTATACAACTTACTGTCCTGCTCAGTACACCATCTATGAGCCGGTGATTAGACTTAAAGGTCAAATGAAAACCCAACTCTCTCAAAGACCCTTCAGCTCAAAAGAAGTTCAGAGCATCTTATTAGGACCTCATCATCTAAAGAATCTTCAACCTACTGAATATAAAACCATTCAAGGCATTCTGCACGAAATTGGTGGAACTGGTGTATTTGTTTTTCTCTTTGCTAGGGTAAGAATCACTGGTTATAGTTTTGTCTAAAGAGAAATTACTTATTTATTGTTGATAAATTAAAGGATTTCTTTTGGACCACACGAAAAAGCTACACTCAACTATATTAAACTTTTAAGATAAAAAATTACATATTAAATATGTTATTAAGCTTTCAGCCATAGATGATTCAGGTTTCTTCTAATTTATGAATATTTTAGAAGTTTTCTATTAACCAAAATGCAATTAGTACAATTAAGTGTTAAATGTACAAGATTTTAAATGGAAAGGAGGATACTTTTAAAATAAATTTATGAAGCTTTTATTCCTTAAATGTTTCCAATGCGTAGGAAAAAACTAAGGGTCAGCAAGTATTTTTTTTTAAAAAAAACAACAAAACTTTAATTTGTTTGGGTTTGGAGTTTTTTCAAAAAGGAGAAATATAAAGTTTGACTCAGGCCATACGTACCATTTTAGAATAAATCATTTAATTATCTGTCCTGATGCAGAGTAGACAGTAATTATAGACTATTTCAGGGATTGCTGAAACCTATATTGGGAGCACAAATAGTCTCACTTTGGTAAAAATCATTTCTACTTCCTCTGGGTCCACGTCCCTGTTTAATTAAAGCAGCTTTGATCTTCCTTCATCCTCGGAATGCCATCTTCATTTTATCCCGAAGTATAACTTCTGCAACATTGTCAGGTTTTCATAGTCTCCCTATCTAGTTTTCTTTAATGGAAGCATCTTTGATTAATTTTGCAATAAGAAGCATATCAGCATTTGTTGTTGTTAGGGTTCTTACAAATATTTTGTTAGCATTTGATCCCCAATGCTTTGTAATCTGTCTTTTCTTCTTCACCTCTTCCTTTTTCGTATTTTTTAAATCTACTGTCTAGTTGAATAGATTCTCTCCTAGTGTTTTAAAATCAAAAGCCCTTTAACTCCTCACCAATATTTTGTGCTCTTTTGTACCACTGTATAGTTTCAAAATGTATGTCCTTGTTTTCTTCTCTTTCATCAAGGTATTGAATATAATTTTGTTAGTTACATAAAGATTGGATCTTAGATAAAATGTTTACATTTTTATCTTTATATGTTTAGTATCTTGCCAGTAAGACTTTTAAAGTATGTTTCTAAGTCTAAAACTTAGAAACCTTGTTCAGTATCCTTCCCTTTCCCCTACAAAAATAAAATTCAGTGTCCTTAAAATCCTTACATGCATAACCTGCCTTGTGAGCCTGGTCTCTACAATCCAGCCAAAGAGGCAACCTGCAGCTTCCTAGATGTACTCTGAACTTCCAGTTTAGGCTTTACCCTTCTCCTGGCTGTGCCCTGCCCCCAGCCACCCCTTTATTCCTGCTTTCCAGGATTTGGCTCTCTTCCGAGGCCATCTTATCTCTGTGTAGCCTTCCCCTAAACCAAGCAGAGAGGGGTCAGAATGGTTTCTGTGCTCTCCTGGCATACCTATTGTCTCCTTCTTCTTTGGCCTTCAGCATGATAATAAGTATGTGTTTCTTATGTATATAGTAGTTGTCAGAAAGTGTTGGTTGAAGTAAATTGAAGTACAAGGCACAACGTGTGGTTTTTAGCCTCTTATCTCTTTGACAGAAAAGTAGACCCCATTGGAAACAAGTATCATGTATTTTACTTCTTTTTATCTCCCTTACCACATAGTGCAGAGCCTGTTTGTCTGTTGACTAATTTATCAAAAACGTATGACACTTTAGATCACTAGTTATAAAATGCTACTGACCACTAAGATTGTTCATGTCATTGTATACTATAGCATATGTAAGAGACTATAGAACATGGAATTTATGCCTTACTCTCAGTTTTGTTTATTCACAATCCTTAAATAGGTAGAGTATGAGCATTAAAAAATTACTTTGTAGAAACTACTGGATTGATGTTACATAGTGGAAGATTATACATGTTAAATTTTTACTCTCAGCAAATTGGGAGAAAACTATATCCACCCATTTTTTTTTAGGTCGTTGAACTCAGTAGCTGTGAAGAAACTCAAGCATTAGCACTGCGAGTTATACTCTCATTAATTAAATACAACCAACAAAGAGTGCATGAATTAGAAAATTGTAATGGACTTTCTATGATTCATCAGGTGTTGATCAAACAAAAATGCATTGTTGGGTTTTACATTTTGAAGGTATGTCTTCATAAAATTTATTCTTATAGTTTCATATGCAGTGATACTCATCTCGTCATCAAAGTCTTCCAATAATAGTTTTGTGTTTCAGTTATTCCTGAAGAAAATGGAGGAAACTTATTAGTGTATAGTTAATAAAACTAAGGTACTCTTCTAGTTCTTTTATCATTTAAATAATTACATTTTCTTTTTTTAAAAGCATTTTTTAAAAGAAAGAAAAAACTCATTGAATTTTAGATCTGGGTGGGCCATAGATATCTCCCATGCTGTCCCCTCATTCCATAGATTGATAAGATCTTTGCTTTAGCCCCCACCATTATGGCAGAGAACCCAGTTCTCTAGGCACCTAGAGGCATACCATTCCATTAGGCACTGCTGCTACAAAGTTAGTTTTTAAAGTCACAGATATTCGTGCTCATTTTTATTATCCCGCTATCATTATATATTTAAATACTTTTCTAGATAAAAGCATTTGGTAACATTGTGAAAATATTTCTCTCTGAGACTTCTAGTACTAAGGCAAAAGATGATTTCTCTACCCTTGCCCCCACCCCTACTTCTTTAAATTGCAAGATCCATACATTGGTGGCATGAATCCTTACTACTTTTTTGAAAAGGTTTTAAAGCCTAATAGAAGATTAATTCAATTTAAAACATAAAAAATGAGTGCTGTTTGTTTTACTCCATGTTTGAACCTGAGTACTCACTTAAAAATATTTGTAAGTTTGGAATTTTCTATTTATCTGAATTGTTTTACAAAACAAGTTAAAGATATTGCGTGAAGTGTTGAATTATTTACTAGCTTTCCTTTGAATTTAATGATTGCTAAAATTGAAAGCTTAATGTTTCTGTTGAACTTTTTGATTAACCAATTACTAACGCATCTTATATTAATGCTAATTTTCTATAGACCCTTCTCGAAGGATGCTGTGGTGAAGATATTATTTATATGAATGAGAATGGAGAGTTTAAGTTGGATGTAGACTCTAATGCCATAATCCAAGATGTTAAGCTGTTAGAGGAACTATTGCTTGACTGGAAGATATGGAATAAAGCAGAGGCATGTAATATGTACTTTTTTCTATTTTTTATTGTGATAAAATGCATATAACACAACATTTACCATCTTAAGCATTTTTAAGTTTCAGTTCAGTGGCATTAAGTGCATTTACAGTGTTGTCCAACCATCACCACCATCCATCTCTGTAAATCTTTTTTGTTTTGTAAAACCAAAACTTTGTACCCTTTAAACAGTAATTCCCTGTTCCCCCTCTTCCTCTAGCCCCTGGAAACCACCATTCTACTTTTGACTAAGGATCTCATATAAGTAGGATCATATGGTATTTGTCTTTTTGTGATTAGCTTATTTCACTTAGCATAATGTCTTCACGGCTCATCTGTGTTGTAGCATATGTTCAAATTTCCTTTTTAAGAATGAATAATACTCCATTCTATATATTTACCACATTTTGCTCATCCATTCATCAGTTTAGAGATACTTGGATTGTTTCCACATTTTAGCTACTGTGAATAGAAGCGTGTACTCTTTTTTTTTGTTTGTTTGTTTTGTTTTGTTTTGTTTGAAACGGAATTTTACTCTTTCGCCCAGGCTGGAGTGCAGTGACGTGATGTTGGCTCACTGCAACCTCCACCCCCAGGCTCAGATGATACTCCTACCTTAGCCTCCCAAGTAGCTGGGACCACAGATGTGTGCCACCATGCCTGGCTAAGTTTTTGTATTTTGGGTATAGACAGGGTTTCACACATGTTGCTCAGGCTGGTCTTGAACTCCTGAGCTCAAGTGATCTGCCTGCCTTGGCTTCCCAAAATGCTGGGATTATACACATAAGCCACCACCCCCAGCCAGCATATTCTTTTAAATATTTATCTAATCATTATTCTGAAGGAAATAATTACTTCAATGTAATGTTAATTATAAATGGAAATCTGGCACTTATTTCCCATGCAAAGTTTTGAACAGCCATGGGGAACACTGAGCTGGAGAGTCAAAATCAAACTTGAGCTGGTTAAGAATACTGCAGTCAGTTAGGAACATATGAGCTTATTTGGATTAGTTGAAGGCTTGCATTTACCATAAACTCTGAAAGGGGAGCCTGCTAAGAGTCAGGGGAGTCAGGTCCAGGAGAGGGAAATGGATACAATTCTAACTAGGGGAGCCACGCTGGCCAGGAGTTAGAGATAAGGCTTCATCATAAGTATAAAGTAAGCAACATAGATTGATCTTAGATGTAGGCACTACATCTCAGCACCTAGAATGGCTGGTCTGGTCTTCACAAGGACCCAGTCAGGGAATGAGTATAGGGTTGTTTCCTTTCTGCCCCAGTTTTAAGCAGTCTTAATGGTATAGGCTCATACAGCTTCTTAGTTCTAGTGTAGACTGTTTGCTCTAAGTGTGGCAGGGTTCTAGTAGGTATTGGTAATTTTGCAAGAAAAGAAAACTGGATTGTCTAGAACTAATTAGAATATAACAAGATTATCATCAAATATTATTTATGGAGCAATTCAGAATATATGTACCTTTAGAATTTTTTAAAAAATGGTTTTTCCCAACTTGCCAACAGTCCCTAAAAATTTACACATTACCAATAATGAATTGTGAGGTTGAAAAAAGACTCCTTTTTTTTTTTGAAACAGGATCTCACTGTCACCCAGGCTAAAGTGCAGTGGCGCCATCTTGGCTCACTGCAACCTCTGCCTCTCAGGCTCAAACGGTCCTCCTACCTCAGCCTCCCAAGTAGCTAGGACTACATGTGTGCACCACCATGCCTGGCTAATTTTTAATTTTTTTTTTTTTTGTAGAGATGAAGTCTCACTGTATTGCCCAGGCTGGTCTGAAACTCCTGAGCTCAAGCAATCCTCCCGCCTTGGCCTCCCAAAGTGCTGGGATACAGGCGTGAGCCCCCACACCTGGCAAAACAAAAAAAAAACACAAAACCTTTTCTAATCTATTAGTAACAAAAATAATTTTAGTTCAGATATGCTAGAGGAAAGAGAATTTTCTATTCTTCCTATAGAAAATTATATTACAAAATTGTTGTTATATGAAGAGGCAATTAAAGAGTATGCAGCCACAAAACAGAGAAAAGTATTTTGAAAGGCATGTCCAACAGCCAACTAACTATTACCATGTTTCTGGATTTTGTGGTATTCATGGTACTTTTCAGTTTTTAAACTTTGTGATTTGTTGTGATTCCTTTTCTCACTCTGAGTAAATATTTACTTTCAGATCTAAAAAATAGAAGATAGATAAGATAGATAGATTAAAATATGTGTAATGGGGCCGGGCGCGGTGGCTCAAGCCTGTAATCCCAGCACTTTGGGAGGCCGAGACGGGCGGATCACGAGGTCAGGAGATCGAGACCATCCTGGCTAACACGGTGAAACCCCGTCTCTACTAAAAAATACAAAAAACTAGCCGGGCGAGGTGGCGGGCGCCTGTAGTCCCAGCTACTCGGGAGGCTGAGGCAGGAGAATGGCGTAAACCCGGGAGGCGGAGCTTGCAGTGAGCTGAGATCTGGCCAGCCTGGGTGACAGAGCGAGACTCCGTCTCAAAAAAAAAAAAATATGTGTAATATTGCAGGGAGAAAGCAAATAATTACGGGGATAGCATATGTAAACAAATTGGATCAAAAGCAGTATAAATGTGTAATAAAGAATATGCTCAGTTGCAGTTTGGAAAATCTAACTTGGACAAAGTTGGACCAAGTGCTTCAAAGAGCAGGCAAATGTGGGGTTGTTTGATTTTAAAAGAAGCATTTTTAAATTGAATTTGATAGTGATAAGACACATATTGCTTCTATGAATTTGAAATAAGGTTTTCTTACGTAATTAATTGTTTTTGAACTAAGTCTGGTTTTTCTTTTTTTGTTGTTGCTATTTGTTTACGTTGGCACTATTTTATCTTGGTACTACTTTTCAGATTGAATCATGTTTTCATACTTTGGCTGCCTTGTCTTCTGGTTTTCACTTGGCTTTTTCTTTTAGAACATCTTGGCTCTATCTTAGAAAGAGAGAGACCCTGGGTAGAAGAGTATGATTAAGTCTATCAATATCTTGGTTCATTCTTGCCAGATAATGGCAGGAGAAATAGTAGGCTCTGCAACCCAGGCCAGTTAATTTTGCTTTTTGTTAAAAGGTTTATTGAAAGGTCACTTAGGATGATAAGATGAAGGGAAGGTTATCTTTCAATATTAGTTATCAGTATAAGGTCTCTTTTTTTCTCTAGTATTATGGACAAGTTAAGATTGATTCAATATGGGAGAAGCATTTTAAGGCACTGTCAAAGGATGCTAACTACTCTTTGAAGTGTATAGTTTGTAATCATGCAGAGAATTCTATTATTTGAACTTGAAAGTAAATTAAAAATGCAGAATTTTCACATTGTCCATGACTTTTTGATTTAGTACGATTTGCTCTAAAATTATTTGGTTAAATGCTGCATATGCAGATTGATATTGAAATGTATACATTTTTAACAACACTCTTTGAACATAAATTATTTAAAAACAATAATGTTGGTAATGTGTATGCTTCTCTAATTTGAACAATCCCTCTTGATAATTCATCTTTTGAAAATACATTTAATGCCACAGAAAGGGTAATGTAGGAAAGCACCTAATACAATACTGCATTCAACATAGCTATTTAGAAATAGCCTACTGGCAACAAAAAATAATAGGGAATAAATTTTGACATTGGCTTTTTGCAGACATGTAGTCTTTGATACTGAATATATATACAATGTTAAATTGTTGCACGTTGTGTGTCTTCCAAAAAGCATGCTGCATATTTTCAGTACATATGTGCTTATTGGTGTGTGTTTATCTCCTCAGCAAGGTGTTTGGGAAACTTTGTTAGCGGCTCTAGAAGTCCTCATCAGAGCAGATCACCACCAGCAGATGTTTAATATTAAGCAGTTATTGAAAGCTCAAGTGGTTCATCACTTTCTGCTGACTTGTCAGGTTTTGCAGGTACTTTTTATGTAACTTTACTTTTGGAAATATTTTCCACAGTTGTTTAATAATACTATGAACATCAAATTTTTGTGACACTTTCAATGGGACTTTTTTCCCCCCATCTTCTCTTCTCTCCAGATTCTCTTCTTTCAATAAATAGTATAGGAGTTTTTCAATTGCTGCATCTTACAACTTGATCATCACACTGTCATAATTCCTAACTCAATTACAAAAGTACAATTACTAAGTTTCTTAGATGTTTCTTTATGTTGGGATAGAATAATAGTTTTGTAGTGCCTTGAACAGCAAGAATAGTTAATGAATTTTAACTTATTCCATATTCTTTAAATAAAAATTTACAAATATGTATTGATTTAATAAGTATAAACTTGCTAAAGGTCTATTTTATATGCTAGAATTAGCATTTTAAACTGTATCCAAAATTTTTATTGAAAAGTGACACTAATTTTATCAGTTACATTGTAATGTCTATGCTGTGGCCCTTTTAGTTAATTTTTTTCTCTGCCTTTGTTGATATCATCTAGTATACCAACCAAGCAGATAAAAGGCATCAATACATATCTGCTTGGTGGGTATATTAGACAATTTTCCAAGTTTTTTTTTTTAATGTCTGAGGCATCTATTAGAACTTTGTCAAGTTAGATAAGTACAGATATTCCATGAGATCAGTAATATTTTATATTTTGAGTGCCCTTGCTTCAGTGGCACTAAGGGCTTTTCATTATAGTTGGGCTAAAATTTAAAATCTGTGACAACATCTATAGTGGTTCAAGCCTGTAATCCCAGCACTTTGGGAGGCCGAGACGGGCGGATCACGAGGTCAGGAGATCGAGACCATCCTGGCTAACACGGTGAAACCCCGTCTCTACTAAAAAATACAAAAAACTAGCCGGGCGAGGTGGCAGGGGCCTGTAGTCCCAGCTGCTCGGGAGGCTGAGGCAAAAGAATGGCGTAAATCCGGAGAGCAGAGCTTGCAGTGACCTGAGATCCGGCCACTGCATTCCAGCCTGGGCGACAGAGCGAGCCTCCATCTCAAAAAA